>NC_091438.1:150638756-150945541 GCF_964237555.1 Oryctolagus cuniculus
TGACTATTTGCAAAGGTTTTGTGTTTCCATGTTAATTATTCTCAAAAGATTTATTTATCTATTTGAAAGGGAGTGTTACAGAGAGAGAGACAGAGAGATCTTCCATCCTCTGGTTCACTCCCTAGATGGCCACAGCTGAACTGGTCTGAAGCCAGGAGCTTCTTCCAGGTCTCCCACAAGGCTGCAGGGACCCAAGGACTTGAGCCATCTTGTGTTGCTTTCCCAGGCACACTAGCAGGAAGCTGGATTGTAAGTGGAGCAGCCGGAACTCAAACTTGTGATATAGGATGCTGGCCCTGCAGGTGGCAGCTTAACCTGCTATGCCACAAGGCCAGCCCCTTCCATATGAATTTTAGGATTGTTTTTTCTAATTCAATGAAGAATATCATTAGTATTTTGATGGCGGTAGCATTGAATTTGTAAATAGATTTAGATAGTTTGAAAATTTTGATAATATTTATTCTTCCAACCTATGAACATGTGATGCCTTTTTTGTGTGTCTTCTTCAATATCTTCCACTGGTGTTTTGTCATTTTCATTGTAGAGGTCTTTCACATTCTTGGTTAAATCCCAAGGTATTTAAAAATTTTTGTAGCTATTATGAGATCTTTTTAAAAAGATTTATTTATTTATATGAAAGGCAGGGTTACAGAGGGCAAGAAAGGCAGATAGAGAGATCTTCCATCCTCTGGTTCACTCCCAAAATGACCACAATGGCCAGAGCTGGGTTGGTCAGAAGCCAGGAGCTGGGCCTCAGGAGTTTCATCCAGGTCTCCCGTGTGGGTGCAGGGGCAAGCACTTGAGCCATCCTCTGCTGCTTTCCCAGGCGCATTAGCAGAGAGCTGGATCAGAAGTGGAGCAACCAGACCCAAATCAGTGCCCATATGGGATGCCAGCATTGCAGGTGGCAGCTTTACCGGTCAAGCCACATCACCGGCCCCAGCAAGGGATTCTTATTAGTTCTTTCTCAATGACATTGTGTTGGTGTATAAAAATACTACTGATTTGGATGTGTTGATTTTGTATCCTGCAATTTTGCTTAATTCATTTATCAGCTCTAATAGTCTCTTGGAAGAGTCTTTTGGTTCCTCTCTCTATAAGATATCTCTATATTAAAAATCTGCAGTGCCGGCGCTGTGGTGTAGTGGGTAAAGCCACCGCCTGCAATGCCAGCACCCCATATGGGCACCAGTTCAAGTCCCAGCTGCTCCACTTCTGATCCAGCTCTCTGCTATGGTCTGGGAAAGCAGTAGAACATGGCCCAAGTCCTTGTGTCCCTGCACCTGTGTAGGAGACCTGGAAGAAGCTCCTGGCTCCTGGCTTTGGATTGGCCTCACTTTGGCCATTGCAGCTATTTGGGGAGTGAACCAGCAGATGATAGACTCCTTTTTCTTTTAATAGAAAGCTCTTATTTAATAAATATAAATTTCAAAAGTACAACTTTTGGATTATACCGGTTCTTCCCCCCCATACCCGCCCTCCCACCTGCAAACCATCCCATCTCCTGCTCCCTCTCCCATCCCATTCTTCATTAAGAATCATTTTTAATTATCTTCATATGCAGAAGATCAACTCTATATTAAGTAAAGATTTCAACAGTGTGCACTCACACAGACACACGAAGTATAAAGTACTGTTTGAAGACTAGTCGTACCGTTAATTCTCAGAGTACAACACATTAAGGACAGAGGTCCTACATGGGGAGCAAGCGCACAGTGACTCCTGTTGTTGATTTAACAACTGACACTCTTATCCAGTAATCACCTGAGGCTCTTGTCATGAGCTGCCAAGGCTACGGAAGCCTCTTGAGTCTATAAACTCTGACCTTATTTAGACAGGGCCATAATCAGAGAGGAAGTTCTCTCCTCCCTTCAGAGAAAGGTACCTCCTTTAAAGATCCTTCTCTGTCTCTCCTTCTCTCTGTAACTCTGCCTTTCAAATAAATAAAATCTTCAAACACACACACACACGCATACATACACACACTTACTGCAGGCTGAGGGAAGAGGTGGGGGCTGGCAATATCTCCCACCTGCCTGTGAGGCGCTGTAGAGGAGCTCAGTTTCTTTTTCTGTTCTGTTCTTTTTTTTTTTTTTTTTTTTTTTTTTTTTTTTTTTGAGGCCAGTGCCGTGGCTCACTAGGCTAATCCTCCGCCTGCAGCGCTGGCACACCAGGTTCTAGTCCCAGTCGAGGAGCCAGATTCTGTCCCGGTTGCCCCTCTTCCAGGCCAGCTCTCTGCTGTGGCCCGGGAGTGCAGTGGAGGATGGCCCAAGTCCTTGGGCCCTGCACCCACATGGGAGACCAGGAGGAAGCATCTGGTTCCTGGCTTCGGATCAGTGCAGTGCACCGGCCACAGCGGCCATTGGGGGGTGAACCAACGGCAAAGGAAGACCTTTCTCTCTGTCTCTCTCACTGTCCACTCTGCCTGTCAAAAAAAAAAAAAGATTTATTTGAAAGGCAGAGTTACAGAGAGAGCAAGAGAGAGAGAGAGAGAGAGGTTTTCCATCCGCTGGTTCACTCCTCAAATGGCTGAAACAGCCAGAGCTGTGCTGATCCAAAGCCAGGAGCCAGGTGCTTCTTCCAGGTCTCCCGTGTGGGTGCAGGGGCCCAAGGACTTGGGCCATCTTCTACTGCTTTCCCAGGCCATAGCAGAGAGCTGGGTTAGAAGTGGAGCAGCTGGGATGCTGGCACTGCAGGCAGTGGCTTTACCTGCTATGCCACAGCACCATCCCCAGTAAATAAAATCTTAAGAAAAAAAGAAAAGAAATGTAGTCATGAGATAGAGAAATATAGTAATATAAATCACCAATTTATAAAAAGATAGTTGGAACCAAATTATGTTTCTGACACAATGGGACAAGTTAAGGTTACTTGTTCATATGGCAAAACTTTAATATTTCTTTTTCTTTTTAAAATATTTACTTACTTATTTGAAAGGCAGAGTTAGGGAGGGAGGGAGAGACAGAGAGAAAGAGAAATCCATCTGTTGGTTCACTCCTCAAATGGCGACCATGGCTGGCTGGGGCTGGATCTGGCCAAAGCTAGGAGCCCGGAATTCCATCTAGGTCTCCCGTGTGGGTGCAGGGGTCCAAGCACTTGGGCCATCCTCCACTGCCTTCCTAGGCTCATTAGCAGGGAGCCGGATTGGAAGTGGAGCAGCCGGAACTTGAACCAGCTGTGGCAGGTGGTGGCTTACCCTGCAGGCCCATGACACCTTTAAGTCTTATTATCAGGCAAAGCCTTTCCCCTAGCAGCTTTGTTTTTTCCTTCTTTTCAGTCTCAAGTGGATTTTGGGGCTGACTGTGGCATGTTTACGTTGTCACTGGGACTGACTGGAACAACAAAGCCAATAACAAAATTGCGTCTCTTCTCTGTGTTGGCTTTGTTTGCTTAACTCATCCACCTGGCTGGGAATCACTTTGTGAAACAGTTCTTTAAAAGGTGCAGGGTTGGGGCCGGCGCTGTGGTGCAGCGGGTTAACGCCCTGACCTGACGTGCCAGCAACCCATATGGACATCGGTTCAAGACCCGAGACCCGGCTGCTCCACTTCTGATCCAGCTCTCTGCTGTGGCCTGGGAAAGCAGTAGAAGATGGCCCAAGTCCTTGGGCCCCTGCACCTGCACAGAAGACCCAGAAGAAGCTCCTGGCTCCTGGTTTCGGATTGGCGCAGCTCTGGTCACTGTGGCCAATTGGGGAGTGAACCAGTGGATGGCAGACCTCTCTCTCTACCTCTCTTCTCTCTGTGTAACTCTGACTTTCAAATGAATAAATAAATCTTTTTTTAAAAAAAAGTTCCAGGGTTTTATTTCCTGGCCACTGTGGCAGCCAAAGACCTTTGATTATTGCTCAAGATTTTGACCAAGGCCTGAGGTCAAAAAGTCAAGAGCGTCTCACCACCTTAACTATGGGCAAGGCAAGCGAAAGTCTCATTTCCCAAAACAAGGATTCTTAGGTATGCTGGTTGCCATGGAGCTGCTTTAAATTGCAGGATTATTAATCTGACAGTGTTTTCCCTTATCTTGGCTGAAATACCGTAAGAAAAACTTTTTAGCTGGCATTGCTCTATTTTTGTTTCAGTTTGTCTTTGTCTTAACATAAGTAAAACTAAGCAGATTCAAAATAGAGGAAAAAATTAGAGAGATAGACCAAGAGCCAAAAGACCTGTTGTGGTCTAAGAATTAGCCTTTCCCATTGATCTTTTTTTTTTTAAAGTATATGTATGGAAACAGAATATAAAATAGCTGGTAGAGTCCCCAAGGGGAACTTCCCTGAGTGCATTAGAATTTCTGGACCCCACTTTGCCGGACTGTGAGAAGCGACACCATCTTACAGCCACACTGCTATCTTAGGAGCTCAGCCGTCAGCCCACACTCTCCCAAGCTGCACTGCTATCTTAAGAGTTCAGCCGTTAACCCAAACCCTCCAACTATCTAAGCGTTCAGCTGTTTGCCCAAAGCTCCGGCTTTCCTCATGGAAAACTGGTGTGGTTTGGGGGTAGATGGGCCTGGTTGGTTCTCCTTGCTCGTGGGTCACAGTATGAAGCTGTAGTTAACTGGCCTGCACCCATCTTGACATTGCTCGTGTTGCCTAGCTTGCCCCTGTCCTCCCAGGCCCTGGTAAAGGAGACCAAGGAGGCAGCTTTTAGGATGGGAGCTAAGGGGTGCTCAGTCCCATCCCAAATCTTTGGAGGCCTCGGCGAGAAATCTGTCATCACAGGCATGTTCTGACAGTGTCCACTCCCCCATGAGATGAGGCAGTGGCCATGAGTAGAGCTACATTCTAGGTAGGATCAGACTTGATGACCACCTTACCCAACCTACCTATACATTTCGAAGTCTTTAGTAAAACTTTTTCTCTCTCCCTTAGTTTGGTTTGAGAAGAGGGGTTTTGCCTGCTCACTGTGCCTCATAGCAAAACAAATGTCGCTATAAGATCATGTTATAATTTAGGTTCTCATTTTTGGATACACTATTTGGTCTTCTGTATGTGGGGGGCATTACTACAGAAAAAGGCTGGGGACCGGAGCTGTGGCGTAGCGGGTAAAGCTGCCACCTGCAGCACCCGCATCCCAAATGGGCACCAGTTCGAGTCCTGGATGCTCCTTTTCTGATCCAGCTCTCTGCTATGGCCTGGGAGAGCAGTGGAAGATGGTCCAAGTGTTTCAGCCCCTGCACCCATATGGGAGACCTACTGGAAGCTCCGGGCTTCAGATCGGCCCAGCTCTGGTCTTGTGGCCATTCGGAGAGTGAACCAGTGGATGGAAAACCTCTCTCTCTGTCTCTCCCTCTCTCTGTCTGTAAATTTACCTCTCAAATAAATGAATAAATAAATCTTAAAAAAAAAAGGCTGGTCATCTTTCTATTAGGTCTGGGGATCAAGTTGTATATCCTGGAGGAGATTCAGCATACAGAGTCAGTTTTCCATCGAGAGAATAGAGGAGAAACAAGGCCGCAGGCCAGCCTCCCAGACTGCTTACCTTGCCTATCTGGGCTTTCAGACTCAACAGGTTCTCATCACGTGGCCACGGCCTGGGTTGCTGGGCTTAAGTAGTGTTCATGTACTCCAGCTCCAGTCACCTCTATGTCTCTTTTAGGAACATTTTCTCCATTTGGCTGGACCTCCTTTTTTGATTTGACTTAATTGATTATGAATGCATGATAAAGCAGTTACAGGCAGCCATGCACAAGAACTCTTTTTTTTTTTTTTATAATCTCTTGTTCTTATTTAATTTTGTTGGAGGTTGACACCAGTGCCTTTACTTTGATTTTTACTACTTCCTCGTGGTCAAAATCCTTTTTGAGCACATCATTGATCAATCGCCTTGCGGCCAGCTTTTATTTGTCCCTCATCGCCAGGTCAGATTTGACCTGGTTCTTGATCTGGTGCCCTGTAGTGGGAGAAGAGGGAGCTGCCCAGGAGTCAGTGTCAACAACCCTTTGAGCCACACTGAAGCAACAAAGAGGTTTTAGGAGAAGGGATCCCCGGGGCAACTGTCCCAGGAGCCCGTTGTTAAACTTAGCTCTGTCTGTTCACAGAGCTGCCCCAAAGCACTCTATAGCTACAACCTACATCACAGAAAAACGTCCTTTGGAACCTAGAAGAGGAAACATTTAAACACAGAATCAACAATACTTTAATTTCCATGAGCAGTGGCTTTGCAATTTTTTGTAAGAAAACCTGCATTTAAGAACATTTGTTAGAGCCTTTTTCATAAATCTGATTGTGTTTTTAGAGAAGAATACAAAATTGCAGATGACAAAAAACTTTAAGTAGCCATGGTTAAAATTATAAAACTCATTCATCGACACACGTTGTTTCCCGTCAATCTCTGAGAGCAGAAACAATCTTGTAGGCCCCGCGAGGGAATTTTACAGGTTTGACAAAGTGCTTTGCTTTGCTTTCACCAGGGGATCTGGTTACAGGAATCTGTGAGTACCAGACGGATGGCTTTGGTGCAAGGTGGTGGCTCTGGCACAGGCATTCACACACCACCTGGCTTTACTGATTTTGATACAAACAACTCCATTTTGATTTCTGACTTGCTTCACATGGCCCAGCAGCCCAGTGGGACTTGCTTTGGCCTGGGGTAGAGCAATATCTGGGTTCCACTCTTAATAGTTCTGGTGGCTTTGTACCGGCCATTAACCCAGTGTTCTAGATTCCCTGAATCTCTGTTTTCAAATAAACCCATGCAGGAAGCATCGATTCTGTCTGTAGTTTGAAGAAACAAACAAGCCATAGGGAGCTGAGGTAAGTGCGACAGAACTCAGATATTTAACCCCAGAGCCTGTATTTTAACCCCTACATTGTCTTCGCTCAGTTTGTTCTCACAGTCACGGCCCACAGAGAAGAATGCACCTGTACACACCTGCCAGCACCACCCCCACCGTGCGCATGCGCGCCCATACACACACACACACACACACACACACACACGGGCACAGAGTTTGCGGATGAACTGCTTTATTCAAGTGACCCTCAGGACCTTAGCTGCTACAGCTGAGAAGGAAGTAGGATTTGGAATTCCAAGAATGGAGGAAGTGGGGAAATCTGCAGCCCAAGGAGGCCTGGGAAGGGGCCCCGCCAGCCCCGCCCCAGCAGTGGGCTTCTCCTTCTGGGTGGGGTGGGGGCAGGGGAGAAGTGCTCTTGTCTTGCCCCTAGGGTGGGTGAGGAGGGCCGGGGCGGGAGGGGAATGGAGCGCGGCGAGGCCAGGCGCTCTCAGCAGCTGGGGGTCCGCCCGCTGCAGCGATTGTTGGGGTAGAACTGGTACTTCCTGCTGTAGCTTTTCCGGTTCCTAGCAAAACAGTAGGCTGCCGCTTTATCACATTCACACAGCTGGCTCCTACAAGAGTCCTGTTTCCCTGAAATCCAAGAAAACAAACACGGGCAGGGCTTCGTTAGGTTTCTCCGGCTTCCTATGGAACCCTGGGAAAACTCAGCCCAGGCGCCAGAAGCTCCTAGTGTCAGGCAAGCACCGGCGCCCCGGGTGCCCCTGACAGCGGGGGAGCCAGAATCACTGCCCTCGGGAAGCCGGCTCCCGGCGGCGGGGACGCACAGCAACCGTGCGCTGAGAGACGGCTCCACACCTTCTGACAGCCATATTCACCTCCTTCTCGCTAAACACTGGTGGGAGGGGCAAGGCCTGCCCTGGGACCTGATAACAAACCGCGATTGGAGGAATCCCTCTTTCTTGGTTATGATTGGTCTCTCAGAACCATGTGACCTGGTGCTGACCAATGAGCCACTGAGGGAAGGCCGGTGAGGACTTCTGGGAAGGATTCACTTCCTGCCTCCACACACAGAGCCGCGCAGTGGGAAAGCCGCCCGAGAGGGTGGGGCCGCTGTGCTGGAGCCGCAGCCGCTGCCTGCGCGGCCCTGCGTGGATGCTGCCAGGACAGCAGAGCCCAGGGCTGGGGAAGCCTGGGTCCCGGATGCTGGGGCTGAGAAGCTGCCCCAGGCCCGGCCCTGCCTCCCCCAGAATCCTTACACGGCAGTCGGCCGGGCCGCGTTCCCAGCCACTGTCAGTCGGCACCTGCTGCTTGGGACCTGCCCGCAGGGAGAGGCCATGGTGGAGAGAGAGCTCCTGACCCTCAGGACTCGGGGTGTGGACGCAGGCACGGCCTCCCGCCCAGCCTGGATGTGCTGTGCGGGACCCCAGCACCCTCCCTGCAGCATCAGCTCTCTGCTCCCTGCAGCGCCAGGCTCTCCACTCAGCGTCTCCTCTGCCGGTGCCGTCCTCGCGTTCTCCCACTGCGCGGCCGGCTCTCCTCTGCCTGGAGAGCTCGCTGTGCCCCCGGGGGCCTGCCTGCCTCTTGGTCCGAGCAGCGCTGTTGGCCCCGTCATGGCCGCCCCCCTCTCCAGTGGGTGTTGTCAGTCATCTCCTCACTGACACCCGGACCTGCTCACCCACCTGGCCTCATCTCTGGGTGCCCATCCCCCTCTGTCTCCTTCCTGGGCCTTGAGCCACCCAGTGGGGGAGCGCCAGACCCCCTGCAGCTACCTGCTGCTGCCTCTGAGTGTGGCCCAGGCCAGAGCCCCCCCCCCAGCTGCAAGTCCCCCCCCACCTGCCCCTGTGCACTGATAGAACTGCCCCTCCCCACACTCCACCCTGGCTCCTGCCACCCTCATCTCCGTGGTGCCCCCACTGTCACAGACCAGGCGCTCCCTACCCCACCCCTACCCAGGCCATCACTACACTGGGCTGGTGCTGCCTCAAGTGCATCTTGGTTTCATTCTCCACCCCTTCCTCCCTCCCGACCCCCACCTGCTCTCAGCATTTGTCTGCTCTATGCTCCGCCCCCTCACTACTGCCCTTCCTGTGGCATCCACCCTGCAGGCGGGGCCAGTCCTGAAGTGCAGGTGACCCTCACTCCTGTGTGCACCTGCTCCCTGCTGCTCTGGGACAAACTCCAGATGCCTCCCGGGCTCGGGGCCTGGCTTGCCTCAGCCCCTTCCTCCCTCCCCAGCGTCACTGCTCCCCACTCCCCCTCCTGCTGAGTCTCCCTGGGCAGCACAGGGTGGCATCCAGTGCCCTCTGGTCGCTTATGCCCAGGCCGCGTCCTCTCTCTGCACCGTCTCCGACTGCCCTCCTCCCTGGCTCTCTGCACAGCTGGTGCAGCCCAGCCGAGGTGGCCCCCCTCTCGGGGTGACCTGGAGCACCTGCCGCTGTTGGGTCCGTCCTTGGTGTCCTTGCTTCTGGAGTGTTGGCCACCTCTGTCCTCGCTGTCCTTACTCCCACCCAGACCTGAGCTTCTAGAGGCAGGGACAGCGTCCGTTTGCTTCTCTCGCTGTGGTCCCACAGTGGGCGCTCAGGGGATGAATGGGGGAACTCGATGGGGTCGTGGGGCTCTCACTCACCACAGGTGATTTTGCCACGGCTCATGCTGAATTTGTAGCTCAGGAACTTGGTGCCACATTTACGTTTCTCCAGACGGCGGTAGCAGCAGTCATGGGCAAGACAGCACCTGAGCAGGAGGACATCCTGTGAGTGCCTCCCCACAGCTCCAGGGTCCCTGGGCCCCCTGTGTCACCCCCTTGACCCTGGGCAGAGACCCAGTGAGTCTGGCATCGTCTGGAGCCTGGGTTTGCAACACGCTGGCGGCTTTTGCAGCAGGGACGTGCTGGGACCTCTGAGTTCATGAGGCACCTGCTGGGCCCAGAAGTGAACAGGGGGAAGGGAGGGCTGGGGTGGCCTCACCGGTCTGTTGCATCCTTGGGGGCTCCTCTGCCCCCCACACCGCAGTGACAGCCGTAGGCGCCATAACTGGTTGTAGCTTCCTTTCCCGTCGTATAACGGATCATTTTCCGGAAATCCAGAAGATGCCCGTAGACCTGTAGGAAGCCTGGGAGAATTCAAGAAATGACCCACTGGTGGGAGATGGAGCCCTGTATCTGCTCTCTCTGTTACTCTCTCTCCCCAGAGTTCTTCTCTTTTCCTCCCTCTGAGAGAGGGCAGCCTGGGAACAGAGGTGCCTCCCTCCCTGTGCTATCCCCTGGGTTTAGAGGTCAGGGTCAGCTCTTACCAAAGGTCAGGATCACTGCCAATAACAGCAGGGTCTTCATGTTGAGAGCTGTGCCTGTTGGGACAAGGGCAAAGAGACTGGTCTAGACCCCTCTCCTAGGTGGTCTCAGCTTCTACCCTTGCCCCTGCTCTTCTGCCGAACCCCCGAGCCCCTAGGATATGCATGCTGGATCCCTTGGGCTCTGTCCAGGGTGGCCTCCTCTGTCCTACCTAGAGGACACACACAGTAACCTCCAGTACTGCACATACACCTGCAGGAATAATTTCACACACACGAGGCCCTCACACCCATGGAGATCCAGTAGCCCCATGATGACGAATAAGCTCCGCCCAGCTCCTCATCAGACTAAGAGCTCCTGCAAGGACACATCCAGATTCATCCCAAAGAGCGGGCGGGTTCCGGAGGTCAGAAACTTCTCTCCAGTTAGACACTGCTGCGTGTCTGCGCCTGGGGTGAAGGGTGAGCAATCTCATACAACCAGTGTGAGCCCCCATAGGTTCCTCTGGAACCAAAGCTGCGTCCTGTCCTTCTGCCCCTTACACACACACACACACACACACACACACGCACACGCACGCTGGAATTAGTGCACATGTCCTTCCCTACAGAATGTTCACATACCCATACGACACACTCTGTCACGCTCATGCTGCTGTACATACCAAATCATGCACAGACAGGTTTGCACACCTGTGCCCACATGCACATGCACACACACGGACAACACAGTCGGCTAATGCGAAAGTCAAGGTCAGCTAATGAGAACAAATTCCTTTGCCCTTGACAGAGCTTTCATTTCTGGGTGTTTACCTCTCAGAGGATGACGGAGCTGATGCCTCCAAGCCTTTCTCTGGTTTATTCTGAACTCCTGCTCCCCTTAAGTAGCTGACTTGTCTAGGATGTTGGGGGTTGGTGAGGCAGCACTTACGGGTGGGTGTGGTCAATTGGTGGACTCCATGATTGGCTGCCCATGCCCCTGGGTAATCCCCTTTTCTTCCCCTCATCAGCTTGCAAAACAAAGTTGAGGATTAAGACCTTCTGTGCCATGAGCTGATGCCAGAATAAATCTCAGGTCATTCTGAAGCCATTGCTGTGGGCTTAGCTCCTGACTCGGGCAGAGGCCCCTCAGCGGCTCCAAGTGTGACCACTGGGCTTTCCCTCGCTGCAGCCACACCCAGGAGTGCTAAGCCCTGCGTACTTGGCAGGGCTGAGGGCTCAGGAATAGACAAGACTGAGGGCGATGCTCCCCTCTTCCGCTAAATCAGAGAAAAAAACACTCCATGCTGTCCATCCATGAATCACTTGGTCACGGAAAGTACATCCTGAGCCTTGTAGGTTCCAGGAAATTGTTCAGTGGGGAGGGACCCCTTTCCCTTAACTGGGGCCAGAGCCTCCAGCCTCCCTTCTTCCTCTTTAGTGTCTTCCTCCTCCCCATCCCACTGGGGAGGTTCGAAGCCTGGAAAAAATCAGAAGCTGTCCTTGAAGTTCTCGGCCAAGAGCTGGCCCTCGTCTCATCCCCATCCCAGCCCAGCTGGAGCCGGGCCCATCCCTGCTCCTGGGATCAGCTGTTCCTTTCTGCCTTGGCCCTCAGGGACTTAGTGACTGCCCACTTAATTCCTAAAGCACGCGTCTCTTTATTCCAATGTGTGTGAGAATTTAGCTTCTGTGGTCTGAAGTCAACACTCACCGCCAGTGGTCCTCCAACAGCCCCCGTGCACAGGCTGTGGGGCTCAGGAATGTTCTGTGTGTTCCCCGCCCTCCCCAGGTCTGGCCCCTGACAACTTAGGCTGCTCAGATGCGAGATCAGGCTGGATCTCGCCCTGTCCCTGCCCCTTGGGGATGGACGCCAGCTGGTGGCTGACTCTCGGCCTGCAGAACAGCCGTCCTGGACCATGGGAGCCCCCGGGGGCCTAGGGAGGGAGAAACAGCCCCTGTGGCGCTAAGTCTGTGGTGATGGAGGTTGGTTACTATTGCAGCAGTGCCCGTCTAGCCCAGGAGCCATCCGGTCAGCTTTCCCTTGAGAATGCAACTCCCCCCACCCCTCCCCCAGTGCTAGACCTGGGTTTTTGGGTTGAATTGTGCCCCGCCCCCCATTCCTGACCTCATTCCCCTTGTTTAATTCCTAGTTATTCAGAGTGTGAATGTGTGTGGATGCAGGGTTACTGCAGATGTAATGACTTCAGGTCACCTCCCCAGAAGACCTTAATCCAACCCGCCTGGGGTTCTTAAGGCAAGGGGGCGTGAGGACACAGAGACACACAGTGAGGGAGGAGGACGGGCGGAGACGAAGGCGGAGATGGGCGATGCTGCTGCAAGCCCAGGAAGAGCCGCGAAGGCCACACAGCCGGCAGCAGCCGGGGCAGAGCCTGGAGCAGCTTCCCCGTCAGTCACAGCGCTTGGAGGGAACCACCCGGGAGGGGGGAGGGCACCTTTGACCTCTGCCTCTGGGACGGCCACTTCTGTTGTCTCAGCCACTCAGATGGTGGAACTCGGCACCCAGCAGGAAGCCAGAGCAAACCAACCCAGCCTCTGAAGCCCTCCTTCCCTGCTCTCGGTGCGGGGTTCCTCTCCTAGGGCAGTGCGTTTTATGGCTGAGTCAAGATTTAGATCTTGGGGTTGGCATCATGGCTCAGTGGGGTGAGCCATTGGTGCGATGCCAGCATCCCACATGGACACTGGTTCAAGTCCTGGCTGCTCCACTTCCAATCCAACTCCCTGTCTTTTCTGCCTGGGAAAGCAGCAGAAGCGTCAAGTGTTTCCCACGTGGGAGACCCAGATGGAGTTCCAGGATCCTGGCTTCGGCCTGGCCCAGCCCCAGGTGTTGCAGTCACTGGGAGAGTGAACCAGCAGATGGAAGGTCTCTCTCTCTCTCTCTCTCTCTCTCTCTCTCTCCCTTTCAAGTAAATAAATAAGCTATACTTATATGTATGTATGTATATATATGTATATATATACATATATATATATATAGAGAGAGAGAGAGAGAGAGAGAGAAAGAGAGAGAGAGAGAGAGAGAAACCTCATCCTTGGACCACACAGTAGCCTTTGGATCTTTTGTTACTGCAATAAGCAGAACAGCCTCTCTCTGTGTGAATGCTCGTGGTCCAGCCCTGGTATCTGGTCTTGGCTTTGGGCGGAACTGCTTGAACACACAAGGAGCCCTGCTGGCATCAGACAAGGTCTCTATTCACATCAGTGAGTTTGAGTGTAAACTTGAGCTGAAAATACAAAGAGCTCCCGCACGGTCCCTCCCCACAGCACACATGCTCTGCCATCATCAACATCCATACACCTGTTACCATCAATGAGCCGGCATTGACTCATCCTTATCAAAGAAAGACATAGTTGACATTATGGGTGTCACATGCTATGGTCTGCAAATACATAATGACCCCTATGCACCCTGATGCTGTTATACAGAGTCATTTCACCAGTCTCAAAATCCTCTCCTTTTCACCTGCTCATCGCTCTTTCTCCCAAACCTCTGGCAGCCAGTGGTGTTTTAACTGTCACCGTGGTTTTGCATGTAGTTGGAATCTTCCATCGTGCAGCCTTTTCGGGCTGGCTTCTTTCACTTTGTCGTATGCCTCTAAGTTTCCTCCATGTCCTTTTGGGACTTGAGAGCTCGCTCTGCTTCCTCCTTGAATAGTCCACTCTCTGGATGTAGCAGTGTATCTGTTCCCTTTTCGGAGGGCATGTTGGTCGGATCCACATTTGGCACCTTGGAATCGAGGTGCTGTAAACATTTATGGACAAATTTTGTTTTCATTTTGGTGAATAGCAATGAATAAAATAGCTAGATCGTTGGAGAAGAGTTTAATGTTTAGCTTTGAAAGAAACTGCCAAATGGCCTTCCCAACTGTGCCTTCCCAATGGTGATTGAGGGTTCCCGTGGCTCCACATCTTCATCAGTATTGGGCGTTGTCATCGCCATTCTCAGAGGTGCGTGGTGACAGCTCAGGGTAAGGGATGTGCTGTCATGGTGCATTAGATGGAGCGTCTTCTCGCGTGTTTGTTAATGTGTGTCTCCTTCTCTGAGACATCCGTTGAGATGTTTCCCATTTTTAATGGGTTGTCCTTTTCTGTTGTTGTTGAGTTTTAGGGATTGTTTAAAACTTTTTTATTTATAGAAAGTAAACAGATTTCATATATACAGACCCAGGAGCACAGAGGGACTTCTCCCCCACGCTCCCCCCCCTCCCCCCTCCTTCCTTTCTTATTCTTTCTTTCAATTCTTACAATGATACACTTTGAGTCCATTTTATAACCACAAGATCAACCCTCCACCCACTAAAGATTTCAAAAAAAAAAAGAAAAGAAAAGAAAAAAGATCCACTGCTCCACCATAGAGACAAGGGCTGCAAACAACAATCAATTCTCAAAATGTCGATTTTGTTTATATAAATTACTTTTTTGTACTTCATAGATTGTAAATAACACTGCATTATGAGTTATAATGTTCCTTTGAGTTGTATCTTTTGTGACAAATAGCTTCCTCCCTCACCTTTTTCCCTCTTTCAACATAGTCCAATGATTACAGTCTTGAGTACCTTGGTTATTTACATATTTGACCCTTTGTCACTTAAAAGAAGGATGAAAGTTGGAAACCAGGAGAGACTGGGTGTGAGTCCAGAGCCCCTGGAAGCAGATGCCAAGAGGTTGTGGGAAGGGCAAGAGATGTGTGGGGGAAACAGCTCTGCAGGTTATGGGGGAGGGGAGAGGGAAGAGTAGGTGGGGCAAGTGCTGGGGCAAGAAGTAGGTCTGAGGGCTCTGAGTGGAGAGGGGGAGGGACTGGGATTGCGTGGGAAGAGCCTCCAACAGCAGGGCAGCCCCGGGAACCCTGGGGAGGGCACAGGGAGTCCCCGCGTGCCCCCAGGGATGCCTCAGCTGGGGGGACAAGGAGTCCCCACGTGCTCCGGGAGCCCTCGGCCAGGGGACAGGGAGTCCCCGCGTGCCCCCGGGGATGCCTCAGCTGGGGGTACCAGGAGTCCCCACGTGCTCCGGAACCCTGGGGAGGGGACAGGGAGTCCCCACGTGCCCCCGGGGATGCCTCAGCTGGGGGGACAAGGAGTCCCCACGTGCTCCGGGAGCCCTCAGCCAGGGGACAGGGAGTCCCCGCGTGCAGAGTGCCTTCCAGCAGAGCGGGCGCTGTGGTGAGGAGGCCTGGCTGTGCCGGCCTGTCGTGGGCCTCCACGGGGAACATGGCACTGTCGGGAACACTGGTGGGTCCCCAAGGAGCATGCCCCCGGGACTGTCTGTAACGACTCTCCTTGCGCACTTGGAGACAGCGGAATTGTGCGCTCCTGGGTGGCTACGGAACAGCTTACTCTGGGTGCAGATTTTAGGACATTGAGGGCCACTTTTCGTTGTTACTGTTGTTTAATGGAGTCATTCAGCATGGCAAGGTAGAGCTTGGAAGGCAGAGGATTCGGAGCTCTCCTCACTGGTGGCAGGACTGTGGAATGGGACAATCCTTTCGGAAAGGTGTTTGACCTGCCTTTGGAAAATTAAACGTATCTTTATCCTTTAAGTAAATAGTTCGAGTCCTAGGTGTTTATCCAAGAGAAATGAAAACTTCCTGTCCACATAGATATTTATATGAGACTCTCCATGACAGTTTCTTCAAAACAGCCTAGAGCGGTAATAGTCGGAACTTCCATTATTCGGAGGATGGGTATTCAGCTGGTAGCGTGGGAAGGCTGTGGAATGGCCAATAAAAAGGAGAACAAACTATACTCTAAACTATTACATATCAATACTTTACAGTAAAATGTGACTTTATTGTTTATATCATTAGAACTATAAAGAACATACTCATGGCCGGCGCCATGGCTCAATAGGCTAATCCTCTGCCTGGGAGCCAGCATACCAGGTTCTAGTCCCGATCAGGGCATGGATTCTATCCTGGTTGCCCCTCTTCCAGGCCAGCTCTCTGCTGTGGCCCAGGAGTGCAGTGGAGGATGGCCCAAGTGCTTGGGCCCTGCATCCGCATGGGAGACCAGAAGGACGTACCTGGCTCCTGGCTTCGGATCAGCGCAGTGCGCTGGCCGCAGCGGCCATTGGAGGGTGAACCAATGGTAAAGGAAGACCTTTCTCTCTGTCTCTCTCTCTCACTGTCCACTCTGCCCATCAAAAAAAAAAAAATGAACATACTCGTGATACGCACAGCATCGTGAATGGATCTTACATTGTTACGCTGAATGGAAGATGCTAGTCATCAAAGAGCATGCGCAGTCTCTAATTGCATTTGTAGGAAACGCTTAGAGCAGAAAAGTAGGAAAAAAGAGGAAAATGATCAGAAGAGCAGATTGAGAAAAAGTCACACGTGAGGACGCAGAGAGAGCACAGAAGGCGTGATCCTGGGGGTGTCTTGGTACCGGTTTCCAGCCTCCAGGATAGTGAGAAATACATTTCTGTCTGTGGTTCTTTATCGTGGGCGGGCAGTGAGGGACACGGAGGGACAAGGGAGAACGTGGCTGGGGTGGGAATGCCTATGGTGTGATGGGAGGTGCTTCAGGGGGGCGTGTCTGTTCGGCACACTTGTTCAGCTGACAGTCTGCCTATCAGTGTATGTGTGTTTTGTATCTAAGCAGACCTGACCAGCGACCAGCTTTTCCCAAGGACTTAGCCTTTCCCCTTCTAAAACGTAGGAATGCAGGCATTTTGAAGCTAACACTAACAGATCAGAACAAACCTCATCTCAGTCGCTCATGTTAGACGCCACGTCATCAATTTGCACTTAAAATGGGTCAGTTTTCCAAAACCCAGGAGATTCAGAGCCACAGATCCAGAGGGGCCCGGCGCACCTGCCCTGGCATGATACGGACAATTTCTCACCACGAACCCTTTAGGGAAGTGACTTTGAAATTACCCATCTGCTTCTTGATCGTGGTTTCTGCTCTCTCGTCAGCCTTTTCCTGCCGATAAAGCCCACTCTGTCTGCTCTGCTCATTGGAGCTGCTGCACAGATGGGAAGCTGCCCAATTTATGCATCCTGAGAAAAGCAGGGAGCTTACTACACCCCACTCGTGGAAATGTCAGGTGTCGACACCCAAAAGCACTTTTCCTTTTGAGCACACGCTTTTCTCCAAGGATCGTTATTACAATTTCGTGAGGCAAGACCCCCAGCAATACCCTCCTTTGACTGGGGTCCCTGCCCTGGAGTGGGACTTTGTAGACCAAGAGCCAGGCCTGCCTGGAGCCCATGGCCTCTTGTCTAGACGGAGCCTCGGGGATCTGCAACCCTGAGTTTCTTGCGCAATGACTTGAAGGCAGTTGTAAGATCTGTCCACCTCGTGTGCCCAGGGCTGCCCTCTTGCAGGAAGGTGATGCTTGTCCTGTGAGCAGGACACAACCACAGTGCTGGCTGGGGACGAGAGACATCTGCGTGGGACAAGATGAGTATCAGTTATGTGACACTGTGATCGACCATGAGAATGTAGAGCTGCTCTTTGTCCAGTTCCTTGGCACTCGGCCCCTGCAACTCTTGGAAACACACAGATAGAAGGAGTCATTTCCAGTGCTCCACAGCACCGTGGTGTGAGCCGAGCTCACAGCAACCTAACGCACGTTTTGTGAATGACCGGAAGAGAGGCGCTCTGAGGCTCCAAACGTAAGAGTGATAAGGACAGGGAAATGTTAACTACCAAGGTTTGACCAGTGTACGCGGTATACTTTTATTGCAATCTCACACTGTAGAATCAAAATAAGAGGAAAAAAAATAAACACTCTTGGACTCTCCCAAGTGGTAAGGATCTTTATTCTGCTAAGCAGATGGCTGCTGGCTGGCATTTCCTGGACGGTGGCTGCATGGCGGCTGTGGCTTCCAGGGAAGCCAACCACGTGGTTAGAGTAGAATTTTCGAGATCTCAGCCTCCCCACCCCCACCTCCGGGGAGAGGAGAGGGGCTGAAGTGGCGCTGAGACTCATGGAGCCACCACAAATGCCCCGAAGCGCAGAGCCCGGAGAGCCTGCAGGTGACAGAGCGGGGTCAGGTGGCTGTGTGGAGACACACAGGGAGAGGGCGGGGAAGCCCCTCACCCCTGCCCCAGGCTTCGCCTTGCGCATTTCTCCATCTGCCTGTGCAGTTGTATGCAATCAGCAGTAATATATAAGTGTGACCCGGAGTTCTGTGAGCTGCACTTTCAACGGAGCTGGAGGAGGGGTCGTGGAACACTGACCGCTAGCCTGTGGAGCACAGGTAAAACTCCCTGGGCCTGAGGCTGGCAGCCGAAGGGAGCGGTGTTGTGGGACTGAGCCCTCAACCTGGGAGACCGGGTGCTACCTCCAGGTCGGGAGTGTCGGGGTTGAGCTGATTTGAGGACACCCAGTGGTGTGCGCTGGAGCGTCCCCAGCTGTGTGGGGACATGCCCTCGTGTACCTGCTGTCACAAAGGAGGCTTTGAAGGACGGGCTTTGTGGAGTAGCTGCTTAGCCCTCCACTTGTAGTGCTGGCATCCTGTATGGGATATGACTTCAAGCGCCAGCTGCTCCATTGCCAATCCAGCTCCCTGCTAATGTGCCTGGGAAAGCAGCAGAGGGTGGTCCAAGTATTTGGACCCCTGTCACCTGTATGGGAGACCTGGAAGGAGTTCTTGGCTCCTGGCTTCAACATGGCCCAGCCCTGGCCATCTAGGGTGTGAACCAGCCAATGGAAGATTCTCAGCCCCCCCCCCTCTCTCTCTCTCTCTCTCACTCTCTCTCCTCTCTCCCTGCCCTCCTCCCCGTCACTCTGCCTTTCAAATAAGTAAATACATATTTTAAAGAAAGAAGTGAGGCATTCGAGTGTTGGGAGAACAGTAAGAGAAGAGGCTGGGGATTAGTTTAGCTTTTGTCTACCTCACACCTGAGAAGTAGTGGAAGCAGCGGGGACTCAGCTATTTCACTATTGTTCTTTTTTTTTTTTCCCTAAGGAGTTATTTATTTGTTTGAAAGGCAAAGTTCTATAGAGAGAGGGAGAGAGACAGAGAGAGAGAGAGAGATCTTCCATCTGTGGTTCACTCCCCAAATGGCCAAAATGGCCAAAACTTGGCCAGGCCAAAGCCAGGAGCCAGGAGCTCCATCTGGGTCTCCCACACGGGTGCAGGAGCCCAAGCACTTGGGGCATCTTCTGCTGCTGTTCCAGGCCATTAGTAGGATCAGCAGTGGAGCAGCTGGGACTTCAGCCAGTGCCCATATGGGATGCCGGCAATGCAGGTGGTGGCTTTACCTGCTGTGCTGCAACGCTGGGCCCTGCACTGTGATTCTTGATTGAAGTCTGCTGAAACCATTGTTGAGCGGATGTGACGTTAGGAGGCTGCAGTCTTGGGTCTCCACATTACAGAAAGAGCAGAAGCACCAAATGATTGTCAGAGTGAAGCTCAAACAGAGGCAATCAGAGGCCCTTACACGGTCCCTCCCCAGGGACTTTTCACTCCAACCGACGGATTTATTTCCTTTGTGTTGCTTCCTTGGAAAACCCATAGAGATTCCCTCCTGCCTGCCCTGACGCCGTCGTTTGTGGATCCTCCTTTGGCCCGGTGCTGCAGTTAGGGAACCACTCTCTGATCAGAGAAACTTGCTAAAATCGCCACGTGCCAAGGGTTACCTTTCAATATTTCCTTTAGGAGATCAATACTGATTTGGTTTTTGGAGCTTTATTTATTTTTATGTATAAGTGTGTGTGTGTGTGTGTGAGAGAGAGAGAGAGAGAGAGAGAGAGAGAGAGAGAGAGAGAAACTGCAGTATCGCATGTCTACCACAGGGCTGTTTTGGAGGGTGCTATGGAGCCCAGGGGACGTGTCCCTCACTTGCAACACTGAACAGGAGTGCCCTGCTCTCAGGGGATGCCACACTAGATGGGCGGAAGCTGGATGTAGCGGAAGGCGTGGATGTGAGTGAGCGGCTAAGGCTGGCACGATGTGTGAGCTCTCTGGAATCATTTAGCACCCTCTGTCTCCCGCTGCCTCCCGACCAGGCTAGCAGTGAACCATGGACCACTTATAGTCTCCCGCTCATTCATTCTTCTTTTGGCTTCCAATTCCATCAGAGATGGAAAATATGCAATCCCAGAGAGCCACCTTTCTCTCAGTCCAGCCTGAATCTCCCATGATTCCATGGTTACCAGGGAGGAGGTACCAGCTACCATCCTAAAACTTAGGACAAACATGGAATACATTAATTTGGGGATTATCCATGAACTGTGTTAATATGGTCAAGGATTGGGGAATGGGTGTTTCATTCTGGCCAGCAGGTGTAAATTTGGATCCAGAAGTCCAGTTGGTCAACTAGTCTGCTCCCTGTAGATGAACTCTCCCATGGATCAAGCCAGCACTGGCTTAGAAGTCTCACTCCAAAACCGGCACACTGCCCCGTCTTGCAGTGTGTGTGTGTATATATGTGTGTGCCTATGCCGTGAGTGTGTGTGTGTGTGCCTATGCTGTGATAAGCCGAGGCTACTGAAGCAAGGAGAAATGCATTGGTAACTGAGCAGTTGTGGAATTGTGCACCCCACGGCTTCTCTCCACCACACACTATTCCCCTTGGATGTGGAAGACAGAGGCTTTGTGTGACTGTACTCATTTCTTACCTGTGTCTCCATCCCCACCCCCCAGTTCACCCCTCCTCTGTTGACTTGGACAGCAGCCTGGGTGCGCAGGGCTCTCTGTGCCTTGCGGTTGGACACGAATGTCGGGCTGTGCAGTTCCCCCTCCCTCTGCCAGGATTGCATATTAGCATAGGTTGCCGGTTCCCTCTGTCAGACTCAGTCTGGCAAAACTGCAGCCCTGAGAGAGAAGCCTGGATTAAGGAAATGATAAGAACTATGTAAATCTTGCAGGAAGCAGGAAGCTCACCTTCACTGCCCAGTGTGGTTGTGAGAGGGGGTTGGCCATGCCTGGGAGCAGAGGATGGGCAGTTTGGCCAAGCACTGGGGAGGCTAGGAGGAAGCTTCTAGTAGTCTGTTCTTCTTCCTTTACAAAACCTGACACGCCCACATTCTGCAGCCAGTATTAGGTCCAGGCAGAAGCCCAGCTTGGAAGAGAATTATAGAAAACAGAAGCCGGCTGCTCAGGTAACCTCTGGCACGCATTCATCTCATTCTCCTTCCTCCAGCCCAGGGCGAGCAGTTACAACGCCAGGAGGCTGCCTCCTGCTGGGACCGGAGGCAGTGTGACACCCCAGGGGGTAGTGATGAAACCCTCACTGGGCCACCTGCTGGGGGGGCAGCAGATGGGAAACATCTAATCCCGGATTCCCTGCCTTCTAGCTCCCCAGATTCACCCCGAGGCGCACAGCCACACCGACTGGGAAAGAGGACGCTCCCCTCATAACACACAGCGTCTAAAATGGAGTTGCCAGGGTGGATCCGCAGGAAACTGAAAGAAGCAGTTAAACAGCTAAGGGGGGATGTTAGCAACGTAAGGCAAGAAAAAGAACTCACAAAGAAAACCCTCAAATTCCGATATGAATTATAAAGATACCTGAAGAATCACTGAGTTAGGAGGTGACAGAAAGAAAGGGAAAAGGAAGAGAGAGGGACAGGAGAGAGAGAGGGGCAGGGAATATCACTATGTTTTTAAAATTGTATCTAGGGGCTGGTGCTGTGGCTCACCTGGTTGATCCTCTGCCTGCAGCGCCGGCATCCTATATGGGCGCTGGGTTCTAGTCCCGGCTGCTCCTCTTCCAGTCCAGCTCTCTGCTGTGGCCCGGGAGGGCAGTGGAGGATGGCCCAAGTGCTTGGTTCCTCCACCCACATGGGAGACCGGGAGGAGGCACCTAGCTCCTGACTTCTGGCTTCGGATTGGTGCAGTGCACCGGCCGTGGCAGCCAGTTGGGGGGTGAACCAATGGAAGGAAGACCTTTTTCTCTGTCTCTCTCTCTCTCTCACTGTCTATAACTCTACCTGTCAAATAAATTTTTAAAAAAGAATTGTATCTAAAAACCATATTGACTCTGTTAGACACCAACAATTAAAAGGAAAAGAAAATCTTTTAAAGATCTTATAGGAGAAGAATAAAGAGAAAACTAGAAACAGAAAGTACAAAGGAAATTTCAAGACCAAAATCCAGATAACAGATATTCTAGAATGAGAAGAGGAATGGAGGGGAGGAAACATTCAAAGCAATAAAGAATAGAAAATCCCCATAATTTAAAAGGTGAAAAAAATCTCAAAGCGCCGATAGATCAGATACAGAATTACAAACAGCCACACTGCGTAATGCGTGTTAAAGAACATCAGCGAAGACAGGTGCGCTCTCCGCTTCCGGAGGGAAATGCTTCCTGGGAAATGTCAGGTAACCAGCCAACGACGGGAGTCACAGCAAAACCAGGTGTCTCATCAGCAAAACTGCATTACAAGAAATGGAGGGAAAGCATACAAGGGAAAATGTGGGCCTAAAATACCACAGCCTTCCAACCGCTATTCATTTTAAAGCTGTAGAGATGCTACGAAGAAGGGTGCAGCCCTGTTTTTTTTTTTGTTTTTTTGTTTGTTTGTTTGTTTGTTTTACACAAAGAATTACATTGAAAGTGTTCCTGGAAGAAATGTCCTTAATGGCGCAAAGTCTACTGGGTGATGAGCTATCACAGAGCAATTAAGCTCCTCAATCAAGGTGGAAGAAAAGCCCCCCTGGGAAGCAGTTAGCCAGGGCTTTATGTTAAGGGGCATTCCATTCCTCTCTGAAGGGGAGAAGGAGTATGGTCCTGTGTTCCTTCCAGCTGCACCAAGAGGGTAACATACAGTGCAAAATGAAAACTATTACACTCATTTAAGAATTAGCAAACATCTCAATGTAGTTGAAGCAAAGCATTAACACAGGTACAACACCCGATTCTGCCTGGGTCCGTGCAGGACCGTGGGATTTCCGCGCCTGGAAGGCAGCCCTGAGTCAGCAGGTAATGCCCAGTGCGTCCAGCTGGGAGGCAGAGCTTCCCTGCTTCCCCTGAGAATCTGAATTACAGTCAGAGGAAGGCTCTCCAAAGACTGATGATGTTGCCTCCCAACAGGAACACACGCACCACGGTCAGCTACGGGGCTCCCTCTCTCAGGAGGTAGTTACGATGGACACATCTGGTGTCATATGTGGGATTCATCCCAGTAAAGTATGTTGCGTTAGCAATAGCACAGACATTTTCTTAGATAACCAATTCATAATTTAGAGTAATTGTATCATGGGATGCCCCATGATTGCACTGAATTAAGAGAGTGTCATACAAAGAGCCCACCGATATGATTTGAATAAAAAATTGCATGGGGATGTTGCTAGAGTTATGTACTAGTTTGACTGAAGGATTTTGTAGGTCACGTTCGGTCAGATTGTCCACAGTAGCTGCGGACTGGGAAATGTCACAAAGCTATCCTACTCTCCTGTTGGAGATGATAAGCATGATCAAGGCAAAAATCAAGAGCATCAAAGTCTCTCAAGAAAAGGAATCTCGTTCCGACTTCAGTTCCCCCCTTGTAGTTTGAATGTCCGCTTACGGTCTGAGGCTGTCTGTTGAAATTCCTGTGTGGCCCACACACGAGGAGGTATGAGGCTTGGTCCCTTGAAATTTGTATAAAGTTCCCCATTAAACAGCTGCTGTTCTTGACAGCAAGAGAAAACTGGAACCCACAACAGTTCATAATCTAGTGTAGTCAGCAGGTTGTCCCTACTTTTATAGACCCCCCAAAACGATGGACAGATCCACAGGCTAATGAAACATGTATTATGGTTTTTATTTAGAAGTGTACTTTCTCTCTTTAAATACTGACTTCTGCCAAAGAGAGTCAATGAAAAACCAAGTTGCTTTTCAAATGACCTAAGTTTTGTCATACTTGACGTCACTCACGCAAGTGTGTGCAGCCTAACAAGCGGTTTAGCTTATAGTAATCTCAGGTGTACAAACGTCTCAGGGCTACAAGGTGAAACCAAGTCAGAGATGAGATTTCACCGCCAGTGCCTCCCCTACTGAGGTTCCTGTGCCTGATAAGAAGTCAAAATTGTACTAACTCACTACATGCTGGAAATCTTTCAGCACATGCATGTTTTTCAAATAGATCAATGTTTTAGCTATAGCCATTAAGCAAAAGAGAGAAGCAAAAGGCAGGCAAATAGGAAAGGAGAAAGTAAAATTAACTTTGTTTGCAGATTTTTTTAATTAAAGATTTATTTATTTGAAAGGCAGAGTTACAGAGAGGCAGAGGCAGAGAGGCAAAGAGAAAGATCTTTCATCCACTGGTTCACTCCTCAAATGGCCAAGTCCCGGCTGTTCCACTCCCTACCCAGCTCTCTGTTATGGCCTGGGAAAGCAGCAGAAGATGGCCCAAGTGCTTGGGCCCCTGCACCCACGTGGGAGACCCAGAAGAAGCTCCTGGCTCCTGGCCTCGGATCCGTGAAGCTCTGGCTGTTTCGGCCATCTGAGCATGAACCAGTGGATGGAAGACCTCTCTCTCTCTCTCTCTCTCTCTCTTTCTCTCTCTGTGCCTCACAGGCAGGTGTGAGATATCACCAGGCCCAGCCTCCCTCCCACAGCCTGAAGTGTGTGTGTGGGGGGGTATTTTAAAAATTTATTTATTTATTTGAAAGTCAGAGGTACACACAGAGAGAAGGAGAGGCAGAGAGAGAGAGAGAGAGAGAGAGAGAGAGAGAGAGGTCTTCCATCTGCTGGTTCACTCTCCAATTGGCCGCAATGGCCAGAGCTGTGCCAATCTGAAGCCAGGAGCTTCTTCCAGGTCTCCCACGAGGTGCAGGGGCCCAAGCACTTGGGCTTCTTCCACTGCTTTCCCAGGCCATAGCAGAGAGCTGGATAGGAAGAGGAGCAGCTGGGACTCGAACCAGCGGCCATATGGGATGCCGGCACTGCAGGCGGCAGCTTTACCCACTACACCACAGCGCTGGCCTCCCAAAGTGTTTTCGATAGCAAATCTACCACTTATTAAAACTGACTCACTGAGTTGACGGAGTGCTACAGCCGGCTCCAATCACTGGCCCCACGCGGTCATTTGCTCCTCTAGTAGGTAACGGCTTGATGCTGTTTTGCCTCCAGGTTTTCCCCTCAGAAGCCTCAGACCCTAAGCAAGAGGTAACTACCACCCACACGGAGCCCCGACTGGCTGGAGCCCACTTTGCCATCAAAATCCCTTAACGAACACGGCGTAAATGCTACGGGTGAAACAGCGGCAGAGAAAAGATTACCTCGGTTCTTTGTCTCACTTGGGAGAAGAATTTCCACGTGGACAAGACAGAGAGAAACGCAAGATGCATTTAAAAGCAAGATTTACTTATGTCAGAGACCTCTTGCCAGAGTGGCCAGGAGGGGGTGCTCCAAGGGAGGCAAGACCCCAAAGGGCTTGTGGTAGTGGGGTTTGTAAGCACAATTTTGGGGAAGAAGAAAACTTGACAATCAGCTTGACATTCAGTTCCAAGGCAAGGACAAAACCCAGGCAAAGACCTGAGTTGTAATCTTGTTTGCCCTGTCTGGCTCACTCATGGAGTGAACTTGTTCTCACAGCAAACTCTGAGCTCAGATGGGTGGAATCACCATTCCCTTGAGAGCCTCCTGATAATATTGGACGCTCTCAAGCAGTGGGGCAGGCACTTTTGACCTTGCTAAAGACAACTTTTGGGGGAAGCAAGAATTTTTCACCCTCAGTTTCCACTGGGACCAATCTGACTGCCTCTTAACCCGCCTGACTCCTCACGTCACCAACCAAAGGAAGGCTGTGGGCACCAATGACCACCCAGGAACTTGGACATGAGCTGAACATGCCCCTCTCAGCCCCAAATCATCCATAAGAACCTGCACCCTGACCCAGTGGGGAGCCCGGGAATTAGTGCTAGTTGCCCTGGGCCTTGCTCTGCAGTTGACAATAAAAGCCCCCTTTCTTCCATCACCCACGTCTGTGCTTCCAGAAAGAACAAGCAGTGCAAAGGAAGCTTTTAAAAAAGATTTATGTTATATATTTGAAAGGTAGAGTGACGGGGGTGTGGGCAGGGGAGAATCTTCTATCTGCTGGTTCACTACCCTAATGGCTCCAATGGCCAGGGCTGGAGCCAGGAGCCAGAAACTCCAGCAGGGTCTCTCATGTTGGTGGCAGGGGCCTAGGTCCTTGGGCCATTGTCTGCTACCTTCCCAGGTGCAGCAGCAGGAAGCTGGATCAGAAGAGGAGCAGCTGGGACTCAAACAGGTCCTTGGATGTGGGGTGCTGGCTTGACCTGCTATGCCCCAACACCAGCCTCACAAGGGAGGTTTCAAGTGTGAGGGTATATTCTGGTGAGGAAAGTTAAAGATGGTGTGGGCGAGGTTGGGCCAAAATTAATATCTCAGGCTCTTGAGAATTCTAAGCACAAGCACAGGCGTGGTACGCAGTGTGCTAAGGTTTACGTTAGAGAGAGAGGAACACAGAGGCCCATGAGAGCTTTATTTAGGGAGAGTGGGCCAGGAAGGGAAAGGGGGAGTTTCATACCCTGCTCTGCCCGTTGTGGGTCCCCCCCCCCAGGTGGAGACAGAAAAAGGAGCACCCGCCCCTCCCCAGCCTTATCAGCTTTGTGGTTACATAATGCTGCCCCAAGCCCCAGGGAAGGGGAGGTGCGTCTTGGGGAGGCGTCATCTGACTGATGAGGGGACTCCATGGGGGTGGGGTGGGGGTGCCTCCCGGTCATGAACTGAGTCTATCTCCCTGACATTTCCCACATCAAAGAGAGAGGGGATATTTTTGTATGAGAAATAACTTTGTGAGATGCTTTATCCTAGGATAGAGTTTCTGGAGTGTTCCAGAATGGGAAGAAAGAAAACTAGGGCAACACTGAAGGTTTAAGCAGCACACGGGGCCGGAGCAAGTTGTGGGAGGGCAAGTGAACCTGGTGACTGTGTGTGATCCATTGGCTGTAAGTCAGAAGAAACTTACTCACCAGCTTCGCTGACAATGCAGACGTGATAAACTGATAGACAGCCAGAACTGCAATTCTCCATTTAAAGTAACAAGGTTTTCTTGGAGAGTTGATCTGTTCTTGTCACGAGTCAGATGGGCTAAGTCAGGTGGGGGGAAACTGAGGGTGCAGAATGCTTGCTTCTCCTAAACACTCTCTATAGCGATACCAAGTGCCTAATCCCACTGCACGTTTCCTCCCCAAAGCCGCCTTTCACAAAAGTGCCCACCCCACTCCTCGGGAGCCTCCAGCCTCATCATGAGAATAGCAGGGAGTGGAGCTTCCACCCTTCTGAGCTCACTGTTGCTGTGAAAACAAGCGATGGGTCCCACCCTTCAGAGGGCTCCTGTTTTATCATGAGCAAGCCAGATGGGATAAGTAAGATTACAAATTTTTCTTTTTCTTTTTCTTTTTCTTTTTATTTATTTATTTATTTGAGAGGTAGAGTTACAGACAGCGAGAGGGAGAGACAGAGAGAAAGGTCTCCCATCTGCTGGTTCACTCCCATTTGGCAGCAGACAAACAACAGGAAAACAGCAACAACTGGAGCTGTGCCGATCTGAAGCCAGGAGCCAGGAGCTTCTTCTGGGTCTCCCATGTGGGTGCAGGGGCCCAAGTGCTTGGGCCATCTTCCACTGCTTTCCCAGGCCATCAGCAGGGAGCTGGATTGGAAGAGGAGCAACCAGGACTAGAACCAGCATCCGTATGGGATCCCAGTGCCACAGTTAGAGAATTAACCTACTGTGCCACAGTGCCAGCCCCTACAAATCAGGTCTTATGATGGGTTTGTCCCTGCCTTGGACTGATTTTTTTCCCAAAATTGTGCTTAAAACTCCACTACCACCAGCCCCCAGCCCCTTCGAGTGTTTCCTGTCTTGGAGCTCCCCTCTGGGCCACTTTGACTGGAGGTTTCTGACTTAAATAAATCGTGCTTTCCTCTCTGTCTTGTCCACTTGGAAATTCTTCTTCCTTGTGAGACAAAGAACTGAGGAAGCCTCTTTGCCACCACTGTTTCACCCGTAACATTCCCTGTAAAAATTTGCAAGGCGTATTGGATTTTGATCCTGAAATGCATCTTGTAAGTTCCCCAGCCTCCCAAGCCCTCCCCACACTGCACCTTCTCCTGTTTTCCGTTCCCGCCGAATAGCTGCCTTTCTCCCTGCACTTTGCAGTCAACTCCTACAAGTCATTTTTATCCCCAGGTCTGATTCCCTAGATTAGATGCCCTGGTGATAAAAACGCTTGTGCCAATAGCCTGGAATAGAATTGTTCTCTGCTCTTGCCTTTCCTCGGTGGATGTGGACGGTCCCGTGTGGGTCCCCTGTGTTCACCTTCCCAGTGCACGCACCCTCCTGCTACAGGTCCCGTCCGCGCACTTGCGTTCCGCCAGGTAGGATGCACACACACAGCCCGGCCAGATGCCCGCAGGTGCAATTGCGCTCCAGCGCCCCCACCAGGGCTGTCCGCCAGCTACGCCCTGAGCTGCCCACCACAAGGAGTGACCACAGGGCAGGAGGCGTTCCTTTACCTTTAGACATCTGGCCCAGGAAACACAAATTCTGTATTTTGTCTGGATAATTTCTTGTGTTGGTGAGATCTTCTAAGTTTTCTGTTACTTGGTAAAACTGACCTTGACCAGAGTTTAAGAATTCTTTTGTGCATTTTGCTTTTTAATTCTTTTGATTATCAGTCCAGTTAAATTAGTTATTATCACTTGATGATCTGTGACTCTGTTTTGTTAAGATATTCTGAACCTTTGACATTTTGGGCAATCTTCCTTGGGATCCAAGTTGTAAACCAAGTCTTCTGATTTTTAGGTTTTTCCAGGGGGCCCCTGGAGACTCTCCGAGGCTCTGTCTCTCATCTTGCAGAGATGTTGAATACTTAGGCTTCTTGGTATACTAGGTTGCATAGGAAGGGTTGCCAAATAACAGAATAGCAGTAAATCTCCTTTCAGTTATATTTCTATGGATACATTGTAAATATTGATGGGAATGTTCTAAAGACTATGTGATGGCTCTGGACTAACACTATCAGTCACGATTGTTAAAATCCTGTATGCCATGAAAATAACTGAACTTTCTTTTCCATGGCTGAACTCCCATCAGAATTTTAAACATGGCTTGTCTAAGTCTTCTGTCATCCACAGTGTTGGTACTTGTATAAAAATATTTGCAATAAAATTCATAGAAAAGGTAAAACAAGTACTTACCCTTACAGGCTTCTGACAACTTTGACATCAATGGATGAAATAAAAAATTCTGAAACTGATTAGATCATGAAACTGATAATGAAGGTCAAACATAACAAGAATTTAATTCCATGAGACCGAATAAACTGGTAAAATTATGGTATTTTATGTCTTTTATTTAAAAGAGCATTGGTCCTTTAAAATATTTTGATTTCTCGTATCAAGGAAACTTCTTGCCTAAGCTGCCAATAGTTTACAGCTTTTTTTTTAATGAGGGAGGGTTTTTTTTTTTGTTGTTGTTAAAGATTTACTTACTTATTTGAAAGTCAAACTGAGAGAGAGAGAGGGAGAGAGAGAGAGAGAGATCTTCCATCCGCTGGTTCATTCCTCACATTGCTGCAACAGCCAACCCTGGGCCAAGCCGAAGCCAGGAGCTAAGAGTTTCATCCAGGTCTCCCACATGGGTGCAGGGGCTCAAGGACCTTGGTCATCTTCCACTGCTTTCCCAGGCCATCAGTAGGGAGCTGGATTGGAAATGAAGCAGCCGGGACACAAAGTGACACCCATATGGGATCCTGGTGTTGTAGGCAGTGACTTTACCACAACATGCCACAACACTGGCCCCTACAGCATTTTTTTGTTTTATACAAAATGTTTAGTATTTACTTTTTCATCCCCATTTGATTGTTCCAAAATTTAAAAATTATTCATGATTATTTTTATGGCAATGTGGTAATTTGTATAAATTCAGTAAGAATCTGTTCTCTTTGTAACAGGATACAATTGGAAACATTGATATATGTTAGGATAATATGATAGGATGGCTGATTCCAGGTTTCCAACATACAATGAGTAAATAAAAATTTTCACTTCTTAGTAGGCCCAGGAAAGACAAGAGATTAGCTACTACAGGAGAAATTCAACATCTGCCTTGGTTTCACTTTATGCTCTCAAGAGGTTCCCAAGTCTGAGATTAGTAAAATAAATCACTTTTCTTATAGCACTCATGTAATAATCAAGCCAAATCTAACAAAGTGAAAGGTATTTTGCACATAAATTGGGTTTTCTTTAATTATCTTTGCTAAAAGTCAATATGACTACAGAAAGATATCAAATCCTAAGTAAACGTGACAGTATACCTGTTACTGGACTATGGCTCTGTTTATTGCTTTTCAGGATTTTAAAAATTAGTATCTACCTATAGAGTACACTGGATTCTAAACTATAGATTCCTCCAATCCAATTTTCTCCTGCTACTAAAAATAGGAACTGATAAGCTGAATAATGATATAAATTTCAAGGACCAAGCCTTAGACCTGATGTATAGACCACACAGAAATCTCAAGTAAGAGCCCCATGCCGTAACCAGATATTTAAACTACAGATCAGGGAGGTGGAGCAGAAGCAGATGTCAAAACATCGAAGCAAGATTGCATCACGAGGAGGCTCCTGCCCTCTTAATTACGCCTCGGTCATGCTGTTCCCTTCTCACTTGACAGGACGCAGCCCTAGCAGAAATTTCTCCATCAACAAATGCTGCTGCTAACTTGACTGAACTTGATGAGGGGAACCCTTCAGCCCTCCCAGGGGAATATTACCAACATCCTCCACGCAACTTTTGTTCAAACCATACACGTATTCCTTTTATAACACTCTCTTAATTTAATGCAATGATAAAATTATCCTAGATTATTCATTAAATAAGAAAATGTGCCATTGCTAATGCTATGTACTGTACCTGGATGAATCCAACTTCTGACACCAAATGCATTAATCTAAACAGTGTCCTGAGATTCTCCTGGGAATAGTGACGTTTACTTGGGACCAGCAGAGCATTGCAATAAGAACATTCTCATACTGTTGCATGCATACCCTCATTGTGGAGCTCTGCTATAATCAGATAAATATTGCTATTTTGGGGAGAACCACCCGCTAATTTTTGTCTGACATTTGATGTTACTAATTAGAAGTCTGGCATTAACCTGATCCTAAACTCTGTCTGGAACATTTCCCTCTGGAAACAGAGAATGTACCTGTTTTTCTTGATGTTATTAGCTTTCAATACAGCAGGTGTTTTGACAGTTTTCTTTTTAGCTGATCTGTTGGCACTTTGAGGCCCTTTCAGCTTTCTTAAATTAGAGACTTATATTCCTTTGTGCCTTGAATATTTCTATCCCTCCATTGTTGCTTTCCCATTCTGGAATAACTGTTATCTGTACACTGGTGTATCCATACATTTCTTTTCTACGTTCCGTTTCTACCTCTAGTTTTCGCTTCATACTTTAGCCTGGGAAGATTTCTCAATCTGACCATTGAACTCTGATTTACTCTCAAACAGCTATTTCATTTCAGCGCTTAGTTCTTCGTAACTACACATTTTCTCTTTTTGCTGATTTGTTAACTTACCTTCTGAACATTTTGCCTTTTCTGCGTGCCTATGCTTAGCATCATTTTTTAGTTTCTTGCCCATGCATTCTGGCAATTCTGTCTTAGATGGGATGTGTTCTAAAGTAAACTCCATGCTTTGTGCTGGATATGGTCTGTGTGCCTCAAGGTAAATTTACGGAGCAGAGAGCCAACAAATTCAAAATTTGATGCTCCTCATCGTCTCCAGTCCCAGGCAGGGGATCCCGTCAGGTTTACATCACTGAACACCTGGGAAGTAGCACTCCTGGCAGAAGCAGCCTGCTGATCCCACTGCTGATCCCTGGGGTGGTGGAGAACAGGAGGGAGCAACAAAGGGCAGGATGAATGAACTCCCACAGAGCAGCCGGCCTCTGCAACAGCTCTTCTCCCAGGGAGGCTTTTGGACAGCCTTGATGTAATTTACAAAATGTGAGTTTCTGAGCCTTTGGTCAGCATGAAGGGGCAACGGAGGAGGCAGAGCAGAACTTACAAGGCTTCCTCCAAACCTTCCCCTTCTCTGCTCAGGGCACAGCCACACTCTCTCCCCCAAAACCACACCCAGACGTCAAGGTCAGCTTCCTACTTCCTGTGAAACTTCGGGAGGTTCTTTGATTATTTCCTCAAGTCGAGCTTCTCTGTCAGATCTGTAGTCTTTCCAGATCGGTTTTGGCACAGGAGTCAGCAGCTCTGCTAGTTTACAATCCTGGCAGACAAAGCGGGAAAGGGACACAGCACAGATTTGTGTCACAGACTCGTGCATACAGAGAATATTGTTCAAGGAACCAGGAGCCAGTCCACACATGAAGGGTGAATTGGGAGTGGAATGGAGGATAGAGGTGAGCAATGAGTAAAGTGAGACAAAGCCCTGGTCCTCCACCTCCAACAACGGCAGTGTGTGATGCAGGGAAATCGTGGAGCACACACTCGCAGAATGTCCCCCTTGTAGATGCATTTAGCATTTTTTTTTATTTTTTTATTTATTTTTTTGACAGGCAGAGTGGACAGTGAGAGAGAGAGAGACAGAGAGAAAGGTCTTCCTTTTCCCTTGGTTCACCCTCCAATGGCCACCGCGGCTGGCACGCTGCGGCCGGCGCACCGCGCTGATCCGATGGCAGGAGCCAGGTACTTCTCCTGGTCTCCCATGGGGTGCAGGGCCCAAGCACCTGGGCCATCCTCCACTGCACTCCCTGGCCACAGCAGAGAGCTGGCCTGGAAGAGGGGCAACCGGGACAGAATCCGGCGCCCCGACCGGGACTAGAACCCGGTGTGCCGGCGCCGCTAGGCGGAGGATTAGCCTAGTGAGCCGCGGCGCCGGCCACATTTAGCTTTTGATTCGGCAACCTCACCCGCACCACCACGCTATACACTTCCTTCTCGGGAACATTCCCTCCTGGTCCTTCCCAGCCAAGGCCCTCAGGGGTGCTTTCGTTTCTTGGGGACACCCACGACAAAGACTCTCGGACTAGGGGGCTGACACAATAGAAACGCATCTCTCAGCATTCTGCAGGCTAGAAGCCTGGTATCACCACCAGGGCGGGATTCTGTGGTCTCTTCGCCCTCTGAACTCATGCTACTGTGTCCAGATCTGCTCTTCTTATCAGGACACCACACCTGTGTCCACATATGGTCCCATTCTGAGGTCGTGGGGAAGGCTTCAACACACAACACTGGGAAGGCGCAGTTCAGCCCTAGCACCTGAATCGCATGGTTCTGAGTTTTTCCCCTTTATGCCAGTGTTTCTCATGTAGTATTTCCTATAAAAAGATTGGATATCATGCCTACACTGCTGTTGTCTCCTTTCCTTCAATACAATCGTGGTATGATTCATGCATGTTGTATATATCACTAATATGTTCTTAATATGTCCTTCTTCATGCTTCCAGTATTATGAAGGATACAGCATGACTTTAATGTGAAGTGCTAATTTTGCAATAGCACAAGGTGTACTTTGCTCATCTGTTTACTATGCATCCTACGGTATGCCTCTACTATGATTAGATTAACCATTCTTGCAACAGGCATTTCAACTATTTCCAGCTTGGGGATGTTTTGGGTCAAATTGTCATGAACATTCCTATTTTTTAAGATTTATCTTTTATTTAAAAGTCAGGGTTACAGAGAATGTTAGGCAAAGGCAGAGAGCGAGAGAGAGAGAGAGAGAGAGAGAGAGCTTCCATCCATTGGCTTGCTCCCCAAATGGCCGCACTGGCCATGGCTGGATCAGACCGAAGCTAGGAGACCAGGAGCTTCTTCCAGGTCTCCCATGTAGGTGTGAGGGCCCCAGGACTTGGGTCCTCTTCTGCTCTTCCCCAGGCACATTAGCAGGTGGATGGGTGGGAAGTGGAGCAGCCGAGACTTGAACCAGTGCCCATGTGGGATGCAGGCACCACAGGCAGCACCTTTACCTGCTGTGCCACAGCACTGGCCCCACCCTGAACATTCTTCTGCAAATGTCTGTAAGCAGACTCAGTTTTCATTTCTCTTGGATAAACGTCCAGGAGATGAATTGTTCCTGAAAAGGTAAGAGTGCATTTCATTTGACAAAGGCAGGTGAAACAGTTTTCCCAAGTGATCGTTTCCATCTACGTTCCCGCTGTTCTGCTCTGTATGCTTAAAACTGTAATGCACCTGACCCCAATAACCAGCAAACATGGCTCCCTTGCTGTAGCAAAATCTATTCCAATCCACTGTGACGAGGTTCGTGTGCACCACTCAGCTGTCCCTTCAAAGGAGACCTGCTCAGTGAGTGTAGTTGGTGGACAGCACCTAGGAGAGTCACCAGGGCTCATGACAAAGCCATGTCCCCAGTGGTGTCGCCACAGAGAGCACGGCAGGGAATGAAAGCCAGGCCATTCCGTCCCGATACAAGACTCTGCTGGCAGGCATTCATCACGCGGGGACTCCCCGTCACATCAGCGGAGGCTTCTCCAAGCCTCCTGCTGTGTGAACCTCCTACACAACTCCGCTCCTTCCCTCTCTCCCTGCAGAGGTGTCAGACCTGCCTCCCTACTGGAGCACGTGCTCCTTACTCTTCTCCCTCCCCTCCCCCATCATCTTCTGAGCTGCTTCCCGGAACCTCTCTTGCCCTTCCAACAACCTCTTGACACCTGCTGCCAAACAATCTGGATTCACATCTCTCCTGGTGTAGGCAAGAAGTGGAGAAGACGAGCAAAGTAGGACGGCTTTCCCTTCCCAACACGGCCACACACATCCAATGTTCCCCTCAAAATAAAACACACCTAAGTAAACACGGCACTCAAGGTTGTATTAACTGGGGCTGGGGCTGTGGCACAGGGAGTTAAAGCCCCAGCCTGCAGCACCGGCATCCCATACAAGCACTGGTTCATGTCCCAGCTGCAGTTCTTCTGGTGCAGCTCCCTGTTAATGCACCTGGGAAATCAGCAGACAATGGCCCAAGTGCTTATGCCCCTGACCCACATTGGGAGACCCAGAGGAAACTTGTGTCTCCTGGCTTCATTCTGGCTCAGCTCAAGCTATAGAGGCCATTTGGGGAGTGAACTAGCAGATGGAAGACCTCTCTCTCTCTCTACCTCTCTCATTAACTCTGTCTTTCAAATAAATAAAATAATTTTTTACAAAAAGATTCTAATAACTGCCTAGAAGGAAGCAAACAGGGCCAGCGCCTCAGCTCAATAGGCTAATCCAACCGGCGCCGTGGCTCACTAGACTAATCCTCCACCTTGCAGGGCCGGCACACCGGGTTCAAGTCCCGGTCGGGGTGCCGGATTCTGTCCCGGTTGCCCCTCTTCCAGGCCAGCTCTCTGCTGTGGCCCAGGAGTGCAGTGGAGGATGGCCCAAGTGCTTGGCCCTGCACCCCATGGGAGACCAGGAGAAGCACCTGGCTCCTGGCTTCAGATCAGCGTGGTGCACCGGCCACAGCAGCCATTGGCGGGGCGGGTGAACCAACGGAAAAGGAATACCTTTCTCTCTGTCTCTCTCTCTGTCACTGTCTACTCTGCCTGTCTATATATATATATATATATGGAAGCATATATATATATATATATATATGTATGTATATATGTATATGGAAGCAAACAGGATGATGGGAGGAAGGGAAGAGAGAAGAGGGGGTGCGAGTTAGGTCTTTCACAGATGTAACTCTTGAGGAATGCTATCCAAAATATGGGAAGAATTCTTAAACTCAGCAGTATAGAACCAAGGAGCCACCCAATCAAAACTGTGGGAAACGTCTGGAGATGCTTCACCAGCAGAGCCAATGCGGGTGGCAGACACACATAGCGATGCTCAACATCACACACCACAGGAGAGCATAACACCGCGCGGTGAGACCCCGTCACACCTGTCAGAATGGCTGGTGGCCGAAACACCGACAACACCACAGGCTGGTGCTGGCGTGGAGCAACAGCAACCCTCGCTCACCGTTGGGGCAAACGCCGAGTGGGGCAGCCACTGTGGAGGGAAGCTCGGCAGGCGCCTACAGAGCTGAACGCCGGCCCCTTGCCCAACGGCCCAGCCCTTGAGCTCCTTGATATCCCCCACAATGTGCAGACACAAAGCCAGCCCACCGTGTGATAGCTGCTGCTTAGATCCTGCGTGCCGACAGAGGGAACACCCCACATGGCCTTCCAGGGGAGTAGATGCAGGAACGACGGCACACCCAGAGGAGGGAGTGTTATTCGGAGATGAAATGAAAGGTGCTCTCAAGTCCCCAAAAAAAAAAAAAAAAAAAAAAAAAAAATATATATATATATATATATATATATATCAAGGGAGGAGGTGTAAAGGCGTTAGGTAAATGTGAAAAGGCTGCAGGCTGTGTGATTCCGGCCACATGACTTTCAGGAAAAGGCAAAACTACAGAGGTCATAAAGTCATTACTGGGCCAGGGATTTGGAAGGGAGGGATCAACAGAGGGACACCCCGGGTGGGTGATTCTATAAGGGTGGATACCGGTCACTGTACATTTGCCAAAGCTGGAGCAGGTGCTATCCCGAAAGTGCCCTATAATGTCAACGTTGACTTTGTTTGATAGGGACGTGTCAGCGTCGGCTCATTGATGGTAACAGATGTGCTGTGGATGTTGGTGGAGCTTGTGTATTGTGGGGGCGAGCCACATGGGAACTCTGTCAGCTCAACTGTACTTTGAAGCTCATTGTTGTAAAAAGTAGAGAGCTTGTCTGGTGCCAGCAGAGTGCTAAGGCACTTCTATTGCCTGTGCCTGGACCTCACACCGGGGCCTGGGCCACCAGGGTGTCTGGAGGCAGAGCTGATCTGCCTGCTGTGCCAACACGGATCCCAGAGCTGGGCTGTCTAACCAAAGGCCAGGAAGCACCCAAGGATGACGCCTCTGAACCCTGACTGAGACATGGATCCACTGGCCAGGAGAGGAGCCAGACTGGGCGCAGGGAAGGAGGCTCCCAGGGACCCTCAGGGACTGGGGTGGGCTGCTCTGGCTTTGTACTGGGTTCCCCTGAAAGGCCGAAACGCCAGACGTTGGTGGTCCCGCGGTTGTGGGGCAGAGGCCCTGGGTGCGCTCTTGAGTGGTTCCACCTACGACAGGTCTCTCTGTGCCCATGTGCACTCCTCCATTTGCAGAAGCAAATCCAGATCTCTGCCTTTCTCTTCAAACGCCATCTCCCTGCCTGCGTGACTGCACCCAATTTTCTCTTTTTCAAAGGACCCCAGTTCTACCAGATTAGGACCCACACTAATGACCACATCTTACCAACTCGCAAGACCTATTTCCAAGTACGGTCATATTCTGAGGTCCTGACTGTCTGGTCCTCCACACGGCAAGGGAGGCTGGGGAGGGGACACAGTTCAGCCGGTGACACGCGTCTAGCGCTGGAAGTAAATTGCCTTCTCAAGGGGGAAGGGGCCTGATGGCTCTTAGCATGGACCAGGCAATCTCTGTTGTCAGAGGCTTAGAACCACAGAAGGTATTTCTCACTCCCTAGGCCCCCTGGGGACTCACACTGTCCAGGACAGATCCCCCAGGCCATGGCTCAGCCACCAGGCTGCTGAGCCGCTGCTGCAGGTGGCACCTGGGGGGTGGAACAACTGCAGGTGACACCTGGAGGGCTGGAGCTGCTGTGAGTGACACCTGGGGGGCTGGAGCCACTGTGGGTGGCACCTGGCTTTCCCAGACATCAGCCTGGAAGAGCCCCTCAGCCCTGATCTGATGGAGACCAGCCTGAGCAGCCAGAGGCCACAGCTGTGAGGGGCTGGAGGTGGGGGGGAGTGGACACCTGGCATGTTCTCGAGTACCGCAGCCTCTGTATGGAGACTGTCTTGGGGCTGTAGTTGGTGAGCGTTTACCTGACACTGTGGAAGTTAAATTCCTAGTACACGTTGGACAGCATGAAAAAAGATGCTTACACTAGGAGTTAAAAGTGGAGTCATGGGACCAGCACTGTGGCATAACACGTAAAGCTGCCACCTGCAGTGCCGGCATCCCATATAGACGCTGGTTCAAGTCCCAGCTGCTCCACTTCCAGTCTAGCTCTCTGCTATGGCCTGGGAAAGCAGTAGAAGGTGGCCCAAGTCCTTGGGCCCCTGCACCGCGTGGGAGACCCGGAAGAAGCTCCTGGCTCCTGGCTTCAGATCGACACAGCTCTGGCCATTGCAGCCAATTGGGGAGTGAACCAGCGAATGGAAGACCTCTCTGTCTCTCTGTCTCTGTCTCTCTCTCTCTGCCTCTCCTTCTCTCTGTGTAACTTTGACGTTCTAATAAACAAATCTTTTTAAAAAAGTGGAGTCACTAAGCCCCTGAAGGCAGAGGCAAAAGGCAGCAACAGATCTCAGAGTCCTGGTGGCCAGGAAAGTGGTCAGGCAGAGGCGGCTCCCTGCTGTTCTTTCCAGGCTTCGAAGCCTCTGGGTCAGGAGGTGGGAGACAGGCGCTGGGCCCCAGCCAGGGGACGAGGAATCCACTCCTCGGTCCCTGCCCTGCTATCTGGGGGGTTCCCACGCATCATCACTTCTCGAGTCCCGTGGTGAGAGTCCTGGAACTCTGGGGCGGGGGGGGCTCAGGATGACCTCCTGGAATCAAGGACTGGCGGATGGAATGAATGCATTCCTCATGGCACACTGAGCTGCAGGAGGAGCAAAGGCCCCCTTGTCTGTGGGGTCAGTCCACGGCCTGCCCCCAGCAGATACTCCTCGTCACCTGCAGAGTGGCTGCAGGGAGGGGACTGAGCAGTGGTCACACCTAGAGCCAGGTAGGAGAATTTACTCAGGATCAAAGCCCAGAGAAAAAGCTTCAAATTGAGCCGTAATTTATTCTGGCATCAATTCTTGGCGCATATGGTCTGCGTCCCCAACTCCCTTCTGTCACCTGGTGAGAGGAATAAAAGCCGACTACACAATTGCACCAGGGAGCTGGCCTTTGAATCCACCGATTGGCCACACCCACTCCGTCCACTACCTCGCCACCCTCAACATATGAGAGAGCAGCTATTTAAGGGGAGTGAGTTCAGGAAAATCCACACAATCATTTGGAAGCATCCACTGCAGCACCTTAGGGGTAAAAACCAAGAAACGAGCGCCCTGGAAAGGGCGTGACCATTGGTGCTCATTGTTTGACTGTGAGAGTGGCTGTCATGCATCTACATGTGTGAATGAATGCACATTGGGCATGCATGTGTGTGGCTGTGCCTAATGAGGTGTGTACAGGAGGCTGTGTGTGCACAAGTGTGCTGGAGGTATGTGTGGGCAATTGATGGGCCGTGTGTACTCGTGCGTGAGTTCAAGAGTGTGTGTGTGCAGGCATATGTTTGTATGTGTGAGCTAGTGAGTTCTTGTACGTGTAAGGAGTTGGAATGTCTAGAAAAAGAGGGCACTGCGTGAATTCTGGAGAACAAAATTTGAGGTCAAATTCCAAGGATGGAATTCGCAAGTCTTGGATCCAGTTTGGGGACCGTCAAACCATGTTTAAGTGGACGGGCAAAGCTCTGACCTCAGGAACCTCCCAGTTCCTCGGGTTGAACCTGGATTCATCCTTCCAGGAGTTCTTGGTCTGCTGGGGAGGAAGGGAGGACTCGTGAGCAGATCCTACGAGGTCTCCACGGGTGCGAGGGCTTCCTGCATGGGAAACCGTCCACAGACCTGGGAAGGGTCGGGGCTGGTATGTGCCCGTGTGTAGTACTGCAGGTCACTCCGTGTGTCTGCTGTTGAAGATAGAGGGGGTCCCCCTGGACAGAGCCTTGGGGGTGTGGCAGTGAAGAGTATGTGTGACCTCTGGAGATGCCGGGTAGGGCAGGAGAGCAGGGGCCAGGGCAGAAGCTGGGGCCACCTGGGAGAGGGGTCTAGGTCAGCCTATTTGCCCTTGTCCCCCACAGAACTCTCAACATGAAGACCCTGCTGCTACTGGCAGTGATCATGGCCGTTGGTGAGTGTTGACCATGACCTCTGACCACAGGGGTCAACCCATGGCGGGAGGCACCTCTGCCCCCAGTCTATCCTCTCATGGCAGAAGTCCTCTCTAGGTGGGAAGAGGAGAAACGACTTTGGGGAAGCAGAATGGCAGAGAGGGTGGACACAGGGCCCTGCCCCGTCACTGGACCATTTTCTCCCAGGTTTGCTGCAGGCACACTGCGATTTGATAAAATTCGCAAAAATGATCAAGCACACGACTGGGAAGGACGCTCTTCTGAATTACAATGGCTACGGCTGTCACTGCGGTCTGGGTGGCAAAGGAACCCCCAAGGATGCAACAGATCGGTGAGGCCACCCCAGCTCTCCCTTCCCCCTACTCACTTCTGGGCCCAGCAGGGGCCTCACGAACTCAGAGGTCCCAGCACGTCCCTGCTGCAAAAGCCGCCAGCACAGGCTCCAGACGATGCCAGACTCACTGGGTCTCTGCACAGGGTCAAGGGGGTGACCCAGGGGGCCCAGGGACCCTGGAGCTGTGGGGAGGCACTCACAGGATGTCCCCCTGCTCAGGTGCTGTCTTGCCCATGACTGCTGCTACGAACGTCTGAAGAACATGGGGTGTGGCACCAAACTCCTGAGCTACAAGTATAGCATAAGTGAAGGCCAAATCACCTGTGGTGAGTGAGAGCCCCACGACCCCATCGAGTTCCCCCATTCATCCCCTGAGCGCCCACTGTGGCACCACAGCGAGAGAAGCAAAGGGACGCTGTCCCTGCCTCTAGAAGCTCACGTCTGGGTGGGAGTAAGGACAGCAAGCACAGAGGTGGCCAAGACTCCAGAAGCAAGGACACCAAGGACGGACCCAACAGCGGCAGGTGCTCCAGGTCACCCCGAGAGGGGGGCCACCTCGGCTGGGCTGCACCAGCTGTGCAGAGAGCCAGGGAGGGGCACTGCGGGCATGGCAAGGAGAGATCACAGCGTGGACAAGGGGACCAGAGGGGGACCAGATGCCATCCTGTGCTGCCCAGGGAGACTCAGCAGGAGGGGGAGTGGGGAGCAGTGATGCTGGGGAGGGAGGAAGGGGCTGAGGCAAGCCAGGCCCCGAGCCCAGGAGGCATCTGGAGTTTGTCCCAGAGCAGCAGGGAGCAGGTGCACACAGGAGTGAGGGTCACCTGCACTTCAGGACTGGCCCCGCCTGCAGGGTGGACGCAACAGGAAGGGGAGTAGTGATGCGGCAGGGCACAGTGCAGACAATGGCTGAGAGCAGGTGGGGGTCAGGAGGGGAGAAGGGGTGGAGAATGAAACCAAGATGCATTTGAGGCAGCGCCAGCCCAGTGTGGCGATGGCCTAGGTAGGGGTGGGGTAGGGAGCGCCTGGTCTGTGACTGTGGGGGCACCACGGAGATGAGGGTGGCAGGAGCCAGGGTGGAGTGTGGGGAGGGGCAGTTCTATCAGTGCACAGGGGCAGGGGGTGGGGGGACTTGCAGCTGGTGGTGGGGGGTGCGCTGGCCTGGGCCACACTCAGAGGCAGCAGCAGGGAGCTGCAGGTGGTCTGCTTCCCCACTGGGTGGCTCAAGGCCCAGGAAGGAGACAGAGGAGGGACGGGCAGATGGGGAGAAGCAGAGCTGAGAAGATCAAGGTGTTACCAGGGAGAAGATGATTGACAGCACCCATTTAAGAGAGGAGGACCAACAAGGCCTCTTGTGGACTGGAGCTGTCCATCAGCACGAAGTCGCATGCTACCCATGGACCATCACAGCCAAGGGAAAGGGGGTGACAGTGCCTGGCTAAAAACCATGACAATCCACTCCCAGGCCCCAGCAGCCAGTCCTGTACCCCCAGGACATAAGGAAGTGAGCCTGGCGGGTAGAAAGCCTGGAACAGCTCCCATGCTCAGCTGCTGTGTCCCCATAGGACGGGAGCTCGCTGGCAAGGTGCGAACTCTGTCCCCCATCCATCAGAACTCCAGAAACTTGTTGATCTTCCCAGAGGGGGAACTTTTGGGGAGCCGGGCTTTATGTCCCGCCCACAGGGAGCCACGGAGTGCTCCAAGCCCTCCTCTCATGTTGATCTGCTTTGTGGTTTCAGCACAACAGGACAGCTGTAGGAGCCAGCTGTGTGAATGTGATAAAGCTGCTGCCTACTGCTTCGCTCAGAATCAGAACTCCTATAACACAAAGCTCCGGAATTACCCCAGCCGGCTGTGCACTGGGAGCAAACCCAGCTGCTGAGAGCCCCTGGCCCTGACGCCTGCTCCCCCAAGGCTGAATTCCCTCGCTTTACCCCCTGCCTCCCTGGTCCTGGGGAGAACTCTCCTTTACACCCCACAGGCAAGGCAGGAGCCCTTCTGTGGCCCCCCAAGATGAGAAGCACTTGCCTGGAGCAGATCTGACCAGGCCTCTTCCCCTGCTTCCTTGGGCAGCTGCACCGGGGAGACCCAAAAGCATCTCCCCACTTTCCACGCTCTCCTCCAAGTCCAGCTCCCTGCTTAGCCCTCACAGGTGCACTCCCACTCCCAGATGCTCTTCTGAATAAAGCAATTCCCCAGCAAACCTTGGGTGTCCAGGTGTACCCTGTGCTATGGCGGACAAAGTCATAGAACACAATATAGTGTAGAGGTTAAAACACAGGCTCTGGTGTCCAATGAGCGGCTCCAGTGGTTGAGGGTGAAAGGGCAGTAGAGTGTGCTGACCTTGGTGCTTTGTCTCACGTGAAAGAAGAATTTTCACATGGACAAGGCAGAGGGAAGCAAGATTTATTTAAGCCAGAAATCTCCTGCCGCAGCGGCCAGGACGGGGTCACCAGGAGAGGCAGGTGCAAGGAACTGTGAGAGTCCAGTCTTTTAAGCACACATTGGGGTGGGGCGGGGGGTCGGGGAAGGGACCAGAACAACAGCTAACAATTAGTCAGAAGGTGGGAACAACACCCATCAAAAGGCCTCATTTGGAATCTTGTCTGTCCTGTCTAGTTTGCTCATGATAAAAAAAAAAATCAGGAAAGTTGGGATCTGTGACTTCTTTGTGTTTCACGGTAAACAGAGAACTCAGAAGGGTGGAGCCACTGCATCCTCGCTAAGGCAGCTTTGGGGGAGAAGCATGCAGTGGGGTTGGGTAGTGTGATCTTGCTAAAGACAACCTTTGGGGCAAGCAAGCATTTTGCACCCCCTTAGTGGGACTCTCTTTTTTCATTCCCTGGGAACAAGCTAACTGCCCGATAGCCCATCTGACTGTCACACAATCCCACCTGCCCTGGATGGCAGGTGTCAGTGGGGGTGTTCCCAGCTGGCCTTAGTGCAGGTTCTTCCCTCCACACGTGAAAGAATTCAAAGATAGAAGCTAAAGATTTACAGGAGACCAGGGTTTACCTGGAGCAAAGCAGAAATACAAGCTCAAGAATCGAGTTGTGCTTGAACAGCCAAAAATGCAGAACAGTCTCAAATACAACATAACAACAACAAAATCCCTCTCCAAGGAAAAACCTCCAACAGTGGAAATGCCCCCCAGAGGAACAAGACTCTGACCAAGAAAAAAAGCTTTGATTAAGAATCAGGCCCCCCAGGCGCTGTAGTGTAGCAGGTAAAGCTGCCACCTGTGACACTGGCATCCCATATGGGGACCAATTCAAGTCCCAGCTGCTCCATTTTCCATCCAGCTCCCTGCTAATGTGCCTGGGAAATCCACAGAAGATGCCCTAAGTGCTTGGACCCCTGTACTCACATGGGAGACCCAGAGAGGCCCCTGGCTCCCAGTTTTGGCCTGGCCCAGTCTGGCCATTGCAACCATTTGGGAAATGAACCAGTGAATGGAAGACCTCTCTCTGTCTTTCCCTTTCTCTCTCTCTCTCTCTCTCTCTAACTTTCAAATAAATAAAAATAAATCTTAAAAAAAAAGAGGAATTGGGGGTGATGACTGAAGTGGAGCCCAGTTGAATATTCAACAGGGGGAAGAGATGGGGCTGGACACTACCCATTTCCATTAGCAAGTACTGGAAGTGTCATGGTGTCAGGGGCATGATAGGCTTGGGCATGTCCTCCATGGCAATTTTATTAGAGTGACCTTATAATGATCTGAAGATCACGGTGGGGGAGGGGACACCTCCTGCAGTCATGTTGCCTACCTTCAGCCTGCGCGGGTTGCAGGGTCTCAACGTTGTGGAATTTGCATTTTCCCTGAAAGGGCAGGGGCTTGCTGGTGCATGGAAGTTGGCCCCGCACCATGCACAGAGAGGGACTTGACATGCAGGCCGGGTCAGGCCATCCTATGGGCAGCTGCAGCTGTCCCACAGTGGACCTACTGTGGCCTTGGAAAACATGAGTCCCCTGGAGCTGTCAATTGCCGACCTCTGCGGTCACCAAGGAGCTGTCCATGGTGGTTCAGCTGGAGCTGCGGGTTGCAGCTGGGTTGAAACTCAGACGAGCTGTCAGTCACCTCAACTAGGAGCGCAAGGCAGATGGCCCCGTCCCCTTCCAGGCTGGCCCAGGTCCCTCTGACCTGCTGGGCACCTCGAAAGGATCGGAATCAACATAGAGTTGCCTGTGACAAGGCCTGATCTGGTAAGCAAAGCCAGGAGGCGCACCCGCCCGCCAGCGAGGACTGTTCACAGCCGCCTCAGAACCACAGCCCTGCGCAAAGACTGTTTGCCAAGGAAGCAGAGATCCCTGTGCCCGTCATCCACACCTTGTCCGCACCCACACAGTTCCCTACAGAGCTTACGGGGGCTTCTCTGCTTTCCAGAGATGGACAGGTAACAGGACAGCTCCTAGAATTCTAAAGCATGCCCAGAAATGTCCCCAGGAGGGCTCGCCGTGGCTGTGTCAGGATCCACTCTCATGCATGTTCTTGTCTGTTTTTTCTTAATCAATGGGAAAGCCTGGTTCTTCAACAGCAATGGCTGTAAGGTGTTTTTTGCTCTCTCTATTTTTTTTTCCTATGTATTTTGAATCTGCTGAGTTCTTCATGACAAATAGGGTGAGCAGGAGGAAGCGAAAAAGTTGGATTCAAACTATTTCCTTACGGAATTTCCACCGAGATAGGGAAAGAAAAAGTATAAAGTTAATGATTTCACAATTCCCAGGAGCTCTGTGGCAACCTGGCGCCAGGAATCTCCCCCTCTGGAAACGAAACTCTGGGTTTTCCTGGCTGAGAATTGCTCAGGGTGGGAACCGGTTCTGCCCTTCGTACCCCACCCTCAGGCCTCAGCCAAAATCTCAAAGATCTGCCCGGCAGGCATTGGAACTGCTCTGCCTACTGCAGGAGCCAGGAAAAACCCCCAGGGGAAAAAACGGCACAGAACCTTGTAACGACTGTTTTGGAAAATGTTTCTGCAAACATCGGTTAGTCAAGCCAAGTGTACAAGCATCCAGTGTACAAAAGGAAGGGAATTTTGCTGTTAAATTCAAGTTGGCATAGAGGGTTGTGGCTTTACCCCAGTTCTAGAGAAAGTCGGAACATGTAAGAGCTAGCCCCGAAATTCATTTGAGATTGAATAAGGGGGGAGGTAGGGCAAAAGGCTCCTGAAAACCAAGCTGTTAGGGGAACTAGCTTACCTGAAAGTGTGGTCCACAGCCTTCCTAAGGCTGCCTGGCACACAGGTGGAAAGCATAGCACTATGAACAGAGAATCTCGTCCCATCTTGTCAGAACAACAATTCAGTTTCAATTGTCTTTGTATAAACTGGCAAGTTCATATAGCAGTCTCATGACTAAAATTCCAAAATGAAAACTGAATGTAGGCCAGTGCCACGGCTCACTAGGCTAATCCTCCGCCTTGCGGCACCGGCACACCGGGTTCTAGTCTCGGTGGGGGCTCCGGATTCTGTCCTGGTTGCTCCTCTTCCAGGCCAGCTCTCTGCTGTGGCCCGGGAGTGCAGTGGAGGAAGGCCCAAGTGCTTGGGCCCTGCACCCCATGGGAGACCAGGAGAAGCACCTGGCTCCTGCCATTGGATCAGCGTGGTGCACCAGCCACAGCGCGCCGGCCGCGGCGGCCATTGGAGGGTGAATCAATGGCAAAGGAAGACCTTTCTCTCTGTCTCTCTCACTGTCCACTCTGCCTGTCAAAAACACACACACACACACACACACACAAAACAAAACAAAAAACAAAAACAAAAACAAAAACAAACTGAATGCTGCCCCCGCCGTCTCCACAGGTGCATGTGCACCTGCTGCACCTGTCTGCCTGTAAACACCTCTTCCAGAATTCTATTCAAATTGGTTTACTCCATAAATGGCTGCCCACATAAATTAAAACAGCTAAGATTATGGTAATTTAGGCAAATGCCTTTTACTTCAAGTAATTTCATTAAACTTTTTTTTTTTTTGACAGGCAGAGTGGATAGTGAGAGAGAGAGACAGAGAGAAAGGTCTTCCTTTTGGCGTTGGTTCACCCTCCTATGGCCGCCACGGCTGGCACGCTGCGGCTGGCGCACCGCACTGATCCGAAGGCAGGAGCCAGGTGCTTCTCCTGAAAGGCAGAGTTACGGAGAGGTAGAGGCAGAGGCAGAGAGGTCTTCCATCTGCTGGTTCACTCTCCAGATGGCCGCAATGGCTGGAGCTGCGTCGATCCAAAGCCAGGAGCCTGGAGCTTCCCCGGGTCTCATGCAGGTACAGGAGCCCAAGCACTTGGTCCACCTTCCACTACTTTCCCAGGCTGTAGCAGAGAGCTGAATCAAAGTGGAGCAGCCGGGAATCGAACCAGGGCCCATATGGGATGCTGGCGCCATAGGCAGTGGCTTTACCCGCTACACCACAGCACCAGCCCCAAGGTTTTGATGTTAATTCGGAATTTTGTTTTTAAATTTTTCAACCATGTCTGGACTGCAGCTTTTCCTGTTTTACAGTTCCCATTGAAATGGTGAGTTTCTTCCTTCACGTCTCAGTCACTCTCTGTAAGCTTTTTCTCTCCCCACTTCTAAAATCCTCAATGCAGAGGACCTGATGCAAAAATGTTTGTCCTAGAGGCCTGGGAGAATCCGTTCTCCAAACTTGGCTTTCCTCGGTGGATGTGGACGGTCCCGTGTGGGTCCCGTGTGGGTCCCGTGTGGGTCCCCCGTGTTCACCTTCCCAGGGCGTGCGCCCTCCTGCTGCAGGTCCTGTGTGTGCACTTGCATTCTGCTGGGTAGGATGCGCACGCGCAGCCCTGCCGAGATGCCCGCAGGTGCAATTGCAGTCCAGCGCCCCCACCAGGGCTGCCCACCAGCTAGGCCCTGGGCTGCCCACCAGGAGAAGTAACCACACCACAGGAGGCGTTCCCTTGCCTTTAGGCACCTGGCCCAGGAAACACGGATAATTTCTTATGTTGCTGAGATAGTCTAGGTTTTCTACTACTTGATAAAATGGAACTTTAAAAGATAATTTTTCCCCCATTTGCTTTTGAAGCATTGGAACCATCATTCTGGTTGCATGTGTGACTGTTATTTCATGAAGATCGGCAGGTTTGGAACCTTTTTTTTTTTTTTTTTTTTTTGGACAGGCAGAGTGGACAGTGAGAGAGAGCGAAGGCAGGAGCCAGGTGCTTCTCCTGGTCTCCCATGGGGTGCAGGGCCCAAGCACCTGGGCCATCCTCCACTGCACTCCCTGGCCACAGCAGAGGGCTGGCCTGGAAGAGGGGCAACCGGGACAGAATCCGGCGCCCCGACCGGGACTAGAACCCGGTGTGCCGGCGCTGCAAGGCGGAGGATTAGCCTAGTGAGCTGCGGTTCCGGCTGGGTTTGGAACCTTTTGACACTTGTGTCAATCTTCTAAATTACACCATTGGCTTGGGACCTGGGACTGTATGGGAAAAACTGTCAAATAATGAAGTGGTGCTGAATGGTGCCGAGTCTTTGAGTTGCATTGAAGGGGATAGGTTACAGGTTTTGAAGTGAATGCTCCAAAGACTGAAATGTCTAAGAAGTCTAATGGTCCTGGTGCGACACTCAGTTACAGCTGTGATCTTCAAATGCCGTAGACAACGAAAATCACTGCACTTCTTGTCCACTCGAACTCTCTTCAAAATTTTCACCACAGCTATTCTAAGGTTTTTGTCTTCCACAGTATTTTATTCATGGGAAAGACTCTAACAATCATTTTTTTTAATTCTCTAAAATTTTTTTTTATTTTCATTTTATTTGAAAGGCAGAGATAGAGAGAGAATCTTCCATCTGCTGGTTCATTCCGAAAATGCTCGCACAGCTGGGGCTGGGCCAGACCAAACCCAGGAGCCTGGAACTGCACCCAGGTCTCCCACGTGGGTGGCAGGGAGTGAGTACATGAGCTGTCACCTGCTGCTTCCCAGGGCACATTAGCAGGCAGCTGAATCAGAGGTGGAGGAGCCGAGCCTTAAAGCAGGCTCTCCGATATGGAACTATCCCCACTAAAAACAGGAAACAGGAAAGTTATGTCATGACGCATACCATCTAACAGGAAACAGGAAAGTTATGTCATGACGCATACCATCTAGAATGGAATGGCCAGGATAGATAAACAGGAAAACGAATGAAGCATGTTGAACATGTACATTTAGGTAAGGGAAGATGGTAGCAATATAAGGCAGGAATAAGAAACGTCTCACTAAAATACTCTCAAGTTTCAGTACTTAGGAAGAAACAATCATTGACATGGAATAGCTATATTAGAATGACTCTGGGTGGAGCTGGTGCTGTGGTACAGCTGGTTAAGCCGCCGTCTGCAGTTCAGCATCCCATATGGGTGCTCCTCTTCTGATCCAGCTCCCTGCTAATGCACCTGGGAGAGCAGTAGAAGATGGCCCAAGTGTTTGGGCCCTGCACCCACGTGGGAGACCTGGAAGAAGCTCCTGGCTCCTGACTTTGGCCTGGCACAGCCCTGGCCATTGCAGCCAGTTGGGGAATGAACCAGCAAATAGAAGAGTGTTTTTCTGTCTCTCCCCCTTTCTATAACTCTGACTCTCAAATAAACAAACAAATCTTTAAAAAAAAAAAAAAACAGACTCAGGAGCTCCCTGCCAGCGCTCATCCAGTTAGCATAAAAAAGACAAAAAGACTCTGCCACTTTGGAGACTCTGTGACCGGGATTGTGACTGGTAGTATTATTATTTTGATTATCATATTTATGGGATGCAATGGGAGATTTCAATCAATGATCATGGCCTGTACTGATCCAACGATGGAAATTAGCATTTCCTTCTCCTCTTTTCTATTTATTCGTGGAGCAAAAAATAGGTTATTATGAACTACTTTCATACCACTGTGCTGTAGAGACAGAAATGACTCCTGCTAACTGTGCAGGAAGCCGTTCCCAACGGCTTCAGTGGCCGTGTGCAAAGAGCAAATTCATGTGCTCATGATCAACCACCCTGTCACATGGCTGATGTCACCATGTCCTTCCTCCCCTCCCACTGCAGGTGTCCGTCACTGCCAGCCAGCACCATGGCTCGTGTCTGGCTCGTGTATGACAAATGTCAGCTTCCCTCGAGAGGAGGAACCTGGGCAGACGAGCAGGATGTGTCCTAGACGTAGTTCAAGGTCATTTAGTCAAGAAATTCAGAGGGTCAGACCCTCAGAGCATGGTCTGAAATGGAAACCAAGGGACCCAGGTGGCACACCCCTTGGTCTGAGAAGTCGTCCGCGGGGGCAGGGGCCTCGGCCACCGGGTGTAAGGACGGTCTGGCCCCAGGAAGCTCTGGGCGTGGGCGCTTTGAGAGGAGTTTGTGCTCTGAAGAAGCGATTTGGGTATCAGCACGTGAAATGTCAATACATTGAGGGTAACGACCCAGCTGCTGCTGTTCTGGACAATTCCGGAACCAGGCAGTCTCCTCCACGTAAAAGGAAGGTGTCCCAGTGAGCTGAGCAGGTGGGGCAGGGCCTTCTAGGCAGAAGAGGCTTGACGGACAGAAATCGCGAATGAGAATGACTTCTGGCATGCGAGGGCTGGCAGAGAGAGGGCGTCCGCATCGTGACAGTCAGGCAAACCCAGTACCTTTGAAGCACCTGCCGTGAATCTCCAGGTTTTTGGAAAACCGGTCCACTCAGGGTTCCAACTGATGACCTGGCATCTAACGGAGGGACTTGAATTGGGCTTGGCCCCATCTATTGGTGCACAGAACAGGGGTTCCCTTCAGAAGAGGAGCTGCCTGTATATTTCAGAAGAGGAGAAGCTAGGTCTTTAGGAAAAGCTACCCATTGTCTTAGTGTCTTACTTCCCCCCCTCCTTTTTTTTTTTTTTTTTTTTTGAAGGAAAAATTATTTAGGATTCTTTTTTTTTAAGAGAAATTTACCACTACTTAAAGACAGATTGCCCTCCATGTAACAGCTATGTACAAAAAAGTTATAAAATTGTCCTTGGTTTTATGATCATAAATGAAAAACATTAAAATTCTCCAATCAAACAAGGTATGCAAGGATTTTTATGTTGTTGGGTTTTTTTGTTAAAACAGTGAGAGCGGCCGGCGCCGCGGCTCACTAGGCTAATCCTCCGCCTTGCAGCGCCGGCACACCAGGTTCTAGTCCTGGTCGGGGCGCCGGATTCTGTCCCGGTTGCCCCTCTTCCAGGCCAGCTCTCTGCTGTGGCCCGGGAGTGCAGTGGAGGATGGCCCAGGTGCTTGGGCCCTGCACCCCATGGGAGACCAGGAGAAGCACCTGGCTCCTGCCATCAGATTAGCACGGTGCGCCGGCCACGGCGGCCATTGGAGGGTGAACCAACAGCAAAGGAAGACCTTTCTCTCTGTCTCTCTCTCTCACTGTCCACTCTGCCTGTCAAAAAAAAAAAAAAAACAGTGAGAGCAAAATAACTCACTGGAGTGTGAAGATAAGAGCTGAATGCGCATGCCACTCATGGGGAAAGGGATATTTCCACAGAAACAGGATTTTTTCCCATTCCATCTCCATTTGATGTCAATCAAAACATACGATTGGCTGTTTAGTTTTTGTTTTAGAGGAGAGAGAAAGAAAAGAAAAAATGCAGCATGCCTGTGCACATGCACCTGTTACTTAATCTACAACAAAGGAATGGGGAAGGGACATGGAAGAATAGAGACGACTGCGCTGGAGCAGTCAGGATGGGATGAACCCACTGCAGTTTTCTGGTTGAGCGTGTGTTCTTGGTCTGAAGGACAGAGTTCTGGAGTAAGCAGCGGGTCCCCTTTTCAGTAGACAACACCCATCTGCTGCTGGAACACATCAATCTTCATCCTCCATGTCCAACTGTGCAGGTGTGTCTGGTTCAGTGATTGGCTGCCCGTCAAGTCGGAATCTGCTCTGCCTCATTGACAAACCCTGTTGTTCACAACAGGCTCTCATTAGCTGACTAAGTGGTGTGTGCCTCTTCATCTCAAACTGCACCGCAGAACCATCCTGCCCCGCCACTTGCAACTTAATAAGATCGTTGTTCCCAGTCTTGACTCCTTCCTTGGCTTTTCGTCAGCCATGGCGAGTGCCAGAGTCGCCTCAGCCGCCGCTTCACAAAGAGGTACCAGGTCCGCAGGGGACAAGCGCACAAGCAGCACCAGGAGCGGCAGAAGAAGGAGGCGGCAGAGGTGGACGAGGAGAGGGCGCGTGCACGTCGTGCGCTCCCTCCCCTTGACCCCTTAAATGCAAAAATTCCCATGGCTGACCTGCAGAAACCTTAGCCGGACAAGGTTGGCAGATTCCCCCCTCACTACCCACATCGCATGGCTCCATGGGAGGTCCCATCTCCTGGGGCGTTCCCTGCTGCCCCCACCCAGGCAAGGCCCTCACGGGGTGCTCTTGCTTCCTGGGGATGCCCAGGACAAAGCACCACAGGCCAGGGTCCAGCACGATAGGAGTTTATCTTGTCCCTATCCTCACCACTGTTCCTAGGTCTCCGAGGTCTCTCTCCGTGGCTTCCAGGTGTTGCTCTCCACCCTGCGTCCTCACAGGGCGCCCACTCTGTGCGGCTGTCACTGTTCACGGCCCCTCTGCTTATAAGGGCCCCAGTCCTGTTGGAGCAGGAGCATCCCGATAGCCTCAGTTTGACTGGATGACCTTCTAACGCTCCTGTGTCTAAACACAGTCTCCTGAGCTAATGGGGCTCAAAACTTTACCCCATGAATTTTGGGGGAGCACAGTTCAACCAACAATCCTGGGGAAAGCACTGTCCTGATTACTCTGTCCTTACTTTCATTTTTCTGCTTTAAAATTTCCTGTGAATGGAATCAGATATTATGTGTGTGCTTTGATGCCCGTCTATTTCCATTGACCGTAACAGTGGAATCCATCATGCTGTGTATAGCACTAATAGGATCTTCTCTATACCTTGTATACTAATACGAACTTCTCTATGCTTCCATTAGTGAAAAGGATAAAGTGGTTGCTTTAGTATAAAGTATTAATGCCATAATAACATAAAATATGCATTGCTCTTTTTACCAAGCATTCCATAGTATGCCTATGCTATAAATTGGTTGGCCATTCTCCTTATAATGCACATTGCAACTATTCCTGTTTGGCGATAAAACTGACAATTGGAAACAACCAACATGTCTTCTAAAGGTAAACAGATGCATAAACTAAGGTACATCCAGGTGATGGGAAATTATTGAATCATCTATTATTTTATTGAATAAAACTGCCATGAATTCTTACACACAAAAGATATATCCCACAAAGGAATGCTATCAAAAATATATGAAGCATTTTAAAAACTCAACAAGAAGGAATAAAAGAGCAACCCGATTGAAAACCTGGTGAACTATCTGGATACTTCCCCAATAGAGATAAACAGAAGGCAAACACATGAAAAGATGCTCAATTCACACATCACAGGAGAATATCACACCCGGATCACTACCACCATCACACACCTGTCAGAACGGCTGGTGGCCAAAACACCGACAACACCGCAGGCTGGTGCTGGCGTGGAGCAACAGCAACCCTCAATCACCGTTGGGGCAAACGCCGAGTGGGGCAGCCACTGTGGAGGGAAGCTCGGCAGGCACCTACAGAGCTGAACGCCGGCCCCTTGCCCAACGGCCCAGCCCTTGAGCTCCTTGATATCCCCCACAATGTGCAGACACAAAGCCAGCCCACCATGTGATAGCTGCTGCTTAGATGCTGCGTGCCGACAGAGGGAACACCCCACATGGCCTTCCAGGGGAGTAGACGCGGGAATGACGGCACACCCAGAGGAGGGAGTGTTATTCGGAGATGAAATGAAAGGTGCTCTCATGTCACAACGTGGGAGGAAACGTGAAGGTGTAGTCCCAAGTGAACAAGACTGCAGCTCAGTGGTCTTCTGGGAAAGGCGGGAAAAGCATCACTGGTTGCCTGGGTCCGGGGAGGAAAGAGAGATTAGCAGAGGAACACAGAGTATTTTCAGGGTAGTGACACGGCTGTGGGTAACACTAAGAGTGGAATATGGTCATTATACATTTGCATCAGCCACAGCACGTGACACCCCCAAGAGTGCTCCATAATGCCAACCATGACTTTGTTGGATAGGGCCGTGTCAGCATTGGCTCACTGATGGTAACAGACGCCCCACGCTGGTGCATGATGCTGGTGGTGGTGGAGCGTGTGTACTGTGGGGACGAGCCACATGGGAACTCTGTGTCCTGTCAGCTCATCTGTACTTTGAAGCTCGCTGTGGTTTAAAGTAGAGAGCTTTTCTGGTGCCAGCAGAATGCCCGAGTGCTAAGGCATTCTACTGCCTGTGCCTGGACCTCACAGCAGGGCCTGAGCCACCAGGGCGCTCAGAGGCCAAGCTGCTCTGCCTCTGTGCTAGCTTGGATCCCAGAGCTGGGCTGTCTAACCAAAGGCCAGGAAGCACCCAAGGATGACGCCTCTGAACCCTGACTGAGGCCTGAGATCCACTGGCCAGGAGAGGAGCCAGACTGGGCGCAGGGAAGGAGGCTCCCAGGGACCCTCAGGGGCTGGGGTGGGCTGCTCTGGCTTTGTACTGGGTTCCCCTAAAAGGCCAAAACGCCGGACGCTGGTGGTCTCGCAGTTGTGGGTTCAGAGGCTGAACACTCTTGGGTGGTTCCATCTGAGGGCTGTGAGGGAGGACCTGCAACTGGTCTCTCCATACCTTCTACGGGGTTGATTGGCACTTCCACATGTTCCCTGGCTTGCGGGAGCATGTCCTGATCTCTGCCTTGCCCTGTCCTCCCTGTGTGAGTGACTGTGCCCCATGTTCTCCTTTTGCTGAGGACCCAGTGGTGCTAGACAGGAGTCCACCCCCATGGCCGTATCTTTCTGACATGTGCAATGATGCATCTCCAGAGAAGGTTCTGGAATTCTGAGGTCCTGGGCGTGAGCACTGCAACACTGGAAGTGCAGGCCGGGAAGGGAACACAGTTCAGCCCCTGACACGGGTCTAGCGCTGGAAGTAACTTGCATTCTCAAGAGGAAAGGTGCCTGGATGGCTCCTAGGATAGACTGGGCACTGTTGCAATAACGCCAACCTCCACCATCAGAGGTTTAGCACAACAGAAGTTATTGTCATGCACAAGGCCCCCTGGGGCTCACCCAGTCCCTGACAGCAGTCCTCCAGGGTGACTCGGTGACCAGGGGGCTTCCATCTGCAGGTTCCCCCCTGAGGGGCAGGGACAGGCTGGGGTTGCCCCTTGACTGCCCAGGTTGCAGCCTGGAAGTGACCTTGGCACTGAACTGACACTGAGCCATCTGAGCAGTGAGGGGCCACCATACGAGGAGCTGCAGAGTGCAGGGCACGGGAGGAATGGTCCTGAGCACCTCCGGCACGCGGGCTGTCTCTGGGCTGCCATCGGTGAGTGTTTACCTGACACTGTGGACGCGTCAGGCAGGAAGTTAGAAATGAGCCTACGTGTGTGAGAAGGGCCTAAGGAAACTGACACCTACACAGTCCAGCACCTGCCCAGACCCTGACCACCTTCCAGGCGGCCCCACCCCTTCTACCTGGCCTGATGGACACCCTTCCTCTAAGGCGGGCACCCTAGAGAGAAGTCCCTTGGCCACGCAAGCAAGACTTCCCCTGTCTGACAACCTCAGTGGTAATGTTGGGTAGGAAGTCAGAAATGAGCTTGTGTGTGGGTGACAAAGGCCTAAAGAATTGACAGCTACAGTGGCCCACCATTGGCATCTCAAAGTCATCCTGATAACCTTCCAGGTGCAGCCCAGTGTCTGCTCTTCAAACATCCTGCCTGGATCCTGACAGGGTGCCCTGCCCCTTCTACCTGGCCTGATAACCATCCTTCCCCTAAGGCAGGGCGACACCAGCCAGGCTTCCCCTGTCTGATAACTTCAATGGGAAAAACTCAGAAAGGAATTTTTTGTATTTACACCCAACAAGTCCTTTGTTCTGGAGGAGAAGAAGGAGAGGGGGAGAGGAAAGGTGGGAAGGCAAGACCCATCCTCTCAGAGACCCCAGCCGGAGTGTAAGCTAGGTGCTCTCTCGCAGGTCCTGGAGAGGTGCCCATCCGTTCTGACGGATGTCCCTACCCTAATAAACCTTGCTGCTTTGCTTTCCACTGCTCTCTGTCTCCTGCCTGAATCCTTTCTTGCACTAAGTCCCTGAAGGCAGAGGCAAAAGGGAACAATCGATCCAGGAGCCCTGATGGGCCAGGGCCGAACAGCTAGAAAGGGGATGGCCTGCAGGCAGCTGTTCACTGGGAATGTCCAGGACAGACTCTGATTTCCCGGCTTGGAAAGCTGCTGGGATGGGATGGGGTGGGTGGGGGAGAGGGTGGAGGCACGGGGAAGGGGACTCCACTTCCTTAATCCCTTTCCCGGCTGGACTGTGGGGGCCCCAAGGACAGGCCCGGGAATGGTTCTCATCCTCCCAGATGGCACTTAGGACACCCCTCCCCTTGTCTGTGCAGCTGAGCCTGCAACTGTTCCTTGGGAAGTCAGAAATGAGCTTGTGTGTGTGTGTGTGTGTGACAAAGGCCTAAGGAGTTGACATCTAGGTCCAGCATCCGCATCTCAAAGTCACCCCAGAACCTCCCAGGTGCATCCCAGGATCTGCACTTCAAACGCCCTGCCCCTTCTACCCGATAACCATCCTTCCTCTAAGGCTCCTCTCAGGCTTCCCCCTGTCTGATAACTTGGGGGGGGGGGGCTCAGAAAAGAAGTTTTCATATTTACATCCAAAAAGTCCTTTGTTCCAGGAGGAGAAGAGGCCCTTAAAACCCCTGGCCTCAACCGGACTTTGTGCTCAGCCCTCTGCCTCGCTGCTGAGCCGCCCGCCTGGCCTGCTCAGGTGTAATCTCTCCACTCAACCATGTAACCTCGCTCTCCCCCAGTCTGAGCGACTGGGCACTCTCTCTCAGGTTCTGTCTGGAGAGGTGCCCATCCGTTCTTACGGATGTCCCTTCCCTAATAAACCTTGCTATGTTGCTTTCCACTTACTCTCTGCCTCACGCCTGAATTCTTTCTTGCCCGAAGACAAGAACCCCTGCCTTCTCCGTTAACACAACGAGTGCACAGCCGGCCACAAGTGGACCTTGTCACCTTGGGTAGGACAGCAGGGAGGGGACTGCCCGGCAGTCACACCTCTGAGAATTTACTCAGCAAATTCAAAGTCCACGTTCGGTTTTTTGTCTCTCATGGAAGAATATCCAAGTGGACAAGGCAGAGAGAAAAGTAAGACGTATTTAAAAGCAACATTTTTAGAGTCAGAGACCTCCTGGGGGCTCCAAGGGAGGCAAGACCCCAAGGGGCTGGTGCTGCTTGGGTTTTTAAGCACAATTTTGGGGGGGAAAAGCTGTCAGTTAGTATAAGATGGGACAAAGCCATCAAAAGACCTGATCTGTTATCTTATTTACCCGGTCTGTCCTGCTCAAGGTAAATCAGAAGGCTGGAGTTCACTGGAGCTCAGAAGGGGGGAATGACCACTCCCTTGCTATTCTCATGATAAACTTGGGAATTCCTACGGAGTGGGGCAGGTGCTTTTGACCTTGCTAAAGGTAACTTTTGGGGAAACAAGCATTTTGACCCTCATTTTCCACCAGGACCAACCTGACTGCCTATCAACCCGTCTGACCACATAATTGATTCTGGTATCAGCTCAGGGCACATAAATTCTAGTTCTCCACTCCTTCCCGTCACTTGATGCAATTACCCGGGGCCAGGGCAGCCAAATCTTGGACTCCATCAGTTGATCCCACACAGCCCCATCCACTGCCTCACCAGCCCCCAGCACCCTGAAGGGAGCAGCTATTTAAGGGGAGCTGGAGTTCAGAACTAACCACAGAGTCTCTTGGAAGCATCAACTCCAGCATCGTCTGAGAGGTAAAAACCCAAAAGCAAATGCCTGTCAAGGGCATAAGGATCTGCGTATTGGCTGACTCCAAGAGCGACTGTGTTGTGTGTGTGTGTGTGTGTGCGTGTGTGTAGGCAGGTGTGTGTACATCTGTGCACAGTTTACTGTGTACAAGAGGCTGCCCGTGTGCAAGTGTGCTGGGTGAGTCTGTGAGGATCTCAGGCATGAGTTCAAGTGTGTATGAATGTGGCAGTGTATGCACACATGTGTACGGGACTGGAGCGTCTTGCAAAGAGAAGGTTCTGCTTCAGTTCTGGAGATAAATTTGGGAGGATCAGATTTCATGAAGAATTCCCAAGCCTTTAATCCAGTATGGGGACAGGCAAGAAATGCCTAAGGGGAGATACAAGCTTTTAAAAACAAACAAACAAACAAAAGATTATTTACAGAGCTGGTGCTGTGGCATGGAGTTAAGCCCCTAGGCCTGCAATGCCAGTATCCCATATGGGCATTTGTTCAAGTCCAGACTGCTCCACTTCTGATCCAGCTCCCTGCTAACAAGGCTAGGAAAGCAGCAGAGGATGGCCTGATCTTTTTTTTAAAGCTGTATTGAATAGGGCCAGTCATGTGGCGCAGTGGGTTAACGCCCTGGCCTGAAGCACTGGCATCCCATATGGGAGCCAGTTCGAGCCCCAGCTGCTCCACTTCCAATCCAGCTCTCTGCTTCGGCCTGGGAAAGCAGTAGAAGATGGCCCGAGTCCTTGGGCCCCTGCACCAGCATGGGAGACCCAGAGGAAGCTCCTGGCTCCTGGCTTTGTATCAGCACAGGTCCAGCCATTGCAGCCAATAGGGGAGTGAACCAGCAGAGGAAAGACGTTTCTTTCTCTCTCTCTCTCAAGACCTTTCTCTCTCTCTATCTCTCTATCTCTTTCTCTCTTTCTCTCTCTCTCCCTGCCTCTCCTCTCTCTGTGAACTCTGACTTGCAAATAAATTAATATATCTTTAAAAAAAGATTTATTGATTTATTTTGAAAGTCAGAGTTAGAGAGCAAGAGTGACAGAGATCTGCCATCCCCTGGTTCACTCCCCAGATGGCTGCAACAGCCAGTGCTGGGTCAGGCCAAGGCCAGGAGCTCCATTTGGGTCTCCCACATGGATGACAGGGGCCCAAGTACTTGGGCCATCTTCCGCTGTTTTCCCAGGCCACTAGCAAGGAGCTGGACTGGAAGTGGAGCAGCCAGGACTCCAACCATTGCCAGTATGGGATGCCGGCATCTCCAGTGGCGTTGTAACACGCTACATTCCAACCCAAGCCATGGGAGACACAAACTGACTTCATAAGCCTCCCAGTTACTTGGGATAAACCTGGACACATCCATCCAGTAGCTGGCAGCCTCATGAGCAAATCACATGAGGACTCCATGGGTGTGAGGGTCCCAAGAAAGGGAAACCGTTCCACAGAGCTGGAAAAGGTCAGGAGGCGCTCTGTGTGTGTGTGTGTGTGTGTGTACATGCGTGTGCAGCATTGAAGGGTATCCCATGCATCCACTGTGAGGACAGAGGTGGTCACCTTGGACATAGCCTCGGGGGAGGAGCATGTGGGAGCCCTGGGCTTGCCAAGTTAGGCGGGAGAGCTGGGGCCAGGGCAAGGGCTGGGACCACCTGGGAGAGGGGTCCTGGCCAATCGCCTGCTCTTTCCCCTACAGAGCTCTCAACATGAAGGCCCTGTTGCTGTTGACAGCGATCATGGTCATTGGTAAGAGCTGACCTTGGTACTTGAACAGGGGACAGCCTAAAGAGGGCTACATCCTTGGCCCTGGGTTTTCCCGCCCATCACAAGAGTTCTCCCCAGATGGGAGGAGAGAAGATGACTGGGGCAGAGAGAGTATCAGAGATGAGGGAGACAGGGAGCGCCTGGGGCCACACCCCATCACTGGGCCCTGTTCCCCCAGGTTTGCTGCAGGCACACTGCGATTTGATAGACTTCTCAGACATGATCAAGTACACAACGGGGAAGAACGCTCTTCTTAATTACGGTGCCTACGGCTGTCACTGTGGTCTGGGTGGCAAAGGAGAACCCAAGGATGCAACAGATCGGTGAGGCCACCCCAGCCCTCCCTTCCCCCTGCTCCTTTCTGGGCCCAGCAGAGGCCTCACGAACTCAGAGGTCCCAGCACATCCCTGCTGGAAAAGCCGCCAGCACAGGCTCCAGATGATGCCAGACTCACTGGGTCTCTGCACAGGGTCAAAGGGGTGACACAGGGGGCCCAGGGACCCTGGAGCTGTGGGGAGGCACTCACAGGATGTCCTCCTGCTCAGGTGCTGTCTTGCCCATGACTGCTGCTACCGCCGTCTGGAGAAACGTAAATGTGGCACCAAGTTCCTGAGCTACAAATTCAGCATGAGCCGTGGCAAAATCACCTGTGGTGAGTGAGAGCCCCACGACCCCATCGAGTTCCCCCATTCATCCCCTGAGCGCCCACTGGGGGACCACAGCGAGAGAAGCAAAGGGACACTGTCCCTGCCTCTAGAAGCTCAGGTCTGGGTGGGAGTAAGGACAGCGAGGACAGAGGTGGCCAACACTCCAGAAGCAAGGATGCCAAGGATGGACCCAACCGCAGCAGGTGCTCCAGGTCACCCAGAGAGGGGGGCCACCTCGGCTGGGCTGCACCAGCTGTGCAGAGAGCCAGGGAGGGGCACTGCGGGCATGGCAAGGAGAGATCACAACGTGGACAAGAGGACCAGAGGGGGACCAGATGCCATCCTGTGCTGCCCAGGGAGACTCAGCAGGAGGGGGAGTGGGGAGCAGTGACGCTGGGGAGGGAGGAAGGGGCTGAGGCAAGCCAGGCCCCGAGCCCAGGAGGCATCTGGAGTTTGTCCCAGAGCAGCAGGGAGCAGATGCACACAGGAGTGAGGGTCACCTGCACTTCAGGACTGGCCCTGCCTGCAGGGTGGACATGACAGGAAGGGCAGTAGTGAGGGGGCGGGGCATAGAGCAGACAACCGCTGAGAGCAGGTGGGGGTCTGGAGGGAGGAAGGGGTGGAGAATGAAACCAAGATGCACTTGAGGCAGCGCCAGCCCAGAGTGGTGATGGCCTGGGTAGGGGTGGGGTAGGGAGCGCCTGGTCTGTGACTGTGGGGGCACCACGGAGATGAGGGTGGCAGGAGCCAGGGTGGAGTGTGGGGAGGGGCACAGTGCACAGGGGCAGGTGGAGGGGGACTTGCAGCTGGGAGGGGGGCGCGCTGGCCTGGGCCACACTCAGAGGCAGCAGCAGGGAGCTGCAGGGGGTCTGGCGCTCCCCCACTGGGTGGTTCAAGGCCCAGGAAGGAGACAGAGGGGGATGGGCACCCAGAGATGAGGCCAGGTGGGTGAGCAGGTCCGGGTGTCAGTGAGGAGATGACTGATAACACCCACTGGAGAGGGGGGCGGCCATGACGGGGCCAGCAGCGCTGCTCGGACCAAGAGGCAGGCAGGCCCCCGGGGGCACAGGGCGCTCTCCAGGCAGGGTGACGACCAAGGCAGAGGAGAGCCGGCCGCACAGTGGGAGAACGCGAGGACGGGACCGGCAGTGGAGACCCTGAGTGGAGAGCCTGGCGCTGCAGGGAGCAGAGAGCTGGCGCTGCAGGGAGGGTGCTGAGGTCCCGCACAGGGGATCCAGGCTGGGCAGGAGGGCGTGGCCTGCACCCACACCCCGAGTCCTGGAGGGTCAGGAGCTCTCTCTCCACCATGGCCTCTCCCTGCGGGCAGGTCCCAAGCAGCAGGTGCCAACTGACAGTGGCTGGGAATGCGGCCTGGCCGACTGCCGTGTAAGGATTCTGGGGGAGGCAGGGCCGGGCCTGGGGCAGCTTCTCAGCCTCAGCATCTGGGACCCAGGCTTCCCCAGCCCTGGGCTCTGCTGTCCTGGCAGCATCCACGCAGGGCCGCGCAGGCAGCGGCTGCGGCTCCAGCACAGCAGCCCCACCCTCTCGGGCGGCTTTCCCACTGCGCAGCTCTGTGTGTGGAGGCAGGAAGTGACTCCCTCCCAGAAGTCCTCACTGGAGTTCCCTCAGTGGCTCATTGGTCAGCTCCAGTGCCCGGCTGCCGTGCGCCCCCATCGCACGAGGAGCGCACTCTCCAAGGGCAGCCATCCAGTCTCCTGTCAGCCAGAAACACCCGTCAGCCCACCTGGAGAGGAGGGACTGGGTGACGCTGGGAGCTTTGGGAGGATGTGGCGGGGTCTTCTCCCCCGGTTCCTACAGGAGGCCACAGAAGACCAACCATCCCCCATCTGGGGTTTGTTTTCTTGTGATTTCAGCAAATGAGGACTACTGCCAGAGAGGAGTGTGTCAGTGCGATAAGATCGCAGCCTATTGCTTTGCTAGAAACCAGAAAACCTACAGCGTCAGGTACCGGCACTATCCCAACCTCTTGTGCAAGGGAAGCAAGCCCAGCTGCTGAGCCGACCACCTCCTAGTCCGTCTTTCCCGGAGCTAGCCGTCTCCCACCCCGGAGGCAAGGCGGGGGCCGTCCCCTCCCCAGCGCCTCAAGCCGGTGGGCACTCCCAGTGTTCTCTTGTGAATAAAACGTGTCATCAGCAAGCAGTGTGTGTGTGTATGTGTGTGTGTGTGTCCCAAGCACTGCTCTTGGGAGAATAAGACAACACGGTGCAGAGGTTCACATACAGGCCCTGGTGTCCGATGGCCGGGCCCAATCCCACCTAAGCCTTGGCTCGAGACCACATTGGTGCCACCCACGTGGGCTTGGGAATTGCGAGGGGCTGTGAATGCAAAGCACTGGCTTCTGGCCGTGTCCAGGATGCTCTCGCCATGGGTGACTCCGCCATTGCTGTGGCCTGAGTACTGGCTGCCCGTCCTCACGCCGTCTGCATGCCTCTTCCTCCGGGGCTCTTCTGCTCCTCTGTGGGGAAGAGTGGCTGCCGCCAGCCAAATCCTGCGTGTCACCCACTTACCCCTGGCTAGCTTCCTGGGCATTCGACCCATGCAGTCCCGCAGCGTGTGCACTGGTTCAATTTGTGGCTGTGGCTGCCTTGTAATTCTTACTAGTCTGTCTGGATTGATATATTTTGGTGAAGGTTGACCCAAGCAACCCTGTCTTGGTGTTGGCAGCTTTCCCATCCCCTTCATCACCCGCAGGAGGTGACATTCTACAGTCCTCTTCCCAGGAGGGCCAGCTTCTAATTCTGTCCGAAGACGCTTCCTTGGCTGGGAGCAACCCTGGCCATGTTCACTCTCACTCAAAGCCAGAGAGGTGCAAATTAAAACTCCGTGGAGACGATATTTGTACACATGAGAATGGTTAAAAGCCCCTGCCCTATTGGCCAGGTATGTAAGGAAACCGTCACAGTCATAGGTTAACTAGGGGGAGGGCAGAATGTCTACAGGAGGCAAACTGGCATGAGCCATCGCAGGAGAAAGGCATCGTTCCTTCAGCTCCATAATGCCACCTCTTGGAAACTTGCGCTGTGGTCCGCACAGGTGCACACGCATACACACACACACAGTGATGTGTGAGCGGGCTGGTTCTTCCCAGCAGTTTTCTCAATTGAGTTAGAAAAAAACCAAGTTTCTGCGTAGAGAAGACAAAGGAGTATATACGTCTGTGCAATGGAGGGAGCTTCCTTGTTCCAGTAGGAAGATCCCGCAGGGGTGGGTGTTGATGCCAGCATTAAGACACTGCTTTGGGATGGCCACATCCTGTACTGGAGTACCAGGGTCCAAGTCCCAGCTCTGCTTCCAACTCCAGCTCCTTGCTGATGCGCATGTGGGAGGCAGCAGGGGATGGCTCGGGTCCCTGCCACCCACGTGAGGGACCAGGATCGTGCTCCTGGCTCCTGGCTTTGGTTTGGCCCAGCCCTGGCTGTTGTGGGCATTTGGGGAGTGAACCAGTAGATAGAGGTTCTCTCTCCAGTTGTCTCTGTCTCTATGTCTCTGCCTTTCTCAAAAGATGTATATGCCATAATGAAGATTTAAATTGCCTATAGAGAGAGAGAGAGCAGAGAGAGAGAGGATTTCCAAGCATGTAGTTGCAAGTGAAGTAACAATGCACTACATTTATGAGCAAGGAGTGGGAACACCAGTATACACGGGCTCATATCTCCATCAACGCTGAAAGAACACACAAGAAAAATTTCACAAAAATGGTTACTGTGGGGAGTGGGGCTGGCAGGGAAATGGGGAGGGTACAGATGCCACGAGGGGGAGATTTTTCGATATATAACTTTTTATGTTGTTTTGATTTTTTAACCCCACGAATATATTTCCCATTCAAAATAAAATTAGCATTGTCAAACATGCACAAACATTCCTCTCGCCAAGTCTCGGAGACACTGAGGGGGCTGGCACCCTGGGACCCTAGGGCCAAACCTCTCCCTTGGCCGTTTTCATGAGGCCTGTGAGCTAAGGTTTCTATGGTTTTTTTCTTTCTGCTGGTTGGAAAAAAATATCAAAAGAAAAAGAATATTTTATGACTCCTTAAAATGATACAAAAATCCAAATTGTATGCAATAAGTGAAATTTTACAATAAAGCAATGGTGCTCTTCGGCATGCATGGTATGTCCGGGTATGTCCATGCTGCAGCTGCAGGACCAAGCCGGCAGCAAGCCACGGCCACGCTCTGGGCAGCCCTGGTGGAGGAGGCAGAAGTGGCGGCCACTGCCTCACAGTCAGCAGTGTGCTGTCCTGCTGGGCCTTCAAGGTAAGCGCCGTGGACTACGGGGTGGGCAGAGGCGATGTCTTCCCTGCACCCTCCCTGGACCTGCTGGGACCAGGATGGGACCGCACTGCCCCTCAGTGTTTGCTTTCTCAGCTCAAAGCACCTTTCAAAGGAGGGAAATGCTCCTTGAGATAAAGGCTCAGTTCAGTGTTTGCCCTGCCCTGATCCGGGAAGGGGAAGGGAGCGGCAGCTTCAGGGCTGTGTTACTGTTACTGTTACTGTTACTGTTACTGTTAGCGTTACTGTGTTACCTGGCACTGTTTCACTCTCGTTCAAGGACATACTCCCAGCAAGGCTTTCGTGCAACATCCTGGAGGTCTCATTTCCAAGAGCGCCTCTTCTACAACTTCATGTTAAATAACAAGTTGGGAGGCTATAATACTCTAGGTTTCTTTATTTTTATTTGAAAGGCAGAGAGACACACACAGAGAGATTCTCTACAGTGGTCCATTGCCCTAAAGGCCCACAACAGCCTGGGCTGGGCCAGACTGACACCAGGAGTTGCTAGCACCATCTGGGTCTCCCACACGATGGACAGGGACCCAAGTACTTGAGCCATCACCTTGTGCTCCCCAGGGTGAGCATTAGCAGGTAGCTGGATTGGAGGTATTCCAACATAGGATTCTGGCATCCCAAGCAGCGTCTTAACAGCTGAACCAAAAACCCACCCCCTCTGTTTCTTCTTGAGTCTGACAATAAGTCTGAATCCTCACCCAGGGTTGGTTATCCGGCCTCTCCGTCCGGAGGCCGCCAGAGTCTCTCTCTGAGTCTTTTGGTGTTGTTAGCTTTCACACCCCGTGTCTAGTTGACCGCTTTTCTTTATGCGCCCTATTGGCACTCTTTCTCTCATTTTAGGAATTTTAGCTTTGTCCTCCCTCCATTTTTCCTCTTTCTGAGACTTCTGTCATCCAGATGTTGATGCACCTGTGCTCCGTATTTCATGGATTTTCTTTCTTTTTCTCTATTTTCCTTTTACGCTTTCCCCTAGGAAGATTTCTCAATCTAATCTTCACCGAAGCACCCGTTCCAAGGATTATAGTCTTCATGAGCACTCACACCCGAGCTTCCTGTTTCCCAGTGGCTTCGTCTTGCCTTCTATGCCTGGCACCTTCCATGGTCTGCGTAAGAATGTCTCGCACGCTTACTGCACACGCTGGCCCACCCACTCTTCCAGACAGCAGACACGAGTTTTCCTTGTTGCTGCTGGGAGTATCTGAGTCCCTCAGGGGAATCTAAGGAGAGGGGTGGGATGAGTTCTAGGCGTGGAGCTTCTCATTTGCTGCCACCCCAGACAGGGGCTCTGCTCAAAGTAGTGGTCCTGGCAGGAGGCAGCATTTGCAGTGTCAGTGGCCATCTCTGGGACAGAGGGACGGGAAGAGGAGGAGAGGATGGGGTAGCCAAGAGTGAGAGGGAATGAGAGGTAGCTGAACAGCCTACATCGGTTTCCAACTGTTCCTCTCCCAAGCAGGGCTCTTTTTGTTGTTGTTGTTGTTGTTTTTTTATTTGAAAGGCAGAAATACAGAGAGAGAAGGAGAGAGAGACAGAGAGAGAGAGAGGTCTTCCAACCACTGGTTCACTCCCCAAATGGCTGCAATGGCTGGAGCTGGACCAATTCGAAGCCAGGAGCCAGGAGCTTCTTCCAGGTCTCCCATGCAGGTGCAGGGGCCCAAGCACTTGGGCCATCTTCCACTGCTTTCCCAGGCCACAGCAGAGAGCTGGATCAGAAGTGGAGCAGCCGGAGCCGGCGCCGTGGCTCAATAGGCTAATCCTCCGCCTAGCGGCGCCGGCACACCAGGTTCTAGTCCCGGTCGGGGCGCCGGATTCTGTCCCAGTTGCCCCTCTTCCAGGCCAGCTCTCTGCTATGGCCCGGGAGTGCAGTGGAGGATGGCCCAGGTGCTTGGGCCCTGCACCCCATGGGAGACCAGGAAAAAACACCTGGATCCTGGCTCCTGCCATCGGATCAGCGCGGTGCGCCGGCTGCAGCGGCGGCCATTGGAGGGTGATCCAATGGCAAAGGAAGACCTTTCTCTCTCTGTCTCTCTCTCTCACTGTCCACTCTGCCTGTCAAAAAAAAAAAATTAAAAGAAGTGGAGCATCCGGGACTGGATGCGGCACCCATCTGGGAAGCCACTGTCTTAGGCAGCAACTTTACCTGCTACACCACAGCGCCGGCCCCTGGTTTTTTAGTTTGCATGCGTCATTCACAGGTTACAGGTGCTCATTAAGTGCTTCTCTAAGTTTTCCTCATTTCTGCCAGAAACCATGTGGCATGCAGCAGGTGGATACGACTTCTCTGAGAGCACACACCAGAGAGGCGACAGCTGTGACACTCAGGAGAACAACACCAAGAGCCGGGCGTATGTCCTTAGCCAGGATCCCCTTGAACCAAACCAACCAAAACCAAATAGATCAAGGAATGTTCATTAATTTGTGCAACTGAGTTTATCCATGTACAAGAAGCATTGGCAACTTCCCCCCGAGTCAGCCAGTAGGCAGCAGTTCTGTTAAGTAGTATCCCATAACCCCCATAACCCATTACAGGAAAACAGGGAGTCAGAGCAGGTGGGTCTAGAAGTCTGACTCTATGGGAGAGACCCCTGGTGCAAGGTGAATCTTTGTATATATTATATATCGTATCAGAGAGGTTGCCAAAGTCGCCCACAGAGTGGAAGAAAGGGCCCCACGGGCAGCGGGAAGATCTTGATCTGACACGACAGGTGCAGCACTCTGCCAAGTCACCCCAGGGGCTACTCTTGTAATCTTCTAATTACACCCTTCTCCTGCCAAGTGAGCGTGGCTGGCATGAGCAAGGGGGAAATTAAGAGAAGCAAAAACAAAAAAACTAAGAGGGACAGAAGAGTTATTATCATGGAAATCCTGTTCTAACGTCTTAGGGACAGTGTCCCCAGCATGAAGTCACCTGTTTCTCACCCCTGTTAGAAGCTGGAGTGTCCCTGGTGCTGGCACTGGTGCTTGGGTGAGACCTTAACAGCCCACACATCAGGCACGAGGTTCATTCCTGGCAACTTACATTCCAGCTCCAGCTTGTAGGGCTTCCACCATGGGAAGTCCCTGTTTGTAGCTGGAGAACCATAGCCAGATATTGGGGAAAGCCAGAAGTCAGCATCCATTCCAGTTTGCAGGCAGACTTTTAAAAACTTAGAGACAACGAACAGGATGACTACATGATAACAGGTGCACCATCGTTTTTCTTCTGAACGACAATTTCTCTTTGTACTGCCACACTCATTTCTACCAAAGATCATCAAAATAAGAAAAATCTGTTTGCAAAATCAGCTTAGTCTCATGACCCTTTACATAAGCGCAGCAAGAATTGTGAATAATAGGCTGTTTTTAGTAACTTTTCTTTGCTTGCACTTTTGATACAGATTCTCACGCTAACTTTCGAAAGCCTCTTAGGGCTAGAAAGTCAAACCAAACGTTGCCTGCAGGACCCAGGAAATGGGGTGAATTCCTCTCTTCTCAAGGTGCCCCAAATATCCTAAAATTCCAGGACCTGGCAGGAAGTGGGTTTTTTCTTGCTCACTGTAAGTCTGGCATTCTATGAACATTTTCAAATATCAAATACAGTGTTGATGATATATCCAGTATTTCCAGTTGTATACTGTTATAAAGAGAATGAACTCTGAACTTACACAAACAACTATATTGATATAAAATAAGAATATCCACAAATAATTTTCTGAATTCTGTAGGGATCATGTAGGGAGAAAAAGTAAATATTTTAGTCTGTTTACAAAAGTATATATTGCCAAATTGTTATGGCTTATAAGAATAAAACAGGTTTGGCTATGTAGGAAAGCAGTTATGTATCCTAAGTGTGAAGTGGATGAGATGTTTACTTATTTAAGGTGAAGGCATTTGACATGAGTTGTCTTCATTCTCCATTTGGGTTTATTATTGTAGAAATAAATGGTGAGAAACTGTAATAGTGGAGACCATTTGGCTAGATCCATTTTTAACTTCTGGTGCTGTACAAAACGGATATTAAACTCGCTATAAATCAAATTATGTTTAGCTCCTCTGAACGTTTTAGGATATTTGAGAATGTATGATACATTGTAAATTCAAGACATTGTTAAAACTCCACTTTAATTGTATTGAAGTTAGAAGTGCTCTTCAAAGAGAGGCCCATTCATTGAGCGATGGGACCTCTCCGTTACAAACACAGGATCACATTGTATGAGGGGTTGTGGCAACATTACTGAATTTTTTGCGTCTGTAAAGCCATATGTTATTGTTTTTTTAAAGATAAATGTATAGTTGCAGCCTTTATTTTATTTATTTATTTATTTATTGACAGGCAGAGTGGACAGTGAGAGAGAGAGAGACAGAGAGAAAAGTCTTCCTTTGCCGTTGGTTCACCCTCCAATGGCCGCCGCGGTCGGCGCGCTGCGGCCGGCGCACCGCACTGATCTGATGGCAGGAGCCAGGTGCTTCTCCTGGTCTCCCATGGGGTGCAGGACCCAAGCACTTGGGCCATCCTCCACTGCACTCCCGGGCCACAGCAGAGAGCTGGCCTGGAAGAGGGGCAACCGGGACAGAATCCGGCGCCCCGACCGGGACTAGAACCATATGTTTTAAAGTAGTTTCTATTAGTCATAATTTCCACTCTGTTACACTGTGAACTTCTGAAGAAGAAGAACAAAAGCAGCAAGAAGGAAGAAGGAAGACACCACCGACCTCGTCTGGTTCAACAGAAAACCGCGCTGACGTAGCTCAGCGTCAGAAGGAAGCTCACCTCTACGCTAAGTTCAACTATGTTTAAGTAAGCGGTGGTATCTCATACCAAACGGTCGACAGTAGTATTGATTTAAGCACAAAATGTGCATTTTGATCAAATTAGTATTGTGCAATAAAGTATGAGAAAGTAAAAAAAAGTTTGGGAATCTGGGAAACTAAACATTAAAATAAAGAAAGAATCAATAAAATTCCAAAATAAAAAGACAACACTGCCCTTATCAACACATTTATTCTCATCTAACAAATTCTTATTTCTACTTGGTCTTTAGATGGCAACTTCATAAAGCCATCGCTTCCTGATTTCTCCTTCATTTATAAACTTACCTTTAATTTTTTTATTTCTTTACTTATTTGACTTGAAGACAGAAATAGGGAGACAGTCAGACCAACGAGAGCTTTGACTCGCTGGTTCACTCCCCCAAAGTCCTGCAACAGACAGAGAAGCCCAAGGCAGGAGCTGAGACCCGAGTCTGCCTGTCCCATGTGAGTAGTAGGAACCCAACCACTTGAGCCATCACCATTGCCTCCCAGGGTGCGCGTTAGCAGGAACCCGGAGTCAGCAGGGGAGGCGGGACTTAACCGCAGGCGCTCTGATACAGGAGGCAGGCACCCCCGCTGGTGTATTTTTTTTTAAACATTTATTTAGTAAATATAAATTTCCAAAGTACAGTTTATGGATTAAAATGGCTTTTTCCCCCACATAACTTCCCTCCCACTCGCACCCCTCCCATCGCCCGCTCCCTCTCTCCTTCCATTCACATCAAGATTCATTTTCAATTATGTTTATATACAGAAGATTGATTTAGTATAGATTAAGTAAAGATTTCATCAGTTTGCACCCACACAGAACATAAAGTGTAAAATACTGTTTCCGTACTAGTTGTAGCATTAATTCACATTGAACAACACATTAAGGACAGAGATCCTACATGAGGAGTAAGTACACAGTGACTCCTGTTGTTGACTTAACAATTTGACACTCTTGTTTATGGCCTCAGTAATCACCCTAGGCTCTAGTCATGAGTTGCCAAGGCTGTGGAAGCCTTTTGAGTTCTCCAACTTTGATCTTATTCAGACAGGGTCATAGTCAAAGTGGAAGTTTTCTCCTCCCTTCAGAGAAAGGTACCTCCTCCTTTGATGACCCATTCTTTCTACTGGGATCTCACTCGCAGAGATCTTTCATTTAGGTTTTTTGTTTGTTTGTTTGTTTGTTTTTTGGCCAGATTGTCTTGGCTTTCTATGCCTAAAACACTTTCATGGGCTCTTAAACTAGATCTGAATGCCTTAAGGGCTGATTCTGAGGCCAGAGTGCTGTTTAGGACATCTGCCATTCTATGAGTCTGCTGTGTATCCCGCTTCCCATGTTGGATGGTTCTCTCCCTTTTTTATTCTATCAGTTAGTAGTAGCAGACACTAGTCTTGTTTGTGTGATCCCTTTGACTCTTAGACCTATCAGTGTGATCAATCATGAACTGAAATTGATCACTTGGACTAGGGAGATGGCATTGGCACATGCAACCTTGATGGGATTGAATTGGAATCCCCTGGCACATTTCTAACTCCACCATTTGGGGCAAGTCTGATTGAACATGTCCCAGATTGTACATCTCCTCCCTCTCTTATTCCCACTCTTATATTTAACAAGGATCCCTTTTCAGTTAAATTTAAACACCTAAGAATAATTGTATGTTAATTACAGAGTTCAACCAATAATATTAACTAGAACCAAAAAATACTAAAAGGGATAAAGTATTAAATTGTACATCAACAGTCAGGACAAGGGCTGATCAAGTCACTGTTTCTCATAGTGTCCCTTTCACTTCAACAGGTTTCCTTTTTTGTGCTTGGTTAGTTGTCACCGATTAGGGAGAACATATGATATTTGTCCCTTTGGGACTGGCTTATTTCTCTCAGCATGATATTTTCCAGATTCCTCCATTTTGTTGCATGACCGGATTTCATTGTTTTTGACTGCTGTATAGTATTCTATAGAGTACATGTCCTATAATTTCTTTATCCAGTCTACTGTTGATGGGCATTTGGGTTGATTCCAGGTCTTAGCTATTGTGAATTGAGCTGCAATAAACATTGAGGTGCAGACAGCTCCTTTTTTTTCCAGTTTAATTCCCTTTGGGTAAATTTCAATGAGTGGGATGGCTGGGTTGTATGGTAGGGTTATATTCAGGTTTCTGAGGAATCTCCAGACTGACTTCCATAGTGGCTTTACCAGTTTGCATTCCCACCAACAGTGAGTTAGTGTCCCTTTTTCCCCACATCCTCGCCAGCATCTGTTGTTCGTAGATTTCTGAATGTGAGCCATTCTAACTGGGGTGAGATGAAACCTCATTGTGGTTTTGATTTGCATTTCCCTGATTGTTAGTGATCTTGAACATTTTTTCATGTGTCTGTTGGCCATTTGGATTTCCTCTTTTCAAAAATGTCTATTGAGGTCCTTGACCCATCTCTTAAGTGGGTTGTTTGTTTTGATGTTTTGGAGTTTCTTGATCTCTTTGTAGATTCTGGTTATTCTGTTGCATAATTTGCAAATATTTTTTTCCCATTCTTGACCCATCTCTTAAGTGGGTTGTTTGTTTTGATGTTTTGGAGTTTCTTGATCTCTTTGTAGATTCTGGTTATTCTGTTGCATAATTTGCAAATATTTTTTTCCCATTCTGTCAGTTGCCTCTTCACTTTCCTGACTGTTTCTTCTGCAGTACAGAAACTCCTCAGTTTGATGCAATCCCAAATGTTAATTTTGGCTTTGACTGCCTGTGCTTCCACGGTCTTTTCCAAGAAGTTTTTGCCGGTACCTATATCTTGCAGGGTTTCTCCAATGTTCTCTAATAATTTGATGGTGTCAGGTCGTAGATTTAAGTCTTTAATCCATGTTAAGTGGATTTTTGTGTAAGGTGAAAGGTAGGGGTTTAACTTCATGATTCTGCAGATGGAAATCCAATTTTACCAGCACCATTTATTGAATAGACTGTCCTTACTCCAGGGATTGGTTTTGGATTCTTGATCAAATATAAGTTGGCTGTAGATGTTTGGGTTGATTTCTGGTGTTTATATTCTGTTCCATTGGTCTATCCATCTGTTTCTGTACCAGTACCTTGCTGTTTTGATAACAACTGCCCTGTAGTATGTCCTGAAATCTGGTATTGTGATTCCTCCAGCTTTGTTTTTGTTGTACAAGATTGCTTTAGCTATTCGAGGTCTCCTGTGTCTCCATATGAATTTCAGCCTCATTTTTTCCATATCTGAGAAGAATGTCTTTGGTATTCTGATTGGTATCGCATTGAATCTATAAATCACTTTTGGGAGAATGGACATTTTGATGATGTTGATTCTTCCAATCCATGAGCATGGAAGATTGTTCCATTTTTTATATCCTCTTCTATTTCTTTCTTTACAGTTTTGTAATTCTCATCGTAGAGATATTTAATGTCCTTGGTTAAGTTTATTCCAAGGTATTTGATTGTTTTTGTATCTATTGTGAATGGGATTGATCTTAGAAGTTCTTTCTCAGCCGTGGCATTGCCTGTGTATACAAAGGCTGTTGATTTTTGTGCATTGATTTCATATCCTGTTACTTTGCCAAACTCTTCTATGAGTTCCAATAGTCTCTTAGTAGAGTTCTTTGGATCCCCTAAGTAAAGAATCATATCGTCTGCAAAGAGGGATAGTTTGAGTTCTTCCTTCCCAATTAACTGCTGCTCTCAACGCCTGCCCTGAAGTCACCACTTTCTTTATTGAAGTTCTGGAAGTTCTTACCCAGTACAAAGGTATGATCTTAAAGTTACCGGAAATCTATACTTGTCCACTTTTTCCCATGAATCTCCTTGAAGATCCAGCACTTTTGGATTATAGGTGACTGCAAAAAGCTTTCAAAAATATTGTCTGTGAGTGGCAAGACTTATAAGTGATCCGGGTTAAAATTCTGATACACAGGGGCCAGCGCTTTGGTGCAGCAGGTTAAGTGGCCTGTCGTGCTGGCATCCCACACGGGCGCCAGTTCAAGTCCTGGCTGCTCTACTTCCCATCCATCTCCCTGCTACGCACCTGGGAAAGCAACAGATGTCCCAAGTGCTTGGGTCCCTGCACCCATGTGGGAGACACAGAAGAAGCTCCTGGCCCCTGGCTTCTGTCTGGCCCAGTTCTGACCATTGCGGCCCTTTGGGAAGTGAATCAGCTGATGGAAGATTTCTCTCTCTCCAACTCTACCTTTCAAACAAAATAAATAAATACTAAAAAATATTAAGTTGGATCCTGATGGATAAAATTTGTCAGAAAACATCAAAACATTAAAAATACTTGATTAAACAGGCTCTTCAGTCACTATGAGAGAGTTAAGGGCAAATACAGAAAGGTTACTGGTTAAAAACCTCTGAAGAGGCCGGCGCCGCGGCTCACTAGGCTAATCCTCCACCTGCAGCGCCGGCACACCGGGTTCTAGTCCAGGTCGGGGCACCAGATTCTGTCCCGATTGCTCCTCCTCCAGTCCAGCTCTCTGCTGTGGCCCGGGAGTGCAGTGGAGGATGGCCTAAGTGCTTGGGCCCTGCACCCCATGGGAGACCAGGAGGAGGCACCTGGCTCCTGGCTTCCGATCGGTGCAGCGCGCCAGCCGTGGCGGCCATTTTGGGAGTGAACCAACGGAAGGAAGATCTTTCTCTCTGTCTCTCTCTCTCAGACTGTTTCACTAAATAATCAAAAGTTCTAGTAAAAGATAACAATGCACAAGAGATTTTCTTGATAAAGCACAAAATCATCCCCCACCCCACCCCCACCAAACAGATCACTTAAGTGGTATAGATGCCACTCGGGACACTTGCATCCATTTCAGAGTGCCTGGTTCAAGTCCCAGCTCCTCCACTTCTGATCCAGCTTCCTGTGCACCCTGGGAGGCAGCAGGTAACGGCTCAAGTACTTGGGTCCCTGCCACCCCCGTGGGAGACCCAGACAGAGTTCTGGGATTCTAGCTTCAGCCTGGCCCAGCACTGGCTGTCACAGGCGTTTGGAGAGCAAACCAGCAGATGGAAGAACTCTCCCTTTCTTTCTCTCTCTGCCTTTCAAATGAAGTGAAAATAAATAACTTTTGTGTGTCGCTCCCCCGTTCGCGGAGGAACGACACTAAACCCTGCACTGTTCTTTTGTCTGCTCGGCCCTTCCCGGGTTAGCTGCCGGTCCCTCACTCGTGGAGGAACGACGCCGTCCCGGGTTAGCTGCCGGCCCCTCCACCTCCGTGGAGGGGCAGTACCCCCGCCGCTTTCCCCGCTTCCACGGAGGAGCGGCACACCGCCGGCCGGCTCTCTCAGGGGCTGCTCAGATGTTCCTCAGGTGTTCCTCAGATGTTCCTGGTGCATGTTGTCTCTCTCCTCCTTTATAGTCCTCTTCCACCAATCCCAACTCTGCTACCCACATGCCGAGCATGCTGCTCTCCTCCAATCAGGAGCAGGATCAGCTCCTGCAGCTTATCAAACTGATGAGGCAGCTGCATAGTTGTTTGCCCCTCCCCAGCGCCATATTGTGGGAGAGCAGATGCATAGAATTAGTCCTAGTTCCAGGAATTTTGTCTAGTCTCAGTTGCTCCCCACATTTGTGGTGGAATGAGAAGGCCATGCCAAGATGGCACTGGCAAGTGAGTGTCAGTTACTCAGGAATGGCTTCAGAACCCACCTGGCGAAGGAGCCTGCCTGGCAACAGGCAGTGATTGGTTACGGCATAAATCGCCCCTTGACCGCATTGGCTGCCTCGGCTATATAAGCTGCTGCACCAACTGAAATAAGCAAGTCTGCGGGCTGCTCCCCTCTAGCCTGCTTTCACCTGGGGTCTGTGTCGTATCTCCACACCTCTTGCCCCCAGTGCACTTATCTCAGAACAAATCCAAAGGCAACATTGCTTAATACTGAGTGTGGGTGCAGAGGGGACACAGAGCCCAAAACTGCAAGTGCTGCCCCTGCATGTTTGCAGAAGGAAAACCTCAGATGTGGAAACAAACAAACAAAAGGGATTAACAGATAAGTTAATTTAAGCACAAAAAGTTTTTCATGGTGTGCATACTTTTTTTTTTTAACTTATTTGACAGGTAGAATTAGACAGTGAGGGAGAGAGAGAAGACAGAGAGAAAGGTCTTCCTTCTGTTGGTTCACCCCCCAAATGGCCGCCACAGCTGGCGCTGCACCGATCCGAAGCCAGGAGTCAGGTGCTTCCTCCTGATCTCCCACGCGGGTGCAGGGGCCCAATCACCTGGGCCATCCTCCACTGCCTTCCCGGGCTACAGCAGAGAGCTGGACTGGAAGAGGAACAGACGGGACAGAATCCGGCACCCCAACGTGGACCAGAACCCCGGGGTGCCGGCGCCGCAGGCAGAGGATTAGCCAAGTGAGCCACGTTGCTGACCCCAGCATACATTTTTTCATAATATGCATTCCCACAGTACTTTGTGAAGACCCCTTACATATGATTCCACTTATAAAATGCCCTAAAGCAAGCAAAAGGCATGGATTCAGCCTAGAGATGAAGACACCTGAGACCCCATCATAGTACCTGGCTCTGACGCCGGCTCCAGCTCCTGACTCCAGCTTCCTGATAAGTGGACCCTGGGAGGCAGCGGTGATGGCTCAAGTACTTGGGCCCCTGCCACCCACGTGGGAGCCCTGGATTGAGTTCCGAGCTCCCGGCTCTAGCCTGGCCTATCCCTGGCTGTTGGCATTGGGGGAGTGAACTAGCAGACAGGAGTGCTCTCCTTCTCTCGCAAATTAAGAAATATTAATAATGGAGAAGACGCACTAACCTAAGGTGACAATATCATAATAGTGGTTTCTCCAGTGTAATGAACTGAATTGTGTCCCCCTCAAAATTCCTGAAATGGGGCCGGGCTCCACCCACACAGGGGCCCTGGGCTGAGCCTGGCACAGGAAAGGGACAGCAGCTCAGCCTGCATTGGGTGCCCGTGTTTGGGCGGCCTGGGACTCAGCGACATCAGAACAAGGAAAACTGACCTCTCCCACTGCAGCCAGGGAGGAGGAATGCCTGAAGGTGGCGTGGTTGACAGTAATTAACAGGATCATTCAAATAGCTAATGGAGGGGATTTCGAATGTTCCCAAAGCAAGGAAATGACCAAGATCTGAAGGGGTGGACATGCCCATTGGCCTGATCCAGCCATCACACACTGTATAGCTGTATTGGAAGTTAACACTGCCACTACCCTCCACCTCTAATATGCACAATCACTATGTGTCAATTAAAAGTGGGGCCAGCATGGTGGCACAGCCGGTAAAGCCGCTGCCTGCAGTGCTGGCATCCCAGATGGGCACCCGTTTGAGTCTCGGCTGCTCCACTTCTGATCCAGCTCTTGGCTACAGCCTGGGAAAGCAGTAGAAGCTGGCCCAAGTTCTTTGGCCCCTGCACCTGCATGGGCAACCTGGAAGAAGCTCCTTGCTCCTGGCTTTTGATCTGCTCAGCTCCTGGTATTGTGGCCATTTGGGGAGTGAACCAGTGGATGGAAGACCTCTCTCTCTCTCTGTCTATAATTTCATTTTTCGAATAAAAGAATGAACCTTTAAAACAGAAAAAATTGATTTGGTTGCAGCCTGCAGAGGTGTAAGACAATACATGAGGGTTATTTCAAGCCAAGCTTGCAGTGCTCAGTCACAGGAAACCAGGACAGAGACTGACACACAAAGGTGGTTCATGGAGCCCCTGCAGGAACAGGAAGGAGATGGGCAGAGCCTGCCTGTGATTGACAGCTGGCCCTGGAGCAGGCCTTGGGCAGAGACACGAAAGTCAGGCTCTGGCCTCCCTGGGGAGAATGGGTGGGGAGCAGGAGAGGTGGGCGACAGCCAGGAACAGGCTAAGAGCCCACAGGCTCCAGGACAGCCCTGCACCAGCTCACAAGTGCTCAGGACACAAACATGGGAGGTCCCCTGCAGCCTTCATGCTGTAGCCGTTGGTCTGCGTGGGAAAGGGGAAGCCAAGGTTATCAAGAACCGGAACAAGGCAGGCAAATGGGATGAAGCATGGCAGGGAGCAAGGCTTGGGACCAAGTCTGTGCCCAAATGGGCAAGGCAGGAGCACAGGGGACAACCGCTCAGAGGTGCAGCCTCACCTGGGCACAGTCGCATGCATGCCTGACCCCTGATGGCTGAGTGCCTGGCGCCAGCCCCTCACAATGACAGGTGTGAGGGAAGGCAGTGCGGGCACCTGGGCAGCTTCCAGGCCCCTGTGGAGAAGGCTGGGCGTACAGCCATCCTGGCTGGCACTGAGCTGGCCAGTCGCCTCCCCCTAAGGTCAAGTTCAACTGGACACTGGACCTTGGCTCCCCCCAGAGCTGGCAGGGGTGCCTCTCACTGGGTTCCCACCTCAAGTGCTACTTCTCTCCCCTGAACAGACAAGCCAGGTCTATTCATCCTCCACTACCTCCTCCTGGAACTGGGGGAATCCACCCAGCCCCAAGACGGAAGGGGCCAGGGCCAGGTCAGCAGGCACGCTCCCAGCCAGGCCAGCGAGGGCCCCACCAGCCCCGGGGCCGAGGAGGGAACCCAGCAACACCTTGAACAACTTATAGTGCCTTTGTCGTGGGCTAGGTCTGGGCCTAAATTAATATCCCAGGCTCTTGCCTTTTACATAGAGAAGAATTCTAAGTACAGGCACAGACGCGGCATGCAGCGTGATAAGGTTTATTTACAGAGTGAGAATACACAGGCACACACACGCTTCTCTGAGGGCGAGTGGGCCGGGAAGGGTAGACGAAAGGGGAGTTTCATACCCTGCTCTGCTGGCCCCGGGTCCACAAGGTGGGCAAGAGAAAAGAGCCCCCTCCCCTTCACCAAGCTTCTTATGAGCCTGGAAAGGGGAGTGGTTGCATGGTACTGTCGCTGGGTCCCAGATAAGGGGAGGTGCATCCTGGGGAAGGGTCATCTGACTGACAGGTTGATAGGATTACAGGGGTGGGGTAAGTGTGGCCTCCAACTCATGAACTCTCTATCTCCCTGACTCGTCCCACAGCACCTTGATTTGAGCCCACATCCAAGACCAGGATGAGAACAATGGTCACTACAGAAGAAGGGACGGGGGCCAGCACTGTGGGGCTGGCTGGGCCCCTACTGAGCAGAGGGAGCTGACGTGGCTCCCACTGAACACGGCCCCGTTGGCTCGCGGGCTGCGAGGCTCCAGGACACCAAGGCAGAGCAAGCAGGACAAGAAGGCGGCTGGGCAGGCAGACAGGAGTCCGTCTCCGGACATAAGCTGAAGGGAAATTGTGAAATGCAAACTACAGGAGGCCGCTGTTTCAGACCAGGCCCCCACAGGCCAGGCTAAAAACCAAGATGGAGTCCCCCATGCTAGGATGCCACCTCGGCATGCAGAAACGAAGCTGGCATCTGGCTGGCTAAGGATTCAGGAGAGAATGAGGACAGCCAAGTGTCCCACACGGACCCGTTTCAGTCCCAACAAAGTTCCCTCTGCTTTAGTCCCCGAGACACTAAAGTAACCCCAGGCCGTTCCTCCGTGTTGTTCTGGCTCCGTGGCGCTCTACCCAAGGAAAGCAGCTTTGGGACAACCCATCTGCTGCTTGCTCTCTGCTCCTGCTTCCTCCAGCCCCGGTCCACAGAACAGCTCGCTGGTGCACACTCAGCACTGTACCGAGCGGAGGGCCACCTGATTCTAGAACAATCCGACCTTTAAATGGACAGAACCTCGTCTTCCACCATGAGCCTGCAGGGCCAGCTGCGGCACTGGCAGGGGTGAGGACGGGGGGAGCAGGAACGAGTTCAAGGTTTTCACCCTGAGCCACTGGAAGGACAAACGGCAGGAAAGGTGGAGGGGACAAGTCCGTGAGGCCGAGACAGGAGAGGGAAGAAACCCAGCGGCAGGCGAGACTTCCCGGAGGAAAGGCAGGCGGCTTATTCACGCACGCGGGCTTGGCTGGACTCACGTGTCCAGAGTCAAGCCCCGATCCTGTGTCCCTGTCTGCTTTTATACCCTAAATCAGCAAGGAAGTATTGGGGGCACGCAGCAACTAGTAAGTCCCAACCCCAAGGTAGGACAGTTTTATGACACAGGCACTGACCAATCCCAACCACAAGGCGATTTTAGGAGGCACACAACCACCTTACCTTAGGTGTGCCACTCGGCTCTCCTGGGAGGTGGGAAAGGGCTCTCTGAAGGCAGCAGCGGCCTATCCGGACCCCACTGGTCCTCTGATGGCAAGTAGGAGGGGGTCTGTAACAAGCTCACTCCTAAATCTTACAAAACAGAACAAGCAAAAAAGATAAGGGGCCCACGTGGTGGTGCAGCGGGCTGGGTCCCTGCTTGCGACACTGGCACCCTATATCAGAGCACCTCTCCGAGGCTCAGCTGCCCCACTTCAGATCCAGCTCCCTGCTAAGGCTCCTGGAAAACAGCAGATGATAACTCGAGTGCTTGGGCCCCTGCACCCACATGGACGAAGCTCCTGGGTCCTGCCTTTGGGCTGGCCCAGCCCTGGCCATTGTGGCCATCTGGGGAGTGAACCAGTGAATGTGAGAAGTCATTAAATGTATCTCCTCCTAAAAGGTATCTCCTCCTCCTCTCTCTCTCTCTCTTTCTCTCTCTGTAACTCTGACTTTCAAAGTAAATAATAAAGAGGGGTCAAGATGGCAGTATAGCAGCAAGGTGTGCAGTCGCGCAGGGAGAAATTGATAAATAGAGGGGACAGTCAGGTGACGGAACCACAAAAGGTTGGCTAGAGTGACATGGGAGCATGGCAGAGTGTGGGGGTCCACCCCGGGGCAGGTAGAGGTGCCCAGAACTGCAGAAAAAGAACGAAAAAAAAAACAAGCCGGGGTGGGGGGACGACTTCAGCGGCTTCTACCGCTGCTGCCGCCGCCGCCACACCTCCAATCCACCCTGGGATGGACAGGTGAGACACACACTTGGTTGAGTGGGGAAGGAAATGAAAACAAAGTGAATAGCGCCCGAGGAAGAGGGCACAATCCAGGGGAACAAACTGAGAGATTGAACACACCAGGATCCCTTGGTGCCCCCCACCCCATCAGAGCTGCACCGGGCAGAGTAGCCATCTTGTTTGTTTACATTCGGGCATGAAAGAGGGCGGGCTCTGCTTTCGCCATCCGAACGAGGGAACTTCAGTGGCGGGGACCACAGCAGTTTGGAGCGACTCCCCACTCGTTGTGCAAGGGCCAAAGTGATGGGAGGCTGAAACGGAGGCCCAGGGACTTTAGGGCAAACAAAGGAACAGGGAAACTGGCCCCAAGGGGCAGACCTTGGCATCTCAAAGCCCTGGCACCAGCCTACCCAAGTTACCAGAAATAAATGAACGCTAGAAGGTAGAGCTGCCTGCTTACACTGGCTATCAGTACAGACCCATAGCAGCCCATAGCAGAGGGAAATCAACCTGAAAATAAAGCCAAACAGAAATGCCAAAGAACAAAGGAAAAATCCAGAATAAGAATATAGAAGAACCTATGAACTCACCAATGGAGCAGGCTAAACCATCCATAATAGAGGCTGAAGAAGAAGAATTTGAAGTCATGCCAGAAAAAGAATTCAGAAAGTTAATAATCAGATTACTTAGAAGTAATGAGAAACAGATTCAAGATCTGAATGAAAAGCATGCCCAAAGATTAGAGATTCTAAAGAGAAGCCAGAATGAAATACTGGAAATGAAAAACTCAATTGACCACATAAAAAACACCATGGAATCCCTCAAAAATTGAACAGATGAAATAGAAGAGCAAATATCAGAACTCGAAGACAAACTTCTAAAAATAACAGTCAGATCAAACACAGGAAGAAGAAATTAGAAAATTAAAAAACACGGTTGGAGACCTACAAGATTCAATCAAGCATTGTAATGTCCAGATAATAGGAGTCCCTGAGGGTGTGGAAAGAGAGAATGGATTGGAAGGCATTTTCAATGAAATAATATCAGAAAACTTCCAACAGAGGCAGATTGATAGAAACAACCAAATTCAACAAATAGCCAGGAGCCCCAACAAATTAGAAAAGAAGAGAAATTCATCTTGACACATTGTGGCAACACTCGGCTCAGTGAAACACAAAGAACAAATCCTAAAATGTGCCAGAGAGAAATGACAAATCACATTCAGGGGTAATTTAATCAGACTCACCCCAGACTTCTCATCGCAGACACTACAGGCAAGGAGACAATGGCATGATATATTCCAAGTTTTAAAAGACAAACAATGCCAACCTAGAATACTATACCCTGCAAAGCTATCATTTATGAATGAAGGGGAAATAAAGATCTTCCACAACGAACAGAAACTGAAAAAATGTGTATCCTCACGTCCAACCCTACAACACTGGCTCAAAGACATGCTGCACACAGAAATACAAAAGCAAGAACTTCACTATAAAAAAACGCAATGTAGATAATGACCCAACCAAACTACAAACAAATCTCAAAATACATAAACAGCTCGTTTAAGGAAACATGACTGGAAAAAGACAGTATTTAACAATAGTCACACTGAATGTAAATGGCCTCAACTCTACAACCAACGGACACAGACTAGCTGACTGGATCAAAAAAGAGAATCCATCTATATGTTGCCTTCAGGAAAAACACCTTATTAGCAAAGATGCATGAAGACTGAAAGTGAAAGGATGGAAAAAGATATTCCAAGCTAACATAAATCAAAAAAGAGCTGGTGGCCAGCACCATGGCTCACTAGGCTAATCCTCCACCTTGCGGCGCCAGCACACTGGGTTCTAGTCCCAGTCAGGGTGCCGGATTCTGTCCCGGTTGCCCCTCTTCCAGGCCAGCTCTCTGCTGTGGCCCAGGAGTGCAGTGGAGGATGGCCCAAGTGCTTGGGCCCTGCACCCCATGGGAGACCAGGAGAAGCACCTGGCTCCTGCCATCGAATCAACACGGTGCACAGGCTACAGCGCGCTGGACGTGGCGGCCATTGGAGGGTGAACCAATGGCAAAGGAAGACCTTTCTCTCTGTCTCTCTCTCTCTCAATGTCCACTCTGCTTGTCAAAAAAAAAAAAAAAAAAAAGCTGGTGTAGCCATCCTAATATCAGACAAAATAGACTTTAATACAAAAACTATTAAAAGAGACAAAGAAGGGCATTATATAATGATTAAAGGATCAATCCAACATGAAGACATTACCATTACAAATGTATATGCACCTAATTACAGGGTGCCTGGCTACTTGAAAGAATTACTATAGGACTTAAAGGGAGATATAGACTCAGATACAATAGTAACAGGGGACTTCAACACCCCACTCTCACCAATGGACAGATCAACCAGACAGAAAATCAACAAGGAAACAACAGAGCTAACTGATGCTATAGACCAAATAGACCTAGTAGATGCCTTCAGAGCCTTTCACCCCACAGCCACAGAGTTCACATATTTCTCCCCAGTACATGGAACGTGCTCTAGGATTGACCATATGCTAGGCCATAAAGGGAACTTCAACAAATTTTTAAAAAATGAAACTATACCATGCATCTTCTCAGACCATAGAGCAGTGAAACTCGAAATCAACAACTCAAGAATCTCTACACCATATGCAAATACATGGAGAATGAACAACGTGATTCTGAACGAATAGTGGGTCATAGAAGAAATCAAAAGATTTCTAGAAACAAATGAAAATGACAACACAACCTATCAAAACCTGTGGGATACAGCAAAAGCAGTGCTAAGAGGAAAGTTTGTAGCAGTTGGTGCCTATATCAAGAAACTGGAAAGGAACCAAACAAATGACCTCTCCATGCACCTCAAGTATTTAGAAAAACAGCAGCAAATCAAGCCCAAATCCAGCAGAAGGAAAGAAATACTAAAGATTAGAGAAGAAATAAACAGAATTGAAACCAAAAAAAATACAAAAGATCAACAAAACCAAGAGCTGGTTCATTGAAAAAATAAACAAAATAGACACACCATTGGCCCAACTAACCAAAAAAGGAGAGAAGACCCAAATCTGTAAAATTAAAGACAGTAATGGAAATGTAACAACAGACAACAGAAATAAAAAGAATCATCAGAAACCACTACAAAGAGATGTATGCTAACAAATTGGGGAACCTGGAAGAAATGGATAGGTTCCTGGACACATAAAACCTTCCTAAACTGAGCCATGAAGATACAGAAAACCTAAACAGACCCATAACCATGAAAGAAATTGAATCAGTAATAAATGCACTACCGAAAAAGAAGAGCCCAGGACTGGATAGTTTCACCGCTGAATTCTACCAGACATTTAAAGAACAACCAACTCCAGTTCTTCTCAAATTATTCAAAACAATTGAAAGGGAGGGAATCCTCCCAAACTCTTTCTATGAAGCCAATATCACCTTAATTCCTAAGCCCAGAAAAGACACAACAGAGAAACAAAACTATAGACCTGTCTCCCTGATGAACATAAATGCGAAAATACTCAACAAAATCCTGGCAAATCGAATCCAACTACACATCAGAAAGATCATTTACCCGGGCCAAGTGGGATTTATCCCTGGTATGCAGGGATGGTTCAATATTCAAAAATCAATCAATGTGATACATCACATTAACAAATTGAGAAACAAAAACTATATGATTATCTCAATAGATGCAGAGAAAGCATTTGACAAAATATAACACCCTTTCATGATGAAAACTTTAAGCAAATTGGGGTTAGAAGGAACATTCCTCAACACAGTTAAGGCAATTTATGATAAACCCATGGCCAGCATCATATTGAATGGGGAAAAGTTGGAGGCATTTCCATTGAAAACTGGCACCATACAGGGATGCCCACTCTCACCATTGCTATTCAATATAGTCCTAGAAGTGTTAGCCAGAGCCATCAGGCAAGAATAAAAAATTAAACGGATACAAATGGGAAAGGATGAATTCAAACTATCCCTGTTTGCAGATGACATGATCCTATATACAGAGGATCCAAAAAATTCCTCTAAGAGACTATTGGAATTCGTAAAAGTGTTTGGCAAAGTAGCAGGATACAAAGTCAATGCTCAGAAATCAACAGCCTTTGTATACACAGACAATGCCGTGACTGAGGAAGAACTTCTAAGATCAATTCCACTCACAATAGCAACAAAAACAATCAAGTACCTTGGGATAAATTTAATCAAGGATGTCGAAGATCTCTATGATGAAAATTACAAAACATTAAAGAAAGAAATAGAAGAAGACACAAAAAATGGAAAAATCTGCCATGCTCATGGATTGGAAGAATCAATATCATCAAAATGTTCATTCTCACAAAAGCAATTTACAGGTTCAATGCAATACCAATCAAAATACCAAAGTCATTCTTCACAGACCTAGAAAAAATGATGCTGAAATTCATATGGAGACACAGGAGACTGGGAATAGCTAAAGCAATCCTTTACAATAAAAACAAAGCCAGAGGCATCACAATTCCAGACTTCAAGACATACTACAAGGCAGTTGTAATCGAAACAGCCTGGTACTGGCACAAAAACAGATGGATAGACCAATGGAACAGAATAGAAACACCAGAAATCAATCCAAACATCTATAACCACTCATATTCAACAAAGAAGCTAAAACCACCCCTGGAACAGGGACAGCCTCTTCAACAAATGGTGCTGGGAAAACTGGATGTCCACATGTCGAAGTATGAAACAAGACCTCTATCTTACACCATATACAAAAATCCACTCACCATGGATCAAAGATCTAGATATATGCTGCGACACCATGAAATTAATTGATATCATAATGGAAACCATACAAGACATTGGAACAGGCAGAGAATTCCAGGAGAAGACCCCAGAGGCACAGGTAGTCAAAGCTAAAATAAACAAATGGGATTACCTCAAATTGAGAAGTTTCTTTACAGCAAAAGAAACAGGAAAGTGAAGAGGCAACCAACAGAATGGGAGAAACTATTTGCAAACTACACAACTGATAAAGGATTAACAACTAGAATCTATGAAATGATCAAGAAACTCCACAGCAACAAAACAAACAACCGAATAAAAAGATGGGCCAAGGACCTTAACAGACATTTTTCAAAAGAGGAAATCCAAATGGCCAACAGACACATGAAAAAATGTTCAGGATCACTAGCCATCAGGGAAATGCGAATCAAAACCACAATTAGGTTTCACCTCACCCCGGTTAGAATGGCTCATATACAGAAATCAACTAACAACAGATGCTGGCGAAGAGGTGGGGGAAAAGGGACACTAACCCACTGTTGGTGGGAATGCAAACTGGTAAAGCCACTATGGAAGACAGTTTGGAGATTGCTCATAAACCTGAATATAGCCCTACCACATGACCCAGCCATCCCACTCCTTGGAATTTACCCAAAGGGAATTAAACTGGAAAAAAAGGAGCTGTCTGCACCTCAATGTTTATTGCAGCTCAATTCACAATAGCTAAGACCTGGAATCAACCCCAAAAGAAATTATGGGACATGTACTCTATAGAATACTATACAGCAGTCAAAAACAATGATATCTGGTCATTTGCAACAAAATGGAGGAATCTGGAAAATATCATGCTGAGAGAAAAAAGCCAGTCCAAAAGGGACAAATATCATACGTTCTCCCTGATCGATGACAACTAACTGAGCACCTAAAAGGTAACCTGTTGAAGTGAAATGCACATTATGAGAAACAATGTCTTGACCAGCCTTTGTCTTGACTGTCGAGGAACAACTTACTATTTTATTCCTTTTAGTATTTTTTTGTTCTGCTTAACACCATTGGTTAAACTCTGTAATTAATACACAATTATTCTTAGGCATTTAAAATTAACTGAAAAGTGATCTTAGTTAAATATAAGAGTGGGAATAAGAGAGGGAGGAGTTGTACAGTTCATCACATGCTCACTTGGACTTACCTCCAATGGTAGAGCTAGAAATGTGCCAGGGGATTCCAATTCAATCCCATCAAGGAGGCATGTACCAATGCCAGCTCACTTGGTAAAGTGATCAGTTTAAGTACATAATTGATCAAAAAGATAGGTTAAGTGTCAAAGAGATTTCACAAATAAGACCAGTATCTGCAAATAATGAAGGATAGAATTAAAAGGGAGAGGATGATCCTGTGGGGGAAGCAGGACACACAGCAGACTCATAGAATGGCAAACACCTTAAACAGCACTGCGGCCTCACAATCAACCCTTTGGGGCATTCGGATCTGGCTAAAAGGCCCATGAGAGTCTCACGGGCATGGAGAGCCAAGACACTGTGGCAAAACAACCTGAATGAAAGATCTCGGTGAATGAGATTCCAGAAGAAAGAACGGGCCATCAAAGAAGGAAGCACCTTTCTCTGAAGGGAGGAAGGAACCTCCACTGTGATACGGCCTTGACTAAATAAGATCAGAGTTGGTGAACTCAGGAGGCTTCCATAGCCTCGACAGCTCATGGCAAGAGCCTTGGGTGATTACTGACGTCATAAATCAGAGTGTCAAAAAAATAAAAAATAAAAAAAATAAATAAATAAAAAAGAAAGGCCGGCGCCGCGGCTCACTAGGCTAATCCTCCGCCTTGCGGCGCCGGCACACCGGGTTCTAGTCCCGGTTGGGGCGCCGGATTCTGTCCCGGTTGCCCCTCTTCCAGGCCAGCTCTCTGCTGTGGCCAGGGAGTGCAGTGGAGGATGGCCCAGGTGCTTGGGCCCTGCACCCCATGGGAGACCAGGAAAAGCACCTGGCTCCTGGCTCCTGCCATCGGATCAGCGCGGTGCGCCGGCCGCAGCGCGCCGGCCGCGGCGGCCATTGGAGGGTGAACCAACGGCAAAGGAAGACCTTTCTCTCTGTCTCTCTCTCTCTCTGTCCACTCTGCCTGTCAAAAAAAAAAAAAAAAAAATCAGAGTGTCAATTATTAAATCAACAACAGGAGTCACTGTGCACCTGCTCTCCACATAGGATCTCTGTCCTTAATGTGTTGTACTATGAGAATTAACGGTAAAACTACTAGTTGAACAGTACTCTGTATCTTGTGCGGTTGTGTGGGTGCAGTCTGTCGAAATCTTTGCTTAGTATATACTAAGTTGATCTTCTGTATATAAAGATAATTGAAAATGAAACTTGATGAAGAGTGGGATGGGAGAGGGAGTGGGAGATGGGATGGTTGCGGGTGGGAGGGGGGTCATGGGGGAAAAGCCACAATAATGCAAAAGATGTACTTTGAAAATTTATATTTATTAAATAAAAAAAAAAACAAAGTAAATAATAAATCTTTGAAAAGCAGCAGCAGCAGCGCCGCCCCACATAAACACACGGGGACTTAGCTAGAGCTGAACTCAGCCTGCACACCGGCTGCAGCAACCCAGCTCTGCCCCAGTGTCTGCGGAGCTCGCGAACAGGAAGTCTCCTCTATCCTGAGGAATCCTTGCTTCGGCTGTGAGCTTCAACTATCTGTCCAACTTATCCCAAATCACTTTCGCAATTTTTTCCTCTGGACTTTTAATGGCCTCTCACTTTTTTTTTTTTTTTTTTTTTTTTTTTTGGCAGGCAGAGTGGACAGTGAGAGAGAGACAGAGACAGAGAGACAGAGAGAGAAAGGTCTTCCTTTACCATTGCTTCACCCTCCAATGGCTGCTGTGGCCAGCACATCCCGCTGATCTGAAGCCAGGAGCCAGGTGCTTCTCCTGGTCTCCCATGGGGTGCAGGGGCCCAAGCACCTGGGCCATCCTCCACTGCACTCCTGGGCCACAGCAGAGAGCTGGCCTGGAAGAGGGGCAACCAGGACAGAATCCAGCGCCCTGACCGGAACTAGAACCTGGTGTGCCGGCGCCGCAAGTCGGAGGATTAGCCTATTGAGCCGCGGTGCCGGCCGGCTTCTCACATTTTTTAAACATTCACTTATTATTTAAGAGGTAGAGTTACAGAAAGAGAAGAGACACAGAAACATTTCTGATCCAGCTCTCTGCTGTGGCCTGGGGAAGCAGCGGAGGTCGGCCCAAGTGCTTGGGCCCCTGCACCCATGTGGGAGACCTGGAAGAAGCTCCTGGATCCTTGCTTAGGATGGTCCCAGCCCTGGCCATTGTGGCCATTTGGGGAGTGAATGAGCAGATGAAAATCAATTTCTCTCTCTCTCTCCCCACTTCCCTGTCTCCCTCTCTGTAACTCTACCTCTCAAATAAATAAAATCTTAAAAAAAAAAAAAAAAGCTGGAATGCCCTTGTCTGTCATATAATACCTTGTGCTTGGGCGTGTCCCACTTTAGCGTCTGGATTTGGCTGTTATGGAGTCCGTGATGCCCCACCCTCACTGTCGGCCAGACCACAGCAGGCTGAGCTCGGCTGCGGTATCTGTAAATGTGTCCGCCTCCAGCACGCCCCCTCTCGGCCTGTCTTCACTTTTGCTTTCTGTTTAGGAGGCTTTGGAAGTGAACTTCACGCTGTCTCTCAGATCCAGAACATCTTATCTCATCGGCATAGGGTTTTTTGTTTTTGTTTTTTCAACACCATAAAACATTTCAACCCAAATCCTGTGCAGTTTGACCTCTGCCACTTGGAAGTTAGGCTCCGTACCGGATTCATTTCATACTCACACTAAACCTTGCGTACAGCAGATGCTCAGTAACGCTGATTTAATGCGGATCACAGCGTCCAGGAATCCTGCAGCTGCCTGCTGGGTGTGACGTGGAGCCTGGCTGTGAGGCTGGCCCACAGCTTGGCTGCCCTCCCACATGCTGAGCTCTGACACTGCCTTGCAGACCCCGTGCCTCGCTGCCTCCCGTCTCGCTGGATGATGGGTTTTTCCTTATAGAGTTCCTGGCTAGCCTTGTGCTAACCTTTGAAGTCCCGTATCTTGATTCTCTGCTCACCTTTATCTTGATTTCAAAGCTTGGTCTGAGAATGTTCTGTGTCTCACCTCAAAGTATAACAAGGTGACCACGAGTAGGAAAAGCTCCAAGCTGTTTTAACCCTGGTTGAGGGGCAATGAGCGGAAGATGAGCCCGTGTTTGCTTGTTGATGTCTCACGCACAGTGTGACCGAATGCTGAGCAGTGTAGACGTGGCACACATGGTGGATGATAAATAATGCCGATTAAGAGAAGGAGGGGTCGGCTGGTGCCACGGCTCACTAGGCTAATCCTCCCCCTGCAGCGCACACCGGGTTCTAGTCCTGGTTGCCCCTCTTCCAGGCCAGCTCTCTGCTGTGGCCCGGGAAGGCAGTGGAGGATGGCCCCAGTGCTTGGACCCTGCACCTGCATGGGAGACCAGGAGGAGGCACCTGTCTCCTGGCTTCGGATCAGTGCAGCACGCCGGCCGTAGCAGCCATTGGAGAGTGAACCAATGGTAAAGGAAGACCTTTCTCTCTGTCTCTCTGTCTCTCTCACTGTCGAACTCTGCCTGTCCAAAAAAAGAGAGAGAGAGAGAGAGAGAGAGAGAGAGAGAGAGAGAGGAGGGGGCCTCACAAGTAGGAATCTCTCCCATGACACTCAAGCACCAGAAAGGGCACACGGCTTTAACTTTCCAAAGCAAATCAGCTCAACTCAGGTTGGTGGGCGACTTTGTCTTAGGGGTAATCACCTCCCCATCCTTTGAATTTGAGTGGGATTTGTCCAGCCCAGCACATCTGGAATGTCTCTGTTCAGCATGGCTGCCTTTCCTGGTGATTGCTTGGCGTGTTTGAAAGAGCGGGGTCCCAGGCCAGCACTGTGGTGTGGAGAATAAAGCCACCTGTGATGCGGCATCCCGGCGTCAGCACCACCCCAAGCCCCGGCTGCTCCGCTTCCAGTCCAGCTCCCCACTGAAGCACCAGGGAAAGCAGTAGAAGATGGCCAAGTCCTAGGGCCCCTGCTTCCCCTGTGGGAGACCTGGAAGGAGCTCCTGCCTCCTGGCTTTGGCCTGGCCCAGCCCTGGCTGTTGTAGCCATTTGGGGAGCGAACCAGAAAATGGAAGATCTCTCTCTCTCTCTCTCTCTCTCTCTATATATATATATATATATATATATATATAAACTCTGCCTTTCAAGTAAATAAATTTTAAAAGAAAGGAAGGAAGGAAGAGAGAAAGGGGGCTGTGTTTCTCTTCCAGCCAAGGTTGGGTCCCTGCTCTTGGATGAAGCTGCCGCAAGTCTCACCTCCTTGAGTCCAGGTAGACCCAGATTTCAGCCACCTGGGAAAGCCCTCTGGGTCAGTCTGGATGCTGTCCCATCTCCCACTAGCCTAAGCCACTAATAAAACCATTGGTTCACAGAACTTGAGGGTTCGGCGTGGACGGCCTTCCAGGTTGAGATCAAGTGTCTCCTCTGTCTGTCCCTGCGTTTGTCTCTTTGTCTCACCGTCTCTGTGTCCCTCTGTCTCTGTGTGTCCGCCTCCTGAAGCATGTTGGCTGCATTTGGTGCGTGTAGTCTGTCTCTTCCACTTGGTCAGGAAGTGTGGGCTGTTCCTGTGGTCTTCAGAGCTGCAGGCCCCAGAGAAAGTGGAGACCCCTGGGGAAAGACTCTGATGGCTGAAAATGGCCGTGTGGCCGAGGGAAGTGAGGACTGGGCTTGGCATTCGGGTCAGAAGTCCCCCCTTAGGCTGGGAAGGGCAGGGTGTGACAGGGACTCGCACAGCAGGGCATCAGATGAAGGGGACAGGTGCTCAAGGTGAGAAGTGGTTATTACCAACAAGACAGAGAGAAGGCGTTGACACAGACTCCTCCAACTGCCACACACATGCACACAGGCGTGCACACAGGCATGCATGCAGGAATGCTTACAGCCTTGGCCACTAACCTCCCTGCCCCGGGCCATGCTACCACCTCTGCCCTCCTGGCGAAATATCAGAGGAAACCGAATAACTCGGGCAACCGGTGCGGACTTGAATGCCCAAGATGGAAGATCTCTCCAGGCTGGCATCCTTGTCCATTCACCAAAAAGCAGAACACCCGGATAACAAGGCCCACCCACACATGTGGTGCAGTTTCCCTTCTTGTCAGTCTGAGCAGACAATCCAGTGTCACCAGACGGTGGAGAAACACTGCAAAGCAAAGAAAGTGAGAGACGATCCAGGAGAGATAGGTAATTCAGGAAACAGAAGACAATGTTTAGACCTCTAATTGCTGCTCTCAGAAACACTGAACAGGAGCCAGTGCAGGGAGCTAAGCTGCTGCCAGCAACACTGGCATCCCGTATTGGAGTGCTGGTTCGAGTCTCCGCTGCTCGACTTCCAATCCGGCTCCCTGGTAATGCACCTGGGAAAGCAGCAGAGGATGGCCCCAGTGCTTGGACTCCCTGCACCCACATGGGAGACTTGGATGGAGTTCCAGGCTCCTGGTTCTGGCCCAGAACAGCCATAACCATCACAGCCATTTGGGGAGTGAACAAACGGATGGAAGGTTCTCTCTGTGTCTCTGTTTCACTTTGTATCTCAAATAATATCACATCTATAAAACGACAACAAGAAGTTTGTTAAAGTGGATGACAGAAAGAACTCTTAGAAATAGAAACAAATATGAGTGCTGACACTTTTGAAGCTCAACTCGGCGTTAGACACCGAACACAGAAGGCAGCAGGACAATTCTCCCAAAGTCCCAAGACTTTTTGTCCAGAGCAAGGGCCAGCGAATTTTTTTCTGTAAAAGGCCTCTGTCACAACTACTCAGCAAGGCCGACAAAGTATGAAAATAGCCGTACTCCATCTGTAAACAGACGCACGTGGCTATGTTCCAATTAAAACTTTATTTACAAAAGCAAACAGCAGGCTGGATTCGCATAGCTGGCGAACCCCGGGTTATAATTATCCACATAGTGAAAATACCAGCCAACCAAGATACTTTTGGACACAAAAGGAAAAGACTTGGAAATTTGCCTGTTTTTCGGATTAAACCACCTGAGAATGCTGTCCAGTACCCCAGAAAGGTAAGCAAAGGGGAAGTCGTAAAGAGCAGAAGACACGGGGTGCAGCCCACAGGGGTAACGGACGCAAGTCCCAGAAGGAACAGCGAGTGTGCCCGATGGGGACCTAACGCCAGCCCGGGTCGCCCGGATCAGGTGGAAGGACCCCAGGGAGCTCTGTGGGGGAGCAGAGTCACTGATAGTCAGGCAATGGCCTCCAAGCTCAAGGAGACCCAACTGAGTGCCTGCACGTGTCAGTTCTGGGGTGTCCCCCTCGGCGCAGCCACTCTGGGATCTGATCACCGCCCCCATCCACGATGACTGCCCCCTGGTGGTTGCTCCCTCCAGGCTGTGCCAGCCCACACATCCCTCAGCCCGCAGCAGGTCAGCTGCCGCCCCTCCCACATCATCCTTGGCCAAGAGAGAGAGAAGCCCAGAACAAGGCTTTCAGGATGTTATGATGCTCTCCATACCAGTCTGCTTCTCAAAGTGACGCTAACAGAAGAACCTGGACGCTCTCGGGGGAGAGCGGGGAGGGGGCAGAGGGCAGGCGATGGACAAATGCAATCAGAGTTCCTGTGTCCTAATCATTGCGGCATTTCTCTGTCTACTTTCAGACAGTGGAGTCTGGTTAAGAAGGTGGGGTCTGGCTTTCTTGTCGCATGAGGTAGACCAGCATTTGAACTTGCCAACCTTGGCAATGGTATACTTACAGGTCTAACACCCAAATTGGCATTCTGAATTGCAGAATTCCACTGTACCCATGGTAACAATTTCAGCCAGATTCAGCGTTTTATCCTGGGAGTGGGGCTCTCAACATCTATTCGCCCAAGTTCTGCCCAGGTTCTTGGTGCTATAAATCATCAAATTCCTTCCATTCTCTCTGGGATGGTCCTTATGCGTTTTGGTCTAGCAATCCCAAGCTTGAGCTTGCTATCTATTGCTGTATGCATTTGTTCTTCAGATACGTAAGTCATTGACCTTGACCAAATAGAGCAGTGAACGAGACAAGATCCCTTCCCTCAAAGAATTCTCCATCTATTTGGGGAGCAAGGAAGAATGAACGAATGAATGAATGGATGGACGTGTATGTCAAGGGGTGCCCACCATGATGAGTGTCTCTTGCTTCAAGGGACCTGGTGTTGTTACAGTGACCATCTCACCACGAGCCTCCCCCGGCTGGGTGTCAGCACCCACCACTTCCCCAAGCCTTGCCCTTGATGTGCAGGTGGCCACTTGGCTACTGTGGGTGCCCTGGGCAGTTAGCGTACCACGTCGCAGCCCCCTCTCTGCCCAGGAGCCTCTCCCAGACTCCCTGCTGCCCTCAGGGCCTAGTGCCTGCTGTCTTCATCCTGGTACTAATTTCTGTAGCAATTAAAATTGGTTGATTGTAAGCTACAGCAGTTTTTTTTTTTTTTCTGGCTAACTGAAGTCAAAAAGAAATCTGGTGAAAAGGGAGTTGGGTGACTGATGAGACAGAAGAATGAGCTGCTCCACCAGGCCTTGTAAGACAAGAAGCTGAGCGGGTCACGGCCAAGACTTCACGGGCAGTCTCTTTAGGGCACTGAGAGAGGAACGGCGCCTGTTCCACTGCCTTAACCTAGTGCAAGCTTGGCTGAAGTCTCTGTGTTAGTCTTGGAATAGCTCGGGGTTCTGGCCCCAGGGATGAGACAGAAGAGACAGAACCGACCTCAACAAAAACAGGTTGCTTTGTTAAAGCAAAGGGGGCAGCAGTCTGCACTTGCGAAGAGACTGTGTGCAGGAGTGCTCAGGGCCGGGTTTTTATCTGGTTACGGAGGGAATTTTCCATTACTAGGGCAGGCAGTTGCTCTGCAAGGGGTCTGGAAGGGTCTGGGGGATGTTGCACCCAGTTCTGCACCAAGGGTCTCAACAAAAGAGAGGAAATGGGGAGTGAGGAGGGGGGAGGGAGAAAAGGGAAAGGAGAGGAGGCGCAGCAAGTCCTTTACTCAGAATCCCAGGGGAGAGTCTGATTGGTTGGCCTGGGTCGTGTGCCCGCCTTGGAGGGGTGAGGTCTTTTTATGATTGGCAGTTCTATCAGGACCACACAGAATGAGAATGTTTGTCCTAAAGGAAAAGAGGAGGGGTGCAGTGCAAGGCAGGACTCAAGGCTGCTGAGCAGAGACCAGCAGAGGTGTCCATGGGATACCTGCACCTGTGGGGTCTCCGGACCCTCTCTCCTGACCAGGGGCTGGAGCCAGTTCAGCCTTCAAGACTTGAGCTCCTCTCTGCCACCGCACAGCATTAATTGTCCCCTCCTTGTGACTCCCTTCCTACCACACCTCTGCTAGAGCTGCTGGCACGTTTGCTTGTCTGAGTCCAGTGGGATTAGCGCTGAGTCTTTTCATCTTCACAGCCAGTGCCCTATCTGCTAAACGAAAACGTTGCCTTCTTTTCTCACCGTGTGTGACGCCTTGATGGCCGTTAATTTGCACCTGCTTTGAGTCTCTCCCTGGGGTGTTTGTTGGTTGCTCTGGCAGCTTCTCCCAACTCCTGGCAGCTGCTTTGTTTATGTTGAAAGATTTGCTGGGAGCACCTGAGCAGGTTGCCTTTGTTTTTAAGATGTGTTCCTTGTTTTTGCATCTTATCTTCTGGTTTTTCTTCCTGTGGTTGTCATTTCTCTTTGTTCGAAGGAATCCAATTGTTGGTTGTGTGTTCCTGCTGACAAGGAGACATTTGGACAATCCTTGGTGTGCCAGCCAACACCTCCTTCAAGGACCCACAGCAGCAAAAATCCACACCCCTAGATCAAGACGCAGGGGTTAGTGCAAATATCAGCAGAACTGCCCCAATCTGGATTTTTCTCTGGGTATAGTTTCAGCTCCACAACTCCATTGAGTTGGTTGAGGTTTGGTTTTCTCCCCAACCTCACAACAGGGGACCTTTCTGCCCACCTCACCTCCAGTTTAATTGGCATCTCTGGATTGACCATGGGTGGTTCTAGAATGCCCATGTTTCCAGAGACACAGCAGTGAAAGGGGCATGCTCTGTTGGCTTCTGCAGCATCCATTTGGGCTCATCTTTAGAAGGTTTACTTGTTTGTTTATTTAAAAAGAAGAGAGAGAGAGAGAGAGAGAGATCTTTCATCTGCTGGTTCACTCCCTGAATGGCCAAAGCCGGGAGCCCAGAACTCCATCAAGATCAGGGGTGTCGGGGCCCAAGTGTTCTGGGGCAATGCCGGAGAAGAACACATTACCTCAGTTCTTTGTCTCACCTGGAAGAAGAATTTCCAAGAGGACAAGCAGAGATTTAAAGCAAGATTTATCCTAGTCAAAGACCTCCAGCCAGGGTGGCATGGAGGGAAGCTTCCAAGAGAGGAATAACCCTGAAGTGGTCCTTGGCAGTCAAGTTTCTAAGCACAATTCTGATTGACATCCAGTTACAAGGCGGGGACAAAACGCATCAAAAAACTGATTTACAGTCCTTTGTCCTATCTGGCTTGCTCAGGTGAAGCACAACACCATCCAGAAGGGTGGGATATTTTCACAATAAACTGTGAACTCAGGAGGCCACATTGCCACTCCCTTGCTATTCTCACGATCTTGCTAAAGAAAACCTCTTGGGGAAAGCAAGCATCCTGCACCCTGGGACTCTGGGACCCTGGGACCACCCTGCCTGCCTATTAACCCGTCTGACTCCTCACACAAGCACTTTCGCCCTCAACTGCTGCTTCTCGGGCGCATTAGCAGGAAGCTGGATCAGAAGCAGAGCGGCCAGGACTCTACCAGGCGCTCCAGTGTGGGATGCGGGCATCCCAAGCAGCAACTTAACCCATGGCACACAGCGCCAGCGCCCCACTTGCCCTCTTAGTGTGAAGAGTCACACGGGTTAATGGCAGCTCGGTTCACCCCAGTGGGAAATGAGGAAACAGTAGTCTCTTTAAGAGGGCACAAAATACTTGCTTCTCCCAAAAGTTATTTTGACCAAAAGCAAAGTGCTGAATCCCACTGCGAGTTTCTCCCCAAAATCTGCCTTTATCAAAACAAAAGTGCCCGTCCCACTCCTGGGGAGCTTCCAACCTTATCTGGAGAATAGCCAGGGAGTGGTGACTCCACCCTTCTGAGCTCCCCAGGTTACATACCCCACCCTCAAAAACCCCACAACCCCGGGTTTTGCCTCTCCTAGAGCACCCCCTGCAGGCCACTTTGGCTGCAGGTTTCTGACTTAACAAATCTTGGCTTTTCTCTCTGCCTGTCAATTCTTCCTCCACGTGAGACACCGAGGTACACTTTCTCACAGCTGTTTCACCTGTAGCATTACCACTTTCCTAACAGGACACAGATTTTCACCCGGGACCCGCCCCTTCTGTGCTGCATAACCACGCAGCCCAGCCCTTCCACGTCTGGACTCCCCTGGCTGAGAGCCCCACAGGGCCGGGGCCGGGGGATCAGTGTGATTTAGCACCACCAGGTTCTTGCAGGTCCTCTCATCCGACGCCCTCCCAACCCAGGTGTGCTGCAGGAGCTGGTGGCAGAACTGGGCACCTCCCTCACCCTCACCTCTGCACTTTGCATTCCTCACCCTGTGTCTTGGGCCCCTCTGATTCTCATGGAGCCCTGTCTGTGCACCGTCCATGCACTGCAGGGCATTGGCGAAGTTAGATGATGACCTCCAGGAAGAACGGAAGGTTGCAGTTGAAGGAAATCCATCCCAAGGACCAAAGAAGCCTCGGGGCTGGGTTTCGTGTGCCTGGTTCAGGGCAGGGCAGCAGGCTCAAAGGAGCAATGGCCAGAGGAGGCAGCTGAGGTCGACTTCAGTGAAGCTGTGCAACCAGACACCCGCTTCCAGGACCCTGGACTTGGGGGCACCCCAGATAGCAAAGGAGCATCAAGCAGATCCCTAAGATCACCACTAGGGGGCGTGGGGAGCAACAGAGGCAGATTGTGGACTTGGTAGTCAGGTGGCCTTGTGGGTGACTCCCTGGGGAGAATACTGAGCCAACGCTTCAGCTTCTAAGAAATGGAGATACTAGCACCCACGCCCAGGGCGGCAATAAAGATGAGGTGCAGAGCCCTAGTACAACCCAGGAGTGCTGACAGGGAGCAGCCCTGAGATGTAGGCCAGGGGAGGTCCTGCCCACGCCTGTGCTCCAGAGGCCGCCTGCCCCGCACACGCACACAGCGTATTTGCAAGGCCAGCCCCTGCCTTTGTGCCCTGCTCAGCACTCGGTCCCAGGGCAGGGCGCTCCCTGTCCTAAACACCCGCTCCAGTAAGGAACACCAGTCAGGGCCCCGGGGAGCCGCTTCCTCCTGTATCCGCCTCCCCAGAACAGAAGACGCCTGCGTGGAAGTGTCCTGGAGGCTGGAGGACTGTGCTGCCCCCCTCCCTCCCTGGCTACTTTACGGGGAGGGTGTGAGCAGCGGGAGGGTTTGGGGAGTAACTCGCCAGAGGCTTCCTCCTGGTGTGAACACACTAGGTTCTTGCCCAGCCAAGCACTATCTCCCAGGAGTTCCGGGCTTGCGTCTTCTCCTTCCTAATTCATAGGCGTGACAGTGCCCGTAAATGCCAGGGTGGAGGCGGGCATTTGGTGCAGGGACTGAAGCCACCACTTGGGGCGCTCCCGTCCCATATCCGAGGGCCTGGCTTGAGTCCTACCTCCACTTCCAAGACAAGGAGAGACAGAGAGATCTTCTGGCCATGGGTGTACTCCCCAAATGGTCTCAATGACCAGGGCTTGGCCAGGCCCAAGCCGGCAGCCTGGAGCTTCATCTGGGTCTCCCAGGGGGGTGCAGGGGTCCAAGCACTAGGGCCATCTTCTGCTGCTTTCTCAGACGCATTAGCAGGGAGCTGGATCGGAAGTGGAGCAACCGAGACTTGAACCAGCGCTCATATGGGATGCTGACTTCACAGATGGTGGTTTAACCACTGCGCCGCAGCACCAGTCCGTTTGATTTCTTTTTAAGTTTTTATTCGTTTACTGAGAGGCAGAGAGACGGAAAGAGAGAACTAGAGAGAGAGGACTCCCATCTGTGGATCCATGCTCCCAAAGGCCCGTGACAGCTGAGAGGAACAAAGCTGGGAACTGGGAACTCCGTCCAGGGCTGGCACTGGGTGGCAGGAGCCCCTTTCCTTGAGCCAATATCGCTGCCTCCCAGGGTCCACACTAGCAGGAAGCCGGAGTCCGGAGCTGGAGCTGGGAGTCGAACCCCAGCACCCAGATATGGGACATGGGCAGTGGGCTCAATAAGACAAGTGCCCACCCCGTCACAATTCTTACACTGGCAACCAATCCTGAAGACCAGAACTGTGAACTGGTCTGTTTTTATCCAAATATTTGGTCAGATATGATTCAGTTTCCAAAAAACAGTCTTTGAAAAGTCTACTTTATCTAAATAATTGTATTTGGAATGTTTTATGCTATGCCTTTACTTTTAACAGAGGATTTAGCATATTTTCAAAGAAATCTTTTTGAAAACATATAGCAAAGACATTTTGATTTTTTAAAAAGGTTTATTTATTTATTTGAAAGTAGAGTTACAGAGATAGAGAGGAGAGACAGAGAGGTCATTTATCTGCCGGCTCATTCCCCAAATGGCCACAACAGCTGGGGCTGGGCCAGGCCAAAGCCAGGAGCCAAGAGCTTCCTCCGAGTCTCCCATGTACATGGGCCATCTTCCACTGCCTTCCCAGGTGTATTAGTTGGGAGCGGGATTGGAAGTGGAGCAGCCGGGACTCGAACCAGTTCCCTAACGAGATGCTGGTGTCGCAGGTGGCAGCTTTACCCGCTTTGCCACAGCACTGGCCCCCGACATTTTGATTTTTATCTTTAGACTTAGTTTATGTTTTATACAAAAATACACACACCACAAATGCCATCACATACATATTTTTAATCTTTCAGATCATTGTTGTTATAGGAACACAAGTTATAGGAAAACTTGATGATTACATAACAGGATTTGCTGAAATTCAAGCGGGAACAACAGATTTCACGCCATAAGTGCAGCCTAACAGACAGTGGACATCTGTCTTTATTTTATAACTCAAACAGCGACTGCACATCAAAATTATACTGAGAATCAATCAACTTGGACATAGCTCTGATGAATTTCAGTCATTTTTTTTTTAAATCCATGGCTTTCTGTGGATTCTTTATTTGTGTTAAGAGAAGGTATTTAGGGGGGTTGGCGCTGTGGCAGAGCCGGTAAAGAAGCCACCTGCAGTGCCAGCATCCCATATGGGCGCCAGTTCGAGTCCCGGCTGCTCTACTTCCCATCCAGCTCTCTGCTGTGGCCTGGGAAAGCAGTGGAAGATGGCCCAAGTCCTTGGGCCCCTGCACCCACGTGGGAGACCAGAAGCAGCTTCTGGCTCCTGGCTTCATTGTGGCCAACTGGGGAGTGAACCATCAGATGGAAGACCTCTCTCTCTCTCTCTCTCTCTGCCTCTCCTCTCCCTCTGTAACTTTGACTTTCAAATAAATAAATAAACCTTAAAAAAAGAAGAAGAAGAAGACTTTCCGACTTTGCTCAGAGAGGAGGCCATCGGATCTCGAAAGCTGTGAGCCTGGGGGCAGGCGATAGGGCCCAGCAGCCTAAGCTGGGACACTGCATCCCAGGGCGGGGCAGAAGTTCAAGTCCCGGCTGCTCCCCTCCCTGGCCTGCTCTGCTCACAAGCCTGGGAGGCGGCGTTCAAGTGCTCGCACCCCTGCTGCCCATGTGGGAGACCCACGTGGAGCTCCTGGCCCAGCCCAGGCTGCCGCAGGCATTTGGGGAGGAGCCAGCGGATGGAAGATTTGTCTCTCTTTCTCTGCCTTTGCACTATGTGAAAATAAACACACATTTTTTTTAAAAATGGTTTACAGCAACAAGTATGTAAAAAAACAAAAACTCCCACCACCCAGCCAGGTTTGAAGAGAAGCCATGAGTTGCAGGGATCCAGGGCTCAGGCAGCAGCGGGGCCGTGGCGGTCACCGCCTTTGCCATCCACGGTTAGGACAATGGCAGCGGCGACGACGGTGACTTCTCAGCTGACGGGCAAGTTCACACCAAGAGAATGACAACAGCGCGGGTGCCTGGGTGCCCCCAGCCCCTCCTCCCCGACCGCCACCCCGTCACCTGTCCCCACCACCCGCCACCCTCTGCGCGTCAGACGGGGACCCTCAGCCAGGGCGATGCTGGGAGTCCTGGCCAGCTGCACCGGTACGAGAGCTCCTGGGACCGCAGCTGTGGCTCGGCGGCCCGGTGACGGGGGAGCTCGCGTTTGCGGCTTCCTGTGGTGGGCACGGCCTCCAGGAAGCAGCGGCCACGTTTTGTGTCCTTGCGAGGAAGCTGGCCTCAGAGGGGTGACAGGACAGGCACGCCGCCCCCCAACACAGGGGCCGGCTCCCCAGCCCAGCTCTCACTCATGCTTTCTGCCTCGCTGTGTGGGTGGAACTCAAACCACAACCGTCCTTGGAATCCACGTCCCGCCACACTCAGCTTCATACCCCAGCTAGGAGCGCCTCCACCTGGAAGCCGGCCGGGCTTTCCCTACCCAACTCTGGCCGCGCAGCTCTCGGTTTCCTGCCGCTGTCACAGACCTGCAGGGGTGTCCTGGCCCTGGGTCACGGGAGGGATTATGTGGGAAAAGCCGGTTCTTTCTGGACACCACCCCTGGTGCAGCAAACCTTCCGGGAATCAAAGCTGGTTTTCTGGTGTTTAGGAGGCAGCTCTTGGTGACTCAGTGTTTGGACTCCCGTGACCCAGGCCGGGAGCTGGGGGCTGCCAAGAAGGTGCCCTCGTTAAAAATCAAAAGGAAACAGTGAGCCAAGGAGCGCCCCTGCTGGGGAGACAGTGACTCACGGCTGCTGGGGGACCGGGGCAGGTGCACGCCCCTGTCTGGGTCTCTGCCCACAAACAGGGAGAGAAGAGCCCAGCAGGGCAGGGCCCTGGAGGCGCTCCCGGCAGGAAGCGGATGGGCAGGGCCAGAGGAACCCAGTGTGGAATGTCGCTGTTTACTGGGCTTTGCTCAGAAACCAGGGCCCGGCATCCAGCTGTCCCGCCCGCGTCCAAGGTGGACCGTCCCCGGGCGGGCGAGGTGGCACCAGGGAACTGGGCCCTGGATTCTGCAGTGGGAGCCCAGCCCGGCTGGCCGGCTCCGGCTCCGGGCTCCGGGGAGGAGGCTGACCCCAGCCTCACACCAGCTCAGGAAGCCTGAGTCGGAAGCCGGGTGCTGCTGTCTGCCCCCTGCTGGGGGCCCTTGTGCCTGCGTGGACTCTTTCCTCCCTATAACAATGTACCAGAACCTGGATTTCGCAGCCGGGTTGCTATGGAGACAAACAACCCAGGCTGGGCTATACACGTTCTGACTTGCTAAGAAATGCGAGCATCCAGGAGGCCCCTGAGAGTCTCAGGGGTGCTGGGCCCTGTGCCTCCCGCGCCTCCTGTGTAAGTCCTGACTCACTGTCTGCTTAAGCGTGCCTCAGTTTCCTTTCCTGTAAAATGGGTATGATCATAGCACCTGCGTCGCGGGCTATTCGGGAGCTCCTGGGGCTCTCGCTTGTGCGGGGCTCGGGGTCACGCCTGGCACAGAGCAAGTGCCCCCCACCCCGCCCCGGGAGGCAGGTGGTTGGCTGCACTTGAATTCCACTTCCATCCGCAGAACACAGACAGCAAAACTGAGATACCACGTACAGGAAAGGAGCTGCCCACGGCCACGTAACCCGCGGTGGAACCTGGTTCCCCTGGCCCCAGGCCCAGCAGCTGCCCGTTGGTGGACGCAGACGGTCAAGTTTTCCCTGGTCATGGTCGGGGAGCAGCCAGGACCCTGGAAGCAGAGCCGACTGGCACGTGGCATTCCCAAGCCTCTCTGGGCCACAAGGGCTGCATCAGCACCGATAAATCCGTCCGCACTTGGTCATGGTCACAGCAAAGACGGGGCCACTGGGGAGTGTGCCAGGATCACCCCGCACCCCGACACTGCCCAGAAGCCCAGCCCAAGGGGCCCCCGCCAGCTCCACCCCTTGAGATTGGGCCCGAGTGTTGGACCTGAAGGGCGGTTGCATCACCAGGCACTCAGGGGTTAATGATGGGGAGTGGACAGGAGGACCCGGGTATTTAACTAATTGGGAGGTGGCCCTGAGATCAGAGGCGCCCGCTGCTTCCTCCGGACTCCTGGCCCCTGCTTCCCTCCCCTCCCCCACGATGAAGCCTCCCCCGGTCCTGACTCGCCTGTGCCTCCTGGGTAAGTGGCCCTCATGACTTCCCCCGTGCGTCCCCTGCCATGCCCGGCAGCCCTGGCTGCGCCAACACCTGGCCCTGTGGGGGCTGCAGGGACCACATGTGGGAGCCCACCCTGCCTGCGCCCCGGGGTGGCCCTGAGGCCAGTTCTGCCTGAGCCGACGGAGCAGGGAGCCGGAGGCTGGGCCCTCAAATGGCACACGGGGAGGGGCTCCTTCCCCAATCCTGGCTCCCACGTGTGGCCCCGACCTGCTGCCGTGGGCAGCTAAATCCAGAGTCAGGGCGGTGTGTCCAGGGGCACCTGTGAGACCTCCAGGGAGGCCAACACTGGGGGGGGGGGGGTGCTGAGGATTGTGGGGGACTTGAAGAGCCCCGGGGGAGCCCATGGAAAGGGTGAGCAGGTGACATTCCGGGAGACAGTGGAGGAGGGGCCCCGGGCGGCTGGGTGCTGGGCGGGCCAGGTGACAGGCACTGGCGCCACTGTTGTTTGGGGAGTGGGGTGTCTGGGGGAGGTGACCACAGCTCTAAAGAGATGCCTGGGATCAGACGGAGGGGACATTGGGTGGGGCCTGAGGACTCCGGCCCCCCACCCGCAGTGGCCCTGGTCGGCGGGAACCTGGTCCAGTTCGGGGTGATGATTGAGAGGGTGACAGGCAAGTCGGCGCTTCAGTACAACGACTACGGCTGCTACTGCGGCATCGGCGGCTCCCACTGGCCCGTGGACCCTACCGACTGGTGAGCACGGGCTGGCAGGGCAATCCCACCCGGGGATGGAGGTGCTGGGGGTGGGGGGTCAGAGGGGAGGGGGCTCACCCCCTCCTTGGAGCTCCTTGGGGCCCTGGGCCAGCCCAGCCTGGCTCACAGACCGCCAACCCCCCAACCCGGGGTTGCCCGTGACTCCCAGGTGCTGTCACGCCCACGACTGCTGCTATGGGCGCGTGGAGAAGCTGGGCTGTGAACCCAAACTGGAGAAGTATTTCTTCTCCGCCAGCAAACACGGCGTCTTCTGCGGTACGTGGCCAGCCTGGAGCAGCCCCGACACCGGGCAGGGGGAGGGCACCTTGAGCTGGGAGCCCCCAGGCCCCCGTCCTGTCCCAAGGGTGCAGTTGGGGTTTCCCATCCTCGGATGATAGGAAAGAGGCGCGGGTGCCCACCTTGGTGCTGGCGGAGCCATGGCCCATGGCTGCAGCCACCACGCCTGCCTGGGCCCCAGGCTCTTCCTCCCTTCCCACAGGCTCCAGCCTCTGGGGGCACAGCAGAGGGGAACCCTCACAGAAGCCAGGCCCCAGGGAACTGGACCCCCCACACTGCCCTGGGCCTGGGCAGAAGGCAAAGCCCCCAGGCGGCCCCAAAGGTAGCTCCCCTCCATGAGGCTGGCAGGCTGCGCCCACCTGCTCATCAGCTAAGCCCGGAGAGAGTGTGGAAGAACCCAGAACCGACACCCAAGCTCCTCCCTGGGAGGAGGGCAGGGCCTGGTGGGCATTGGCGGCAGGCAAGGAGCTGGGCACTCAGAAGCCAAGACTCAGCGTGGATCCCTGCGGGAGGGGCAGAGCCAGGACCAGAGCCACGGAGGCTGAGCCGCTCCTATGGCCGTCCACGCTGCAGGGCAGCTTTGCCAGGGAGTGAGCTCCCCGTGGCCCGTGCTCATGCAAGGCCAGGGCACCCACCTGCTTAGGTGGCACTGGGAGAATGAGGGGTGGGGACAGGCTCACCGCTCCGCCTGTGACATCGTATAAATGAGCTCTCCAAAAGCCTCCGTTCCCTTTTCTGGGGAGGAATCCCCCACCTACCGGCCGCGGCCCAGAGGCTGACTCCAGGACACGCCCCTTCTTGCACCTGAAACAGCAGGTGCAGGCAGAGGCCTGACCCGGGGAAACAGGGGCTGACTGTGAAGCGGGAAACCAGGCCCCCGGCCCCGAGCAGGGACCTGGAGTCAGGGGGCAGTGGTGAGCCTCGGCCACGTGGGCAGGCGGAGGCACAGGGAGGAGGGGTCCTGGTGCCTCTAGGGAGGGCAGGTCGGGAGGAAGTCTGAGTCCCAGGCTGGGTATGGGCAAAAAATAGGCTCTGACCCCTCTGATGGGGACAGGGAGGCCCCCAGCTGTGGTCCCAGCGGCCTCCAGCCTCGGGACACACAGCCCACCTGGGGTTGATGGGCTGCTCTGGTGGGCAGCGTGTGGGCAGGGGCAGGTGTGCGTTAGTGCGCAGATGGTCCCTCTGGGGCAGCCCAGGGCCCAGGCCAAAGGGCAGGCAGGGTAGGTCTGGACGAGGAGCAGGGGCCGCGAGGGCCAACTTCCCAGCCCCGGCGGGCCCTGCCTGTCTCTCCCCCGTCCCCGAGCGTGGGCCCCAGAGCAGCCGTGCCTGTCTGGGAGTGCAAGTCCTGAGCCCGCGCGCTCCCTGACCCACCTTGTCCCATGCAGCCGGCAGAACCACCTGCCAGCGAGAGACCTGCGAGTGTGACAAGAGAGCTGCACTCTGCTTCCGCCACAACCTGGGCTCCTACGACCGCAAATATGCCAATTACCCCAACAGGCTCTGCACGGGCCCCACCCCGCCCTGCTGAGGCCGCCCACCCAGCCTCTGCCCCGCGCCGCGCCATCCCTGGCCCCGGCCCGGGGAGCGTGGCATCGAAGGCCCTCCCTCTGGAAAATTCCACCCCTCCCTGAGAGCTCCCCCGGCGGCCTGGACCATTGCACCTGCCCCGCAGGAAGAGCCCCAGGAGCCAGGGGTCCCGTCCACACCCAGCGGGCTCTGCTCCCAGAGGGAGGATGGCACGTGCCTGTCATCCTCACAGTCCCCGAGTCTCCGCTTCTGTCATGCTAGGGTTCACTTAGTCCTTCATTCATTCACTCACGCATTCACTCCTTCATTTTTCGAGTGCCTGCCCTCCGACGTGGCGCCCCCTGCCTGCAGTCCCAATTCCCCGCCGTAGACAATCTGACCCACGACAACCACGGCAGCTGCCACAGGATTCCAGCTGGACGTGTGGCTTCGTGGCACGAAAAATACCAGGCTGAAAAGACAGCCCCACGGTCATCAGGCGCCCCCTGCCGGCCCCAACCACCCCTGCGCCCTAAGAGAGTAAAGCAGCTCTAAGCCATCTCTTCCGGGGCCGGCGTTGGGGCGCAGCCGCTTAAGCCATTGGCTGCGACGCAGCTCCACTTCCGATCAAGCGCCCAGGAAAGCAGGGGAAGATGGCCCAAGTGCTGGGGCCCCTGCACCCACACGGGAGACCAGATTCCTGGTTTCCGCCTGGCCCAGCCTTGACTGTTGCGGCCATTTGGGGAGTGAACCAGCGGATGGAAGATCTCTCTGTGTGCCACTCCTTCTCTCTCTCTCTCTTTCTCTTTCTCTCTCTCTCTCTCTAACACATACCTCTAAATAAATAAATGCAAATTGTCTTCTCCAAGCCCCTTCTTCGGCCGACGGGGGCAGGAGAGGGATAGCCTCACTCCCAGCCCCTTCGTTGCTTCCTGGAGTTGGCCCCCTCTGGTGTGGCCACATGGACCAGACCCGCCCCTCGCCGAGTGGGGATGAGCGAGGGGCCCAGGGCTGGCCACCTGTGTAGACCCGCAGCGGGGTCAGGCTCCTGATACGAGGGAAGAGGCTAGGGCTCAACAACGTGGGCTGACCGCAACCTCAGCTCCGGAGCCACAGAGATGCCCCCCCACACCCCGGAGGCAGGCGGCTCCTCTGCCAGCACCACGCTCTCCCCCTCCGGAAGGTAGGCCGTGTCTCCACTGGCGATAATACGGAGATGCCCTCTCACGGGAGCGGGTGAGCCTCGGCGAGACGGGACACGTGCAGAGCGTCACGGGGGCCGCGCCCCCAGCAGACGCAGGAATCGTCCACCCCTTTCATCCTGAGCGCTTGGAGGAGCACGGAGATCAGAGGGATGAGTCATCGTGCGGAGGCTCTGCTCCAGCCGAGAAAGGCGAGGGGCAGGTGTCGCGCTTTGCTGTCCTGACCCCCATCGCCACGGGACCAAATCACACAGCAACCATCGCTCCTGTGCGTGTGTGCAGAAAGACGGTAAACGGTCCTGGGGCGCCCTCTGGTGTCCATTCTTTTTCAGGCTGCAGGGAAGTAACCCAGGACTTGTCTTCATCAAGTAGGTAAAACGTGTTTCTGGTGTAGTGACATTTCTGGACCCACATTCTCAATCAGGAAAATCGCTGAGCGATCCCAGACGAAGGCCTTACAACCGAAGAGGATGCTGGTGCCACACAGAAGCGGGAGACCCAGGAGGGAGGTCGTGATCTGGTGGATGAAAGGGACCACCACGGCAGGTGCCTGGTGGGCGTCTGGGCACATAGCGTATGACAAAGACTGGGAACTAGAAGCCAGAGCCTGGGGAACCCCAATCCTCCACTGCACTCCAGCCTGCGAGCCCGTGGGCCACAGCCCAGCTCTCATCCTCCCCTTTCCTAGTTTGAAGAAGGCACGCAGGAGTCTCCCTCAATCCCACTCGTGTGTCTGTGTCTCTAGCACAAGCCCTTGGCTGCTGCCCTGAGACTGGAAAAGGAATGGAGGAGCCTGGCCCCAGAGCCAGGGGCTGCAGGTAAGCCACTGCCCTTCCCTTCAGCAGCAGTGGGTCTGTCTGAGAGCCGGGCTGCCTGGGAGGCCCGTGGACAGCTGGGGCTGCAGCAGTCGACCCTGTTAGAAACGCAGGACGCAGCGCTGCTGGAACAGGGCCCCCAGGCGTGCAAGTGAGAATCTAATCAGAGCCGTAACCGGGCACAGCCTGTCTCTGCATTTGTGAAATGGCACAATGACACCTCCCCGGCACGTTTGTTTTCATTTTTATATTTCCATTGCTTTTGAGAGGCAGAGACAGAAAGAGTGCTCCCAACTGCTGGTTCATTCCCCAAATGTCCCCAGTGACCAGGGCCAAAGTCAGGACCTGGGGATTCGATCCAGGTCGCCGTGTGGCTGGCAGGAACCCTGCAGTTTCAGCCATCACCACTGTCTCCTGAGGGCTACACTGACCAGGACGTTGAAGTCAGGAGCTGCAACCAGGAATCCAACCCTGGTACCGCATGTGGGACGTGGGCATCTTAGTCAATGTCACTGCCCAGCCTGCGGCAAGGTTCCCGAGTTGGCATGTACGGCAGTACACCTCAATGCGTCACCTATCAATCAGCATTCACGGCCCCTGAACGGATGTCCTGACAGCAAGAGCCAACAATTTATTAAGCTCATTAATATTAATTAATGCATGGATGAATTAATGGGCAGATGGGTGAATGAATGGAAGAATGAGGCGAGGGACCCCATCAAGGCTGAGAAAGCAGCGTTGTCACCCAGATGTCCCCAAGCTTGCCTCTCCAATTTTGTTGACAAAATTGAGATTGTTGTTCCCACGTAGCCCCTAACACAAGCCATGCATGAGGTATTCAGCGACCTTTCTGGATAAGCGATGAGGTCAACAGTGGAATCCAGACTTGAGACCCCTGCTGGCCTCTGCGGGGATCTGGCTGTGGCACCGCCGGAGGACTGGACACTTCACACAAGTTCCCTCTTCCCTTAAGTTCCATCTGGGTCTTGCTGGATGCTGGGGTCAGGGACAAGTCTGATTCAGCAGGCAGATGACACCAGCTCTTCTACACAAGCCGGTGGGACCAGCGGTTGTTTGGTTTTCATATTTTTTATGTATTTATTTGAGGGAGTATGGAACAGAACCAGAGACACAGACAGAAGACAAAGAGGACTTCCATCCACTGGTTCACTCCCCAAACGCCTGAAATCCTGCAATGGCCGGGCTGAGGACTCCACCCGGGTCTCCCCGTGTGAGCCATCACCTGTGGCCTCCCAGTGTGCGCACTAGCCGGGAGCTGGAATCCTTGCCGTGCCCAGGAGGTGCCCAGTGCATCCCGCCTTCGGTCCTGCGCGCGGCAGCTTCCCTCAGCCTGCAAGCAGGGCTCGCCCACGGGCAGGCCCCTCCGTCCCCCGCCGACTCCCGCGGGCTTGAAGCGCATCTCCAGTTCCACCGTCTCCCTGAGGCGCTTCCAGCAGGGGAGGGCCGCACCCTCCTGCGTCGCCAAGCAACGTGTCCCTCCTCTCCTGGCGCCACTCGGTGTGGTTATTTGGGTTCCCGATGGTACAGGCAGCTGGCCTGGGCTCACAGCCTGTACTTGTGGCAGTCTACAACCTCAGGCCGGTTATCAATTCCTTTGGTGTAAAATGGGAATAAAACCATCAGCCTCTGCCCTCGGCAAAGCATGGATGCTGCAGGCCGGCCGAGTCCCCCGCTGTGGTTTTGCCCGCCCTGCCGCATTCACTCCGGCCATGGGTGCCGAGGGGCTATCTAGTCAGCTGCACACGTGGACACAGGACAATGGCAATGACCTGGGGGAAGTGGCATCTCCATGATGAAGACCAGTTGATTTGCTTGGTCTCTTGGCTGCCGCCCCGCTGAGTGACACGTGTTTGGAAAGCCCCCAGGAGCTGACACCACCCACAGGCAAAGTGTAGTAGGCTGGCTGGAGAGACGCCATGTTTGTCCCGGAAGGCTGCAACCGGTAGTGTCCCCAGGTCAGAACGTGCACACACTGAAAAGGAACTCGGGTTGGCCCAAGCCCACCTGCTCTGCAGAATGCACCCAGGAAGCACAGCCCAAGTCTCCCAGTAGCAAAGGACACAGAGGAAGTGAAGGGGTTCCCGGTCTTTCTCCATTTCCTGAGCATCCTTAATGAACTGCCCCCAACCCTCCACTCCAGGGCTTTGCTGTCTTCATGCCCGGTTGCCTGCTCCACGCCTATTCCCAGGGTCACCTCCTCCCACCGCTGCCTGGATTTTTCCACGCAGAACTCGGGCCTCTGAGCAGCCTCTCCTGCATGGCACGTTCGCTTGGCCACAGCTACCTGTCCACTTCCACTCCTGGTCCACGACTGCTATCGACGCCCAGAAGGAATCACCCACCCACAGCAGAGGGTCAGCTAACGCTGGGTGGATTCTTAGATGTTTGGATGGACGAGTGGGTGTATTAGGAACTAAAGCACCTGGCAATATCCAAGTCTCTCTCTCTAACCAGAGAGGTTCCACTAAGTGTCTCCAGGAAGGAGAGAATGTCAGTGCCAGGACCGGTCCCCATCCTTCTCAACCCAGGAAGCTCTCAATCCCTGCGTCACTACGATGGGAGCAGACCCGTTCTGTCCAGAACCACAATGTGACTCAAGCCCTCCACCTGAACACTTGGATCAGGGATGGGGGTGGGGGTGTCCAGGTGACAGCTAACTCAGAAGTCTCTGGGTTCTCAAGAAGGGGCACAGGCACAGCCACTTGTCCCTACCTGGCCCCAGAACACCCCCCCCGTCCTAGGAGGATTCCCACAATCCCCCAGGTCACGTCCCAGGTGCTGCCCTAGCTCTCCCAAGCCCAAGTGGCCACCCGGCCCCAGCTGAAACTCTGGAACGGAACTAAGGGGCCACCAAAGTTGTACAGGGGTGCAGCACCTCAACCGGGACATCTCTTAGTCCGAGGAGAATCCTCCAGAAAACCTCAGCTGGACTAAGAGGAACTGGACAGTGCGTCCCTCTCAGGTCTCCCAGTTGTGGACTGAGGCTAACATCACACCGGGAGGGTGGGCTGAGTGACCACAGGAGCTGGAATTTCTAACCATCACAGGAGCCGTACTGTCCCCAGCTCCTTTGCTATCAAGGCACCAGGGCGCCCGCTGAAAAGGCTGCTTGTCAAATCCAAGACTAGACGGGGAGCAGGACCGTCTCCGGGCCAAGATCGTAAGGCCGTGGGAGGTCCGGCGAGCCAGCCCAGCCCCTCCCACTAGCCTAGAGTCTGCATGTGTGTGGGTGGGCTTTCCCTCCGGTTTCTATGGCTGCCACTGCCCCCGCACTTTGTCCTTCTGTGACCAGTGAGTCTGTGTGTCGGGGTGTGAGCCCCGGCCTGAAATGGGGCCGACACCCCGGGCTCCTGAGAAGCCCGGGGGACAGCTGACAGACAGGTGAACAGAGATGCCAGGCAGGAATGCGCCTCAGGACTGGCTCTGCGGGGGACGTGGTGGCTGCGACCTGCACTGCAGCCACAGCACAGATCCCAAAGGACGCCGGCATCAGCACCACTCCGTCCGGCACTCACCCACCTTCCACGTCCAGGCCTCCTGAGAGGACGTGTGCCAGCCAGACTCTCTCATGCACCCAAACGTGGTCAGGTCTTGATTAAAAAATCACTTGAAACTTTGTTTTTAAACTAGAATTTACTGGTATACAAAATTCCATTTCATAAAGTGGCACATCTTTGCAGCTTCTATTGCACCAAGGTATTAAAGATTAAAAACACAAAAAAGGAACGTTTGGTTTTGAAAACACTGCAAATAGCCAAGTACAGTACTTTAGTAAATAAAAAACAAAATGGTTCGGATGAACACGAGATCTGTGCAAAGAAACCCCGAGGGGAGCTGAGTGTGGACACAGACGACCCCATTTCTCACCGCCGTGCTCTACAGGTAAGGCAAGACTTGCTCAGCCTGTGGACCCCGCCCCCACGGAGCTCCAGACCGAAGCAGAACAAGTGCAGTGCAAGGAGACGGAGAGGGCCCTGCCCCGACGCCCGCCCGCCCTCCCTCCCCACGGGGGCCAGCGGGCACCAGCAGCCTGTGCCCCGAAGGGAGCGGGCAGAGCGGAGTCTGACTCCGGGCTCTCGGCTTCCTCTCTGAGCACAGTGCTGGTGAAGGGGCCAGGAGGTAGCAGGGGAAGCCGCGGGCCGTTCCCGAGAAAGCGGCCCGTGGGAGCAGGGAGACGCGAGCTCCCTCGCGCCAGCTCCAGTTCCAGCACAGGGGTCTGCCGGGATCAAGCCACAGGCTGAGCTCGTGTGATTGTCATGGACGGGGCTGGGAACAGGGACCTGGCGGACACTGACAGGCAAAGGGTCAGAGCCAGGCCACAGAGGTTCTGTCCGGTGACCATGACCTTCTGAGATGAATGGCATGGTGAGAAGCAGCTGTGCATGATGGGTAGGCCCTCCTTAAAATAAACTCCCTGTGCACAAGTGAGCGCTTCTGTGGACACACATTCTTTACACTGGCACCAGCCCCTCTGCAAAGAGCCCCGGGGACCCTCAGCATCTTACTCCAGCTGCAAAGCAGTCCTAAGCACAGCAGCTGGACAGGGAGACTAGAAAGCAGCTGCTCAGAAGGAACCGAGAGCCCGAGCTTCCACAGGGAACTCCACTGGGACAGGAGAGGCCAGGCACGCACAGGGCAGGCTGTTTCGGCCTGGCCCCGTGGTGCCTGCACTTGGCGACCGAAGCACACACTCTGACCCCTACTTTCCCACAAGTCCAGACGGTCCCCAGCATGTGATGGCAGGCGTTCATTTAAACGCGCTCTCTACGCCTCCAGTGAAGTAATGTTAGTGGAAAAGAACCACTTGCCTTAGAGTCGAAAAAACACACTTTGTAGACAGGGCCACAAGTAACTCCCAGGGGAACAACCGGCGGAAGGCCCTGGGGTTTGTGCAACGCCTGCCCTGAAGTGGACACGACTGAAACCGTGAATGAGGAAAATGACAAAACAGAAACACAGGTCCGACTCAGCGTCCAAAGTGTTGGTGCAGACAGCAGAGCCTTGAGGTAAAAGGTGCAGAGCTACGAGCCTGCCCCAAACGGCACTTGGAGAGGCCGCCTGCGCGGACACTGAAATCAGAACGTGCCATTCTCTGCCGCCCACAGTGGGGCCCGTGCCAGGAATGCCATCCTCCGTGAACCACGGTATAGGAGCTGGGCGTTTCAGAGGGAACCTGCTGGCAGGTGTGCTGCCCCAGCAGCACTCAGCCAGAGCCTGGAGCTTCTCCTGGAGAGAGAGCAGCTCACCGCAGGTGTGGGTCTCCACCGGAGCACAGCTGAGGACCCGGGCGGCTCTGCGGCCACAGCGCCACCCCGTGAGGCTGCTCCGGGAGGCTGCCCCGCCAGGGAGAGCCACGGCCCCGCCGTCCCGGCCACCATGGGGCTGGAAGTGTGTTCAGAGCTTAAGGAAGAAATTACAGACAGCCAGAGCTGGCTCCTGAAGGGCTACTACGTATTTTTGAAAGATAAAAATTAAATACACAAACACATTCTATCTTTCTAATGTCTCCTGGTGGTAACGACTCTACTTAGAAGTTGTGGTTCTATGTTGTTTTAATACATCTATCTCTCTAATTCAAAGCTGTTACTGCTAAAGTTTTATTTCATACTTTGACCTGTAAAAGCATTTTTAAATCCAAAACCTTTATGTACAGTGTGTAAGCCCAGCAAGCAGCTCCAGACACCGGTCCATCCCCTTCCCCCGGCCTCACTTCGAACTCCAGACACAACGCAACACAGCACACATCTCTACCTGCCAAGGTGTCCCACCGGGGCTCGACAGACTCAGTTCCTAACGGGCTGCCGCGAGTCGCCGCCGTGCCCACCGTCACCGCAGGACGCACCGCACTGGGCCTCCACGCCGGCTCCCGGGAGTCATCTCCCAGAGCCGAAGCAGTGATGTCTGAATTCAAACCCTCAGCTAGAGGACGCCTTTGACACAGGACACAGTGCTCCATCTCTACAATGCTAAACACAGACCGCTGACAACTGGAAAGCTGTGAAATGGCAATAAAAGAAATCACTAAAGCCGTTTCATTCGTTTTTAAAACCACTGTTACCAAACCCTAACTACTGAGGGCTATTACCAGAACTAAGTAAGTTAGAAAGCCAGGTTCTCAATAGGGACGCATTTTAGCAGCTTCTAAAACTTCTAGAACCAAATGGGGCCCGAGGCCACCTTCACTGACCTAAACATAAAGCAGTTCCACTGCTTCTGACAAAGGGTTTGCCCTGGGCTGCTTCTGACTCCTACCGCGCGGTTTCGGGCACGCATCTTGCTTCTCCTGAGAGGCTCTGGTCGGCACTCGAGCGGTACAAAGCGCGCAAGAAAGTGTGTTCACTCGGAGCAGCTCAGCCCCCAGGAACCTGTCCAGAGGGGAAAGCCAGGGCTTCTCCGGAGCCTGAAGCACTGAACCCACTTCCTTACGACAAAAGGCAACACATGGCCAGGTGTGGTGTAGACCAGGTCCTGCGTTTCCAACTCAGGTACAGCGGAAAATGCTGTGCAGCTTTCCACACGCCAAGTACCCAGGAAGCCCACACCACGTCCGGGGAGCATCTCCAACAGACGACTGATTCTCCAAGCACAAAGTCTCCAAAGTCGAACAAACAAAAACGAAGACATCGTTAAAAATGAAGAAAGCAAACAACTGCTGATACAGGTAACTCTGAGAACCCAGGGCCTGCCCAACGCTAGGCCTCCACGTGCCAACATGTTTATAGCTTTCCCTTCACCTGCGAATTTTCATTGCACCTAAAATTTCATTACAAGGGGTAAGGAGACAACTAATAATTTACCTTTTGAATTAGCATATTTGACTTGCCCAAATATGAGGTTCACAAATGGCAAAGATCACCCGAGGTGGCCACCTCTTACGTCACAGTTTTAAAATTCACATCCACCTAATTCCGTTCTAGGAATGACATTTCTTCCCGACCCAAATCTGCTTCACAATTGTGGAGTCGCTCAGAGGCCCTGGCCGAAGTACCTTCTCTCTCCTACTGGTCTCACCTAATCACTGACAACTACTGGTCGGTACCAGAGAGTTCTCCCAACACCGCAACCCCAAACACAGCTTAAATAAAAAGAAACAAGTGCAGCACGTGATAGGATTGCACTCCCCCAAGACCAGGAACATGAAGCACGCTATGCGGACGGTCAAGTCAGAGTTCATTTTCTCTGAAGTCTGGGGAGTGAGGGAGAAAGTGCAGTTATTTAAGATGGAAACCTGAAAAGCCTTTAGCTCTTTTCTTTCAGACTTTTCCTATAAAAAGCAAAGAACTTTTTAGACTTCCTAAGCAAAACTCTACATGTCCCTGACTTCTCCCTTTGCAACGGCCATCTGCTCCACATACTCTCAGAATTCCAGAATTTTATCACAGCAGAAACACGCCAGCTTCCCAGAGACCACCACTGAGTACCAGCAACTCAACAGCACTGTCCACGTCCCAGCAAAGCCCAGGCCTACCGAACAGTCAGGTGCACTTGTCCTGTGGCTTCAATGCAAATGAACCAACAGCAGCTGCACCCACCTGAAGGAACGTGCGAGAAGAAGGCAGCGAAGGGTACTCGTTTAATTTCCACCCGAGGACAGCCCACAACCCTCACACCACACTACTTTGGGCAAACACTTCCTGAACTATTTTCCGAGTAACCTCGTTTAGAAGAAACTAAATGTAAACATGTTCCTGAGCTGGAGACCACTTATAAACCGCCCTACGCGTTAGCATCTGTTTGCAAAAGAGAAACAGGAAACCCGTGGTTCAGAGTTTCTCACAGTTACTGCAAACTACTTTAGGAACAATTAGAGCAAAGCTCACCCCAAGTCCAAGGGAAGGTCCCAGGGTCACTGAACTCTTGACTTTTCGGGCAAGTAAAGCCACACACAGAAAGGCCCTTCCTGACCTCCCGGTCCACCCCGACACGCACCACCTTAAGTCTGCATTGCAGAGGCCGAGTGGCTTCACAGCACATTCATAAACAAACATCACTAACAAAACTACGCTTTGAACAAAAAAGAGGCAACTTGAAAGAAACGGACTCCACGTGTGAGCGTCCGTGTGGGTCCTGCCAGCTGTGTCTGGTTAGGTAACGCGACGGTCTCATCCCTTCCAGCGGCTCGCAGCGCTCCCCTCCCCGGAGGCCGCAGTCAGATGTTGAGAGCAGCAAAGGTCTTCACCAAGGTGACCTGCGCGCCCACGGCCGCGTCGCCCCTGCTGCCGTCCCCGGGGCGGCTCCTGCTCTCCAGGGCTCTGTGCCGGTGCCGCTCCTCCTGCCGCTTCTTCTTCTCCTGCCGCTGCTGCTCCCTCCTCTGCCGGTTTGTGACCTGGAAGACACCCACTGTGGAGAGGCGGCAGGCACGCAGGCACGGCTGCTCCTGCCGCCCGCGGGAGGGAGACCCTGGCTGGCTGATGCCGCTCCTGGGCAGGGACAGAGGAAAACCGCTCAGGGGCTGAGAGTGGTTTACCTTCCATCACTGCTCAAATGTCATTTGAGCGTACCCCAGCCCCTTGCTGACCTAGCAAACAAACTCCATTCTCCTCCCAACCAAATCACAATGACCGGAAGAAGCACGAATCCCCACTGAGCAAGAGGTGACACGCAGACGTGCCAACGCCCACTCCCCCAGAGCTCGACGCCCAGGGAATGCCCACCAAATCCCTGAGGACGCTGCATCTTCGCCTCTGCTGTGGCTTCTTACTTGATGTGGCACTTTGAGCTCAGGAGCTCCTGGTGTAAGTCTTAAAACGAGCTCTAAATTCAGTACAATGAAATGACGTCACCCACCACTGGTGGCAGTGGGGACAGAGAGGGACATGGACAACCTTCCTGAGAATCACTGGATCATTTACCAAAATACTTAAAAGGATTCACATATCCACGCCCTCTAACCTGTTCCTTCCTCTTCCGGGACGTCAAGAAAATAAATAAAAACAAGATTTATATATGAAGCTCTTCCCTGCAAACCACAGCCCTGTGACCACCACAGCCCTGTGAACACCACGGCCTGAGCCGGGAGAGCTCGCCCGCACAGGAACCATGCGGGAGGAGGAGGTGGGATGCGTGGCCAGTGTAGGGCACACCTCCTTCTAGTGCTCAGTGTGTACACCCAACAGGAGCATGAGGTCTTCATTCTGCTCCTTGACAGACTTTACGCAGCCCTCAGATTTTCCACAATGACTAATTTTATGCATCCAAACAGACCCGCACACAGTCCCCCCACTGTGACAAGAGCCCACCATGCACCCTGCTGTCCCCACCTTCATACCTTCGGGAGCTGGTTTTTATTGGCCTTGTCTTCTTCACTAGGGCTGGCCCGTGCCTTGGTGTTTCCAGTCCTGCCTTCACTGAAGCCCTGATTTCCACAGACTCTGGCGCCACTGCCACCCTCCTCCCATAAAGGGCCGCACTGCGTCCGCGCTCGGCCACCAGGCTCCAGGCTCTCCTCTGCACCTTCCAGAGAGAGCAGAGAGTCACACAACACAGCTGTGGGACGCAGTGGCTTCAACGCACCTCTGCTGTCCCCAGGCCACTGGCTCCGGGAAGCAAGTGGCCTGAGACAAAAACCCCAATGTCAATCAATACAATGGGAAACACAGGACAAAAGTAATTCATAGAATTTAGAGGAAAAGTTTGAAGATAAAAAATCCCCACCAGCCTACGGTCAGCTCCCCCCAGGGTGCTCTGCTCCTTAGCCAAACCACTCTGTAACACTGATGTTGGGGATCTTTCATTTGCATCCAAAACGCAGAAAAGAAACAGGCCCTAAAAAGCTGTGCTGCACAAACAATGCAGGAGCCACCAACCACACGCAGCAATTCCCGTGGAAATTAATTAAAATTAAAAACAATTTAAGCACAGCTCCCAGGCACACACCGTCCTGCCCGGTGTACCCTACACAGAGCAGCACACGTATCAGATGGTGCTGTTAAAGGCCACAAAGACCAAGTAACCCAGAGCTCTCTCAGACAGCACATACAGAAAGTGGTAACAGAACCGATCCCGGGGAGAGCATAACACAGGAGCTGGCACTCAGCGTTTACTGATACCCTGTTAAATAAATGACTTACAACACTAATAAGATATTACACTGTTTCCTTCCGGAGTCATAAAACTAAACTCAGTTCAAGTAAAAAGAAATTCTGAATTATTACCAGTTGACAGGTACTAATCAAAACATTTCCACTAGAAAGTAAGGTATTTCTTCATTTATCATTCTGGCTTTAAAAGGGGGTCATATTTCTAAAAGCAGAGTTTTCCCTGACACTCCCCAACTCCCAAGCCTGGGTCAAGTACCTTCCCTTACACTCCCTGACACCATGGGCCTCCACCCCCTTTTACCTGTTTCCACCATGCCCTCTCAACCCCTAAACCATGCTCTCCCAGGACCAGGACCTAGTTTAAAAAAAAAAAAATCCTGCATACAGCAAGTACTCAATAAACAACTGCTGAATGAATGAATAAATGCACACCCTATGACATTTTAAATATCTGGAAAGTCACCAACGCAATCAGTATGAATGTCAGTCATGAACTTACTATTGTTTCTTTTCCCTTGGTCCATTCGAAGCATGGCAAGTATTGCGGATTCAATATTGTAATTTTCAGCTTCCAGGCTCTGAACTATTAAATTCAAATCCTATTCAGGAAACAAAGAAACACCTCAGGACTCTTCATGTACTTTCTACCCAGCCCTACTTCAACAATCCGCTAAACACAAACATGTAATGGTGAGAACTGACACAAGGCTTTAAGACTTTTTCTGTGTAGAAAACGTGGGTTTTCAAAAGGCTTGGTCACTTGAAATAATCACTTAATACATATTAATAAATTAATTTCCTTTCTAAAAACTGTCTTTTTTACTAGGGTAAATACTTGCCAAAGCCTAAACGCACACTGCCTTAGGATTTGGAGCAGTACTGGGTGAAGTTTAACAAACAAGAAGGAGAAGAATGAACAGCTCTCCCACAGTCACACAGCACAGCCCTCAGGGCCCTGCTCCGGCCTGGCCTGCAGTGCAGTGTGCTGGATGAGGCTGCAGAACCAGCAGGGAAGCTGGGCACAGCAATGCCTGCTCATCAACCACAGCCACACGACAGAAATACTAACTGAACATCCAGTTGCATTACAAACTTTCTGGACAGCATCTTCCACTTCATCTCTCAGGTCGTCTTCAGAGTCAACCACCTTTGTCTTGATCTTTTCTCTTTTATTAGACTCATCCTGATGAAGCATCTGAAACTAAAGGAAACAGAGTAATAATCATAGCACTCTAGGAAACCATATTCAGAATTTAAAAAAAAATTCTAAAAACAATCTTAAGAGAATAGTAGTGACAACACTAGATTTCATCTGCACATTGGGAATCCAGGCCACAACAGAACTAAAAAGAAAGCCCCAAGAGACAGGCTGAGGTGCTCAGCAAGGACAGCATTAGCGTTCCTGTGGCTTACAGACACCAACACCTTGGCATGACTGCTGACCTCTGTCTCAGCTCATTTTCAAAGCTGTGGCCCTAATAACAGATGATCCTCTACTCTTGAATTCCATGAGCTTTGTAGACCAACACTGGTCTTGAAGAAATATATAGAACTCAGAAGCTACACTGTCGGGGCCAGCGCTGTAGCATAGCAGGCAAAGCCGCTGCCTCCAGTGCCAGCATCCCATATGGGTGCCAGTTCACACCCAGCAGTTTCACAGCTTTGGAATTTAGCCAAAGGAAATAACATCAAATACGCAAAGGATTTATGCAGAAGTGTTCATAACAATGCGTACTGGTGAATAACTGGAAACTAAAGGTTTCATAGTACAGGTGTGGTTAAGTAACCTCTGTGAATTCATAGAATAACGTCTTTATTCCTGGTAAAGTAAAATAAGGTTTTCATTACCACTATCATTAAACAACATCTAGATATAAACAGTCACAGCAGTAAGCTAGAATAAAGAAATCAGAAGTACAAAATTAAAAAGGACACAGACACAGAGATGAACAGAGAAAACATTTTGCAAAGTAAAAGAAGCCAGACAGAAAGGGTCACAGGTTACATGAACCCATTTACAGGATGTACACAGAACAGGTAAAGCCACAGAGACAGAAGGCAGGAGAGAGAGGAGGGAATGACGGCTTAACCGGGACAGAGTTTCCTCGTGGGTGATGGGAAATGCGTGGAACTGGATGAAGCGGCCGCACAACACTGCGTGCACTGAAGGTCACGGAACTGTATACTTTAAAATGATTGTTTTTATACCATCTAAATTTGACCTCAAGTTTTAAAAAAGAATTCTATAGGACATCTGGGTAAGTAATTAACTCTCATATGCAAATAGTGACTAGCTAGGAAATATAAAGGGAAACAAATCCTCTCCTTACAGTAAGAAAACACGAAACACCTAAAATAAGTTCCATGTGAAGTGGGCAAAATGCTCCTATGCATTACAAAAAAAGTCAATTAAACAATCAAAAACCCAGCAAAACGGGCTCTGGGTTGGAATACTCAGCATCATCAAGAGGTCAACTTTTGCTTAAATGAGATCACCATCTTAAAACTCATTGGGATGTCTTTCAACTAGACATACGGGTTCTAACAGCTGTAAAGCAAGAATATGTAGGTTATTATTAAAAGAAAACCAATGCATGAAAAAAAATCAAATTATAAAACAATGAGGCATCAATACATGAACAGGCAGATGAGGGGAATAAAACCAAATGTCTAGAAATACATACATATAATATGGCAATTTAGTACACAAGGGTAAGTGGTATTTTTTAATGTTTATTATTTTAATGTTTTTCATATTTTAATTTTTTTCATCTATTTGAAAGGCAGTGACAGACAGAGAGAGAGAGAGAGAGAGAGAGATCTTCTATGTACTGGTTCACTCCCCAAATGCTGGCAACAGCAGGGCTGGGCTGGGCTGAACTCCATCCAGTCCTTCCTCGCGGGTGGCAGGAGCCCAAGCACTTGACATCACTGCTGCCTCCCGGGATGCATGAGGAGGAAGCCCAACCAGAGCTCAGCAGCCAGGACTCAAACCAGCAGGTGTCTCAAGTGTGGCGTGACTTTCCGCATCACAACACCCACCCCCAAAACAAGTCTCATTTTAAATCAGCAGAGAAAAAGAGAATTAATGAATGGTTTGGGTACAACTGGATCATTACAAGGAAAATACAAAGTTGGATCACATCCTAACACTCTTACATGCACATAAACCGCAAATGGAGCCAAAATTTAATTAAACAAACCAAAAAAACCTGTAAAAGTACCAGAATAAACTATGAGAGAATTCTAACTTCATTGTAAAGACCTTCATAGTTATGACCTAAAACCCAAGAACCATTTAAGAAAATACTGATAAATATAACCACATTAACTGTCAAAATTCTTTCACAGCAAGGACCCCAAGGACAGAGAACAAAAAGATAAATAATTGAAAAAGTATTTTCCACTCATGTCACAGACAGAGGCTAGTTTCCGAAACAATAAAAAAATCATTATGAAAATAGAGAGGCCGGCGCCGCGGCTCACTAGGCTAATCCTCCACCTTGCGGCACCGGCACACCAGGTTCTAGTCCCGGTCAGGGCGCCGGATTCTGTCCCGGTGGCCCCTCTTCCAGGCCAGCCCTCTGCTGTGGCCAGGGAATGCAGTGGAGGATGGCCCAGGTACTTGGGCCCTGCACCCCATGGGAGACCAGGAGAAGCACCTGGCTCCTGCCTTCGGATCAGCGCGGTGCCCTGGCCGCAGCGCGCCAGCCGCGGCGGCCATTGGAGGGTGAACCAACGGCAAAGGAAGACCTTTCTCTCTGTCTCTTCTCTCTCTCACTGTCCACTCTGCCTGTCAAAAAAAAAAAAAAAAAAAAAAGAGAAAAAATGGGCAAAGAAAATGAATACAGTTCACAAAAAAGGAAATATAAATAAGCTTTAAAAAAAAATCTATTTATTTATTTGTAAGTCAGAATTACAAGGAGAGGGTGAGGGGGAGAACTCCATCTGCTGGTTCACTCTTCAAATGGCCACAACAGCCAGCGCTGGGCCAGGCTGAAACTAGGAGCCAGGAGCTTCACAAGGGTCTCCCGCATGGGTCCAGGAGCCCAAGTCCTTGAACCATGCTCTGTTGTTTTCCCAGGTGCATGAGCAGACAGCTGGATCGGAAGTGGAGCAACTGGGACTCGAACAGACACCTGTATGGGATGCTGGCATCACAAGCAGCAGCTTCATCTGCTGTGCCACAAGGCCATTACCAAAACAACATTTTTTCCCTAACACTGAGAAAGCCTTAAAATCTGAAGCCACACTGTATAGGCAATGAGCCACATACCACAAGCAAGAAGTGTATATTGGTAAACCATGACAGAAAGTACTCTGGCAATACCTGTCAAAAATCCTGATGTGGGCCAGCGCCGTGGCTCAATAGGCTAATCCTCCGCCTGTGGCGCCGGCACACCGGGTTCTAGTCCCGGTCGGGGCACCGGATTCTGTCCCAGTCACTCCTCTTCCAGTCCAGCTATCTGCTGTGGCCTGGGAGTGCAGTGGAGGATGGCCCAAGTCCTTGGGCCCTGCATCCACATGGGAGACCAGGAGAAACACCTGGCTCCTAGCTTCGGATCAGCGCGGTGCACCGGCTGCAGTGCTCCAGCTGCAGCAGCCACTGGGGGGGGTGAACCAACAGAAAAGGAAGACCTTTCTCTGTCTCTCTCTCACTGTCCACTCTGCCTGTCCAAAAAAAAAAAAAAAAAAAAAAAAAAAAAAAACCTGTTGTGCAAGGACCTCCCAGGAGATACACTCACACACATTTGAAATGAGGCACTGCATGTTGTGTGTCATAGCAAAAGTCTGAAAGCCATCTAAAAGTATTAGTAAGAAACTATTTAAACACATTAGAAGGTATCCATACAATAGAACACTATGCAGGCTTTTAAAAGCATGTGGGGGGGGGGGGGCGCAGCATTGTGGCATGGTGGGTAACGATGCCTGCAATGCTGGCATTCCTTACGGGCACCAGTTTGAGTCCCGGCTGCTCTGCTTCTGATCTAGCTCCCTGCTAATCTGCCTGGAAAAGCAGCAACGGATGACCCAAATGCTTGGGACCCTGCACCCACATGGGAGACCCGGAAGAAGCTCCTGGCTCCTGGCTATGGACCAGCCCAGCTCCTGCTGTTGCAGCCATTTGGGGAACGAACCAGCAGATGGAGGATCTCTGTCTGTCTCCCTTTCTGTAACACTGACTTTCTAATAAATAAATAAGTCTTTAAAAAAAAAAAGAAAGAAAGAAAAGGATGCAGGAAGTACTTTACATGCTGTTATAAACTAAATTATCAGATGTGCTCAATTTAAAAGCACAGTTCATGACGCACGTGTGGAAGTATAGTATGTGTAGGATGTTACCATTGGAGGTGGGGAAAGTTAAAGCCGCAAAAGTGGAGCAGGCATTTGGCCTATGGTGTTTTTTGTTTTTTGTTTTTGACAGGCAGAGTGGACAGTGAGAGAGAGAGACAGAGAGAAAGGTCTTCCTTTGCTGTTGGTTCACCCTCCAATGGCCGCCGCGGCCGGCGCGCTGCAGCTGGCGCACCGCGCTGATCCGAAGGCAGGAGCCAGGTACTTATCCTGGTCTCCCATGGGGTGCAGGGCCCAAGTACTTGGGCCATCCTCCACTGCACTCCTGGGCCACAGCAGAGAGCTGGCCTGGAAGAGGGACAACCAGGACAGAATTCGGCGCCCTGACCGGGACTAGAACCCAGTGTGCTGGCGCCACTAGGTGGAGGATTAACCTATTGAGCTGTGGCACCGGCCGACAGTGTTGTTAGTTTTGAAAGATTTATTTTAGTTGGAAGGCAGAGAGAGAGAGAGAGAGAGCACATGCAAGCTTCTATCTGTTGATTCACTCCCCAAATGGCCACAATGGCTAGGGTTGGACCAGGCCAAAGCCAGGAACCAGGGGCTTTATCCAGGTCTGACATATGGGTACAGGGGTCCAAGGACTTGGGCCATCCTCCACTGCACTCCCGGGCCACAGCAGAGAGCCTGGCCTATGGTTAAGAAGTGGTTAAGAGGCCAGCATTGTGGCCCAGCAGGTTAAGCACCACTTGCAACAGCAGTATCCAATATGGGCACTATTTCAAGTCTCAGTTGAACTTTCACTTCTGATCTAGTTCCCAACATGGGAGATGGGAGACCCAAATGAAGTTCCTGCCTCCATTCTGTTGTGGCCACTGGAGTAAACCAGCAGATGGAAGATCTCTCCTTCTTTCGCTCCTTCTCTCTAATGCTGCCTGTTAACTGTGCCTTTCAAATAAATGAATAAATCTTTAAAAACAAAACGAAGGACACTGGTTAAAATGCCCATGGTCCACATCCTGTGTTCAAGTCCTGGCATTCCTTCCGATTCCAGCTTCCTGCTACTGCACAACCTGGGAAACAGCAGTGATGGCTCCAGGGTCCCTGTGACCCAGGCAGGAGACCTGGACTAAGTTCCCAGTTCCTGGCTTCACCCTGGTCCAGCCACTGTAGGCATTTGAGGAAGTAAATCAGCAGACAGGAGCTCTCTCTTTCTCTCCTCACTTACTTTCTGTCTCTTTCTGCCTCTCAAAAATATATATTCTTTAATTTAAGGAATCTTTTTTAAAAATGGCAAAAGGTGGAATATATACACATAATTGCTTGACATGAAAATATCTCTGGATTTTAGTGTGTACAGATACCACTGGTTGCATGGGGAGAGGGTAACAGTGTGATGACAGTACAAAAGTGGACAGTGACTTCTGCCACCGAGCTCATCACACATTTGAAATTCTGACATAGACAAACAGGACCTACTCAAAAAAAAAATGTTTAAAAATCAATGGTGGGGTGGCGCTGTGGCACAGCGGGTTAAAGCTTAGGCCTGAAGCGCTGGCATCCCATATGGGCACTGGTTCTAGTCCCGGCTGCTCCTCTTCCTATCCAGCTCTCTGCTATGGCCTGGAATAGCAGAAGATGGCCCAAGTCCTTGGGCCCCTGCACCCACGTGGGAGACCTGAAAGAAGCTCCTGGCTTCGGATTGGTGCAGCTCCAGCCATTGCGACCATCTGGGGAGTGAACCAGCGGATGGAAGACCTCTCTCTCTCTCTCTGCCTCTCCTTCTCCTCTTTGTGTATCTCTGACTTTCAAGTTAATAAATAAATCTTAAAAAAAAAAAAACAATGGCTTCAGATGTGAGGAAAGTCTAATTTTTAACTGAGTAAAAGCAGGAAACAAAGCTATACAGATAATATACTTTCAACCATTTCCTAATACATTAAAAATGCATTTGTTACCAAAATAGCAATAAAATCTCATCTAGGTGGCTGACCCATGCTTTTTATTTTCTTCTTTACCTCTTTTACAGTGTCTAAACTTCAGATACGAACAATGGATTACATTTAAACATAAAAGTAATCTCAAATGTTGTAGATTTTATAGACACATCATCATAGCTATTGAGGAAGCTAAAATGACAAGCAATTTTATCTACTGCTCTCTTCTGAGCTAAAAACTAAAGAAGTACTTTTAAAATCAAGCCACAATTCTTAAAACCGACTTTTCATAGAAATCTCACAACGTTTAGCTGCAGGCACAGGAGCTCCAGCTGCTTCTCAGGGCTGAGGAAAAGAAGGAAGCCAAGGCCTCACTCACGTCTGTCTGGAGATGAGCAGGCGCTTCCGAGTTGTCATTGATCCTCCGAACACTGTCGTAATGTTCTCCATAGCGATAGGCGATGTGTAACTCCCTCCCGTTGCTTTTATCTGTGCCACGAATCTGCAGACAAGACAAGGGGAGAGTCCAGGAAGGTTTGGACAGTGCCAACAGCTGGAGGGAGATGTCTTCCTCAACTGTCCAGTGTGCCTAGAGTCACAGACTGGGACATGACTAGGTTATGTCATAAGCAATTTCTGAATTACCTTTCTCCCACCCTTGTAGGTTTCAATCGGCTTCCTTAATATTGAACTATATGGAAATAAATTCATATGAAAATATATTCGAAAACCAGGAACAAGTTTACATGAAGTTAAATAAACATTTCCTGCCTCTTAGCCCTTCAAATGCATGGATAAATCCCTTCCAAGAGAGAAGACCTGGGCACAGGTCCAGAATTATTGAGCTTGATGCTGAAACAACCTGGGGCCCCTCTTCCAGATAAAGGATACAAAATTATACACGTGAAACTGCTAGCCCTCTCCTATGACCTTGATAGGAAGCCACATGGACGAGGGCCCTGACACAACTCACGAGCTTCATGGTAAATCCACCTACTACTAAAAATTGCCTTTTCCATCAACTACATAATGAGAAACCCTACCAGTGACAAACCCCAAGGCTTCCACTTACGTTAAATTATTTTAAAAATTTATTTTTTTAAAAGATTTATTTATTTATTTATTTGAAAGGTGGAATTTTATACAGAGGGAGAGACAGAGAGAAAGAGATCTTCCATCCTCTGGTTTACTTCCTAAATGGCTGCAATGACTAGAGTTGGGTCGAGCCAAAGCTAGGAGCCAGGAGCTTCAACCAAGTCTCCTACAAGGGTACAGGGGCCCAGGGACATGAGTCATCTTCCACTGCTTTCCCAGGCACATTAGCAGGGAGCTATATCAGAAACGGAGCAACCAGGACACAAACTGGCACCCATCTGGGATGCCAGCACTGTAGGCAGCGGCTTTACGTGCTACATCACAGCACTGGCCCCACTTGCATCAATTTCAAAACAAAACAGCAAATCAGACTAGCGCACTGCCCAAGCCTGGAAGCACCCTCACAAGGTGTTCCATGTGAATAGTGCTGCAGCACACACGCAAGAATGGGGACCTGGGGGCCTGCGTGACTCCCAGACCACCACCACCTCCACAGACACTCTGAAGTCATTCTCACCATCCCTTAGCTCAACACTGACTCTGTCAAAACTCTAATGCATCAGCGCCTTCTTTCTGGTTTTTACTGAAAGTTACACGTAGTGAAATTCTACCATTAATTTAAATAGTATCTGTGCTCTAAATACACAGCAGACCCCATGGAAGAGACAGAAGGCACACAGGTGATGATGTGAGGACTGAGGCAGCTTTCTCCAGTGGACACCCAGGCATCAAAGTGCAGCATCTCCTTGGACCCATGTGACACACTGACGCACTGTCTGTCTCTCAGGAAGAGTGCCAGGAAGGCAGTCTCTGAGTGACAAAATCCCTGAAGCACTTACATCCTTAATATTTACAATATAAACACACACTGTGAATAGAAAAACATAACTGGAAGAATAGTCACCAAATTATAGAAGACTTTCACTTTCTATATGACAAACATCTTAACTGTTCAGAGCACATCTTCTATTTCTAATCAGGAAAACAATGTAGGTTTCAGTATTTCCATGTTTTCAGTATAAGCCTACTCATAAATAATGCAACTATTCTTACCCATGACACTAGTCATCAAAGCTAAAATCTGGAGGTGAGCACTTGGTATCGTGGGTAAGACACCAGCGGGATGCTGGGTAAGAATGCCCACATGCCATTATCAGAGTGCTGTGTTCTAGGCTCAGCTCTGCTCCCAGTTCCAGCTTTCTGCTAATGCACACCTGGGAGGCAGCAGGTGATGGCTCAATTAGCTTCGGCCTGCCCCAGCCCCAGCCACTGAGGCACTTGAGGAACTGAGTCAGCAGACGGAAGCACTCTCTCTGGAGCTCGTGCGAAAGAAAGACAGACAGACAGACAGACAGACAGACAGACAGAAAGAAAGAAAGAAAGAAAGAAAGAAAGAAAGAAAGAAAGAAAGAAAGAAAGAAAGAAAGAAAGACAGACAGAAAGAAAGACAGAAAGAAAGAAAGAAAGAAAGAAAGAGAGAGAGAGAGAAAGAAAGAAAGAAAGAAAGAGAGAGAGAGAGAAAGAAAGAGAGAGAGAGAAAGAAAGAAAGAAAGAAAGAGAGAAAGACAGAAAGAAAGACAGAAAGACAGAAAGACAGACAGAAAGACAGAAAGACAGAAAGAAAGAAAGTTTAAATAACATTTCTAGAAGAAGCTTCCTTGGGATACGAGAGCCATCAAAAAAAAATAAGTTTTAAAATATCTACTTTTACTGTCTGCAATTCATGAAAGAGAACAGAAACAAAGGTCTAACAGCAGAATGATCCTCCACAACTAACTAGGTAATTAATAAATGTTTCAATGTTATCAATAGAGGAAAAGGCAGACTATGGGCACTTAACATTTTCCTTCAGGACTGGGGTCATTACATTGTATATTCTAACTACTGTGACAACTTCTGCTAAGCTGTATATAAGTTTAATGACAATAAATTGGAACCAAGGGGTAACCAGTATTCTTGGCTCAAAGACCATCCGTTCAAGAGAGCCCCAGTGAAAATCTGATAGCTCTACCTGGTGTCAGTATAGCTGGCAACACTGCACCAAAGAGCACATGGAGATACAGTTTCACTCTGCTCATTATACCCCGAATGGTAAAACTCCTCAGTAACCCATGGGCTGTACAATTTACCTTGTTGTAGTGTAATTTTGTTAGAAGGACTCTATGCCACACACAAAAGGCTGCACCCTTTCACTTATATGATATCTGGAAAGGAAAAACTCTAAGGGACAAATGAGACAGAGGTAGCCAGAGGCTGAGGATGGGGGCCAGGGTCTGATGACTGCCAAGGACATGGAACCCTTGCTAGCACTGTGGCTTTATTCCATATGTTGACAGCAGTGGGTACACAGATGTGTTTAAAAAAACACGGTCTTATTAAAAAAAAAAAAAAAGATAATGTAAATGGAAACACTATCTCTGTAACTGACTGTTGTTTTTTCATGTGTACAGGCTATGCCTAGGCAGACAGCGTAAGACAAAAAGGGCACTGCAACCTTCATGATAGAGTACAGCCTCATCATTCACACACACTTAGCCAAGAAAAGCATTCAGACATAACTGGAAAGATACATACCATGATACTTCTACACACATTTTAATCACATCTACAACATATACAAAATTATACATACCTCTCATATGCATTGATATTTTAAATTTTCACTTAGATATCTTATGGAATTATCTAAATAATTCTACCACATAAGGCATGATCTCTCTGTCCCCAGGATACCCAATTAACTGACTAAAAGGATTCACCCTTCAAAAGATTTCTGCTTTATACGCCACACTCTACTCGTAAATAGCACAGGGATTAATTCCACACCACCTTCAGATTCCTGTCTTGGTTAGGCTCACTGTCCAAGTGATTCTGTAGAGCTCAGCTTCACAGGTCAAGCCTGATCATCTTAGGATATCCCCAAAACTAATGTACAAATAAGAACACAAGACAGATTCTGGACTAGACGACCTACCTGCCACAAAGGGGCATTAAGCTGATGAATCACCACATTCAACTGATGATTTCTTGCAAAGGCTACGATTGCATCATTGCCAGCAAAAGTACCAGCCTTTGCCAAACTGGCCACTGCATAGAAGGAGGAAAGAAAAATCAAGTCTTTACAATGGAAGGATTTAAATGCACACATGATTTGGCATTTATGTAATGTTAAATAACAAGAAACAAGAGTGCCTACTTGTAAAGTTCACTGGCTTTGTCAGAGTGCAGGAATACAACACACGGACTGTTCCTCAGAAGGGCACTAATCAAAGAAAGGGTCTATTTTATATATTCCTTTCATAAACGTTCACTCTCCTCCTATATACCTAACTGTGTAAGACACTGGAAATGTAATAGCAGACACAGCACTCATAACGAACGCTTATGTGTCAAGCACTACTCTAATGATTTCTCATAAATTTATCACTGTTTTTACTTTTTTTGAGAGGCAGAGAGACAGAGACAGACAGAGCTCCTGTCTGCTAACTCCATTTGCAAAATGCCAGCAACGGCCTGAGCTGGCCCAGGCTGAAGCAGGCAATCAATAACTCAATCCAGGTCTTCCATGTGAGTGGCAGGAACCCAATTATTTGAGCTAGCACTGCTGCCTCCCCAAGGCTGTAATTAGCAGGAATGCTGGGAGTCAGGAGCTACAGCCAGGAATCGAACCTAGGTACTCAGATGTGGCATGTGGGCACCAAATGTCAACCCAGCTTATCATGTATAGTTCTCAAAACAACCCTTGGGAGGAAATATTATTATGCATGCCATTTTAGGGATGAAGAGCCTGAGAGGCAGAATAATTAATAACTGTACCCTAGGGCACAAAGAGAATACATGGCAGAGCCAAGATTTTACCCAGGCAGCCCGACTCCAAAGCCCTGGCCTCTTGGCCACTCCATCTTTTGCCCTCGGCAGTTTATAACCAGTGGAGAGCAAACAAGATAGCACTACTGAGGGATGAATGTTTTGGGAAGGGTATGTGTACTAAAGACTTGACCTTGTCCAGAAAGAAGTTTGGCCTTTGGCCCCAGGCTCCTGTGAGGTAACTTCTAACCCTTTGGAATTCCCAAAGAGGACAGGAGTGCCTTTGCTAATCCTGATGGGCTCTGGATCACATCTGTTTTATCAGCCCATGCTATCAGACATGTGAGAGCAGCCTGTTACCAATTAAGCAAGTAACCAATCAATGAACAAAAACTCTGGACATCAAAGTTGGGAGAGCCTCCTTGGTTGACAATATGTGTGGACGGTCACACACTTATGCCAAGAGGATGCTGCATCCCCAGGACAACGGAAGCTTCATGTATGGAACCTTCCCCGACTGTCCGATGCAACCAACCCCTTTGGCTAATTTTGATCTGTCTCCTTTCCTGTAACAAATCCCAACAGTTAGTAGGAGGGAACAGACAGCATCATAAGAGAGTGAAGGGGCAGGTGTTTGGAGCAGTGGCACCACTTGGGATGCCCATGTCCCATAATGATGTGCCTGAATTAGAGGCTAAGCTGCTCGACTTCTGATCCAGCTAATGCACACCCGGGAACTAGCAGATAATGGCTTAAGCAGTTGGGTCCCTGACACTCATGTGGGGGACCCAGATGGAGCTCCTGGCTCCTGGCTTCAACCTGGCCCAGTCCTGGCTGTTTGGGGCATTTGGAGAGTGGATGAGCAAAGGGAAGACCTCTCTCTCCCTCTAACTTTCAAATAAAAATTTTAAAAGAGAAGTGAGACAACGACCATGTTTTCTGGCTTACTGCAGGCCAGGAATCTAAGCCAGCATGGTAGTGGGAAGGAGGGGCACAGAATATCAGATAAGCACTTCAGCACTAAGCTGATACACAGAGGAGGAATGGATGATGTTCTAAGCAGAGGCAAGAGACACTGCGGACTATTTGAGTACAGCATGGTGGGAACTTAGAATGCTGACAGAGAGGAGGTAGAGGTAGCAAAATAAATAAATTAATTAATTAATTAAAAGAAAGTGGGAGGAAATGGCAAGAGAGGATGGCAGAGAAATAGAAAACCACAGATCATCAAGGGCTGAGAAGGCTAGCCTCTCTCCCCTAAGGTCAATGGGGAGCCACTGACTGGTTTTAGAGAGAAAAGTGCATTTGGATCCCCATTCTGGCTGCAATGTAGAGAACCAACGAGGTCAACAGGCAATGAGACCAGCCTATATGCATTGAGGAAACGTAGGCAAAGAGCAGAGACATGGTTTTACGAGGCATGAGCAGTGGAGAAAAACTACCAAGGTGGAATGGACAAGATGTAATGAATGTCTGGTTACAAGGAGATGAGGCATTAAGAACACTGCGGGGAAGGTGGGGGGGCCGGTGCTGTGGCGCAGTGGGTAAGGCTGCTGCTTGCAGTGCTGGCATCCCTTATGGGTACCAGTTCAAGTCCCAGCTGCTCCATTTCCAATCCAGCTCTCTGTATGGCCTGGGAGAGCAGCAGAAGATGGCCCAAGTCCTTGGGTCCCTGCACCTGTGTGGGAGACCCAGCGGAAGCTCCTGGCTCCTAGCTTTGGCCTGGCCTAGGTCTGGCCATCTCGGGAGTGAACCAGCAGATGGAAGCTCTCTTCCTCTGTATCTCCTTCTCTCTGTGGAACATTGCCTTTCAAATAAATAAATAAATCTTTAAAAAAAAAAAAAAAAGATTACTTGGGTTTCTGTACAGCTGAGGGAAAACATGTTGCCAATTCTTTGAAGCCCACGTCTGAAGGAAAGAATGATTCTAAAGACATAGCCAGACACAAGGGTAACGAGGTCCTCAATGGTTAAGGGATTCATTCATTTACTCATTCAACAGCCACACACTGGGGGAAGACAGTCCCTACCCTCAAGAGCCCACAATGTAACAATGCAGACAGATAACAGAAGCAGCAACTACAACAGAAGTGATAAAGGAAGTAAGTCTAGCCTTCCACCAGCACACAAGGAGCATGTGCAGAATTCTGGGTTCTTTTCACCTCCTCTTGCAGGCAAAGCCACTTCTCACTTCTTTGTCACCCACATTCTTACGCAGCACCAACATTCCAACACACCTGGTAGCACATCTAAGGTGATTGTCCTACTGGTGACCCAAAGTCTAAGTCCCCTGTCCTGCCAACTCTCTAATCCATCCCATCCCAGTGGTCCTCCACCTGCTGCCTCCTGTCCTAAGAGTGCAGCTCCCTGACCACTCCCTAAGCAGAGTCTTTACAGCCACTCCTGTCTCCTCCTTCTCTCCCCTCCAGTGAGTCCCATCAATTGCAGGGGAAACTGTATCTTGGCTTGGGCCCTACTCATCCGAGCTGCCTTGGTGGAGACCCTCCTCTTCTCTCATCTAGCTCATGTGGAAAGCCTTCTCAGTATCTCTCCCCACCCATTTTCAAGATGGCCTCTGCGGTCTAAAAAACAAGAGTAATAACTGTCTCTGCTGATAAGAGAGAGGTAAGACCAAGCTATTGATGAAAATGCTATTTATAAAACATAAATAGCTCCGAGTATAGTAGACCCTTAATAAATATTTGTTGAAATTAATGTTTCAAAGCTCACATATTTTTTTCTTTTTTAAAAAAGATTTATCTATGTATTTGGAAGCCAGAATTACAGAGAGGGAGAGGCAGAGAAAGAGAGGACTTCCATCTGCTGGTTCACTTCCCAGATGGCCGCAACAGTTGGAGCTGCACCGATCCAGAGCCAGGGACTTCTTCCAGATCTCCCACGCAGGTGCAGGGGCACAAGCACAAGCACTTAGGCCATCTTCTACTGTTTTCTGAGGCCATAGCAGAGAGCTGGATTGGAAGTGGAGCAGCCGGGACTCGAACCGGCACCCATGTGGGATGCTGGCACAGCAGACAGCAGTTTTACCCGCTACATCACAGAGCCGGCCCCCATATGTTTTCTTACTAGATATGTATCTATAAAATAGGAAACCAAAAGGGGCCTGCATCTTGGCACAGCGCGGTTTAGTTGCTGCAAGACTGGTTTGAGTCCTGGCTTCGTATTCAGCTCACTACTAATGCACTGGGAAAGCAGTGGAAGATGGTCCAAGTACTTGGTCCCTGCACCCACATGGGAGACCCAGATGGAGTTCCAAGCTCCTAGCTTTAGCTTGGCCCAGCCCTGACTATTGCAGTCATTTGGGGTGTGAACCAGTAGATGAAACAGTTTTCTCTCTCGGTCTCTACCCTCTCTCTGTCACTCTGCCTTTTTTTATAGGCCATTATTTTTTCTTTTTAATATTTATTTGTCTGAAAGGCAGAGTGATAGAGAGGCAGAGGTAGACAGACAGAGGTCTGGGTCCGGCACTGTGGTGCAGCCAGTAAAGCCACCGCCTGCAGTGCCAGCATTCCATATGGGCGCTGGTTTGAGATCTGGCTGCTCCACTTCTGATCCAGCTCTCTGCTATGGCCTGAGAAAGCACTAGAAGATGGCCCAAGTCCTTGGGACCCTGCACCCTCCCCAGATGGCTACAATGGCTGGAGCTGTTCCAATCTGAAGCCAGGAGCCAGGAGCTTCCTCCAGGTCTCCCACGAGGGTGCAGGGGCCCAAAGACCTGGGCCATCTTCCACTGCCTTCCCAGGCCATAGCAGAGAGCTAGATCAGAAGAAGAGCAGCCAGGACTTGAACTGGCACCCATATGCTGCAGGCAGCAGCCTTACCCACTATGCCACAGTGCCAGCCCCTGCCTTTCAAATAAATAAAATAAATCTTTAAAACTCTTCATCTTTTATTTTATTTATTTGAAAGGTAAAGTGAGAGGGAAAGACAGAGAGAGAGAGGTCTTCCATCCACTGGTTCACTCCCCAAGTGGCTGCAACGGCCAGAGCTGGGCCAAGCTGAAGCCAGGAGCCAGGAGCTTCTTCCAGGTCTCCCACATGGATGCAGGGACCCAAGTACTTGGGCTGTCCTCCAGTGCTTTCCCAGGCACATTAGCTGGAGCTGGATTGGAAGCAAAGCAGCTAGTACTCAAATCAGTGCTCATATAGGATGCCAGCATCCCAGGCAGCAGCTTAACCCACTGTGCCATAATACTGTGCCCTGCTTTCAATTCTAGCTTCCTGTTAATAAACACCCTGAGAGGCAGCAGGTGACAGCTCAAGTACGTGGGTCCCCAATATTCACATGGGGGATCAGGACTGAATTTCAGGTTGCTGGTTTCATCCTGGCACAGCCATGGACGCAGTACGCATTTCAGGAATGAAACAGAAGACAGGAGATCTCTCTCTGCCTTTCAAATAAAATGAAAATAAATGAATATTTTTAATCTACTGATTTAAAATACCCATAGTCTCATTATCCTAAAATTGCATATACTTAATGGGCATTCCTTCTAATTTTGTTATCTAATTTAATCTTCCCAAGAAACCTTGTAAGACAGCTGTTTTTTTGTTTTTTTTTTTTGTTTTTGTTTTTGTTTTTTTTTTTTTGGACAAGCAGAGTGGACAGTGAGAGAGAGAGAGAGACAGAGAAAGAAAGGTCTTCGTTTTACCATTGGTTCACCCCTCAATGGCTGCTGTGGCCAGTGCACCGCGCTGATCCAAAGCCAGGAGCCAGGTGCTTCTCCTAGTCTCCCATGCGGGTGCAGAGCCCAAGGACCTGGGCCATCCTTCACTGTACTCCCGGGCCACAGCAGAGAGCTGGACTGGAAGAGGGGCAACCGGGACAGAATCCGGCACCCCTACCGGGACCAGAACCTGGTGTGCCGGCGCCGCAGGTGGAGGATTAGCCTAGTGAGCCGCGGCGCCGGCCAGAAGAGGTGCTTTTATTATCTCCCTTTTATAGAAGTTTAAAGAGGGCCGGCGCTGCGGCTCACTAGGCTAATCCTCTGCCTAACGGCGCCGGCACACTGGGTTCTAGTCCCGGTCGGGGCGCCAGATTCTGTCCCGGTCGCCCCTCTTCCAGGCCAGCCCTCTGCTGTGGCCAGGGAGTGCAGTGGAGGATGGCCCAGGTGCTTGGGCCCTGCACCCCATGGGAGACCAGGAAAAGCACCTGGCTCTTGGCTCCTGCCATCGGATCAGCGCGGTGCGCCGGCCACAGCGCGCCAGCCGCGGCGGCCATTGGAGGGTGAACCAACGGCAAAGGAAGACCTTTCTCTCTGTCTCTCTCTCTCTCACTGTCCACTCTGCCTGTCAAAAAAAAAAATAATAATAATAATAATAATAAAAAAAAGAAGTTTAAAGAGGGCAAGTGATTGCTGGAAAGTGTACCTTTCCAGACTTTTCCTACCATCTGTGTACCTTGTAAAAACAGGACCTGTCTAGCCACACTATTTTGTTTTTAATTCCATTTTATTGGACAGGCAGATAAACAGAGAAAAACAGAGGGATCTTCTGCCCACTGGTTCACTCCCAAAGGCCTACAACAGTTTGGGAGCTCAGCCCAGGTCTCCCACATGGTGTCAAAGAGGCGAGTGCTTAAACACGGCTGTCTCCCTGAGCGCACAGCAGCAGGAAGCAGAGGTAGACTTTGAACGCAGGCACTCTGATACGGGATGTGGCCATCCCAAGCCACATCCTAACCACTGCGCCACATGCCACACCCATACACACTATTTTATAGGCTGCCTCACTGAGTAAGAAGTCAGGACAAGCTTTTCATGTCAACTGACTTCATTTTCATGAAGGGCATTTATACTTACATCTATTGATTGCCAACTACCTAGCATACTGGTGCCTATTACAAAGTAACAAGTGAGCTGTAACTCAGACGATCAAGCCCTAGGGGAAGGCCAGGGATGCGGATGGACTTAATCACCCCCTGCATTATTCCAGAAGATTCTGCATCCCACAGTGAACCTACCGTGCTTCTCGAAAGGAACATCATCTTCTACAAACGGCTCAAAGTCTTCCCGCTGCCTCACCATGAAGTCCACTGTCTCCTGTCGGTGCTTGAGATGATTTCGCGAGTGTCCCTCCAGCTGGTCACCAAGAGCTCTGAACAGGCAATTGCTGCCAAAACAGGAACACTGGTCACGACCTTCCAAATGCGGACTCAGTTTACCTAAAACAATGTTTCGTGCCAGACCCTCCTCGGAAATCTCTCAGAGGTCAAGCTTCAACGCTAACCGTACATGATTCTTTGATTCTTTCCCAATCCTGGGGAGGCGGGGGGGAGGGGGGGCACAAGAGAGCTACCCAATCACATCACCTTCCTGAGAGGAATGAACAGGAACTCGTGCCCACTCACCAGCTGGCTGACTCAGGAGGGTCAGGCAATGTCCTGGGCCTCAGCAAGTGGACGTTGGGAGAGCGTAGGGTCTCCCAGCAAACACAGGGCCCAGACCTCAGAAGCCATTCCACACCTCAGGGCTGTGAGTCCTGGATCAGATCCCTCCCTGAAACAGGCGTCACTACAGCAGTCCACCTAAGTAACTGTTCATATAACAGACACTGCTTCTCAAAAGACGGCAATTGGTGAAGCTCCCAACACAAACAACTGAACTCAACATGCTGAGTCCCAAGAACACAGTGGAGAAAGCCAGAAAGCGCACGGACAGCAGCTGCACTGTGGAGACATCTCCTCCCTCGCCCCCTCACCTGTCTGTCAGCCAGCCAGCAACAACGCCCAGGTCATTCCTGCCAAATAAAAACCTGAAATACTGCGTTCTGTTTTTCGAAAATTAAAATGTCAGCAATAAACTGTAAGAGTTATGTTTACTTTCAAATGCCTCAAAGGCATCTACAATTCCAAACTATATCACAAACACAGAGGCCTGGATACAGAGACGAAAAGAAGACAAACACAATCTGGTACCCTGACAACTAAGCAAGTGCGCCACTCGGAAGCTAACAGCTGCCCAATTTCACACTAAACTGTTTACTCTTCCAAATGAAAAGCTGGGATGCTCTAACCCCAAACAGAAACTCATCCGTTTCAGGAGGATTTCAGACTTCCATGTGTAGGAGAAAAGGTTTTTTGCTTTGCAGTTCAGAAAAGTACATTTTCAATAGACTGTAACAGGGTGGCAGGAAACTCTTCTAATGTACAATCTCTTCTTTTTTCTTGGAGGGAGCAAGAAAAAGGGAGATTTCTAAAGAGTCTATAAATTAGAAAGCAAGAACCTTTACATCCATCTGTGACAAGATTCTAGGAGGGTCAGACTGCAGGGCTCTACGCTGCACTGAGTGTCCACTGCTGAAATCTAACGAGGGCAGCCATTTTTTTGATCACAGAGACAAAGCTAACAGATAAAATCTTTTCAATTTTCAGCTTTGCTCAAGCTTTTCTTAACCTTTTAAGCATCTACCACCATTAGTCTACTTTTTTAATTTTAAAAGATTTATTTATTTATTTGAAAGGCAGAGTTACAGAGAGGTAGAGGTAGAGGTAGAGAGAGAGAGAGACAGATCTTCCATCCGCTGGTTCACTCCCAAATGGCTGCAATTGAGCCGATACGAAACCAGGAGCTTCTTCCGAGTCTCCCACATGGGTGCAGGGGCCCAAAAACGTAGGCCATCTTCTACTGCTTTGCAGGCTACAGAAGAGAGCTGGATTGGAAGTGGAGCAGTCGGGACATGAACTGGTGCCTGTATGGTATGCTGGCACTGCAGATAGCGGCTTTACCCTCTACGCCACAGCGTCGGCCCCCACTAGTCTACTTCTGAATCTAGTTTGAGATGTAAAACCTAGCACAAAAATTACTTTTAATAGCTGAAAATTCAGAGTATCCCATAGAAAGTAACATGCTTAGGACTGGCGCTGTGGCATAGTGGGTTAAGCCACAGCCTGCAGTGCCAGCATCCCACATGGGCGCCCATTCAAGTCCCAGTTGCTCCACTTCCAATCCAGCTTCCTGATAATGTGCCTGGGAAAGCTGTGGAGCATGGCCCAAGTGCTTGGGCCTCTGAGCCCTCATGGCAGGCCCAGAAGAAATATCCGGCCCCTGACTTCAGCTTGGCCCAGCCTCAGTTGTTACAGCCATTTGGGGAGTGAACTAGTGGATGGAAGACCTCTCTCTCTCTCTCTCTCTCTGTCTCTGTCTCTCCTTCTCTCTTTCAAAAAAATAAATAAATCTTTTTTTTAAAAAAAGAGAGAGGAATGAAAAAAAGAAAGTAACATGCTTGCAAAGAACTTTACTAACACAGGCAAATGTTACCCACAAACTCCAGAAGAGAAGGTATAAAACTAGATACACCACATGAGTATCACACATTCATCTGCCCAACACACACAGACACAGGCAAAGAATAAGCCCTGAAACCACTGCTGAAGTATCTGCGTGGCCACAGCCTGTTCTAAATACTCCACCTGTACTAACTGTGCCTGCTGCTTTCCACTGTACTGACAGGGATTTTTATTAGCCCCCAGGGTCACAGAACTAGCAGGTGGTAAACTTGGGATTCAAACCCAGGCAACCTGGCTCTAGCCTGTACTCTCACTCAAACATCAACACTAAAACGTCAGGCCACCATTATCCCCACGTAGAATTAGGAGTAACTGTCAAATTTATCCACTTTTCTATATTCACCAAACTCTCAGTTCATTAAAAACAGGTCAAGATAGAGTGAAACTGCTTCCTTTTCCGACTGGGTTACAGGCAGTGACACAGGAAACAAGGACAAACACCAGTGACTTGGGTTTCCTTAGGGGAGACCAGCAAGAGGACTAAAGACACTGAACCAAGCACCATTGCCCAAGGGACCCCTAGGCGATCCGGGCTGTCTGCCAGACCACACCATCACTACCATACTACAGCAGACTCTGAATCTCACGGACAGCTGAGCTAACTCTTTGCTGGGGGAGCCGTCTCGTGTGCCACAGCACGTGGAAGGGCGCCTGTGGCCTCTTCCTACTAGATGCCGGCAGCACTCTGCCACCTCCCATCAGCTGTGACAACCAAAAATGTCTCCAGACATTGCCAAATGTCCCTTGGGAGAGCCAGATCATCCGTGCTTGAGAACCGCTGTGCTTTAGGGATATAAGGTCTAGCATTTGAGTTGACAAAAACAACCAATTACACAAGCAGCATGTAAGGGGTTTGGGTGTTAAATAATTTAGTACAATACTTCAATATAGACACCAAAACAGTTTATGGACTCTGACACTGCAGTTACAGCAATGTGCAGGAAAGGAGGGGGAGAAGGTTGTGTTCGTCTTCAAGGTCAAACCACTCTGACCTCTAAGAGATTCCAAGCCAGTGTGGTGTTTACAATTCCGGTGTCCTGTAGCACTGGGCACTGCTCTGGTTACTGTATCTCAGGAGACATATTGAGATGATGTGGTGGGCATTAAACTATATAACACGAAGCACAGGAACCAGTAATGTTGAGCACTAGAGCAGCTCCGAGGGACACGGTGCTGGCTCCAGCTGTCTGTCATTCCAAGCAGCACATTTACTCGTACAGTGAAACTAAGCCGTGGAGGTGCAGACACTCAGTGAGTCTGGTAATAAAGGGAAGTGTGCTCAGCACTAGTGACTGCAGGCTCAGGGCTGTGTGACTGTGTGCACTGTGTGCACTGGCAGTCCCGGAGCTGCCCAGGTCTGGACCACCTAACCACTGAGCATCTGAAGTGCGGCTGAGCGGAGAGCTGTGCTGCACGTGTGACACACTAGCTTCTGACAAGTTCATATTAAACAACTATTATCTTACCAGTAATTTTTATATTGATTATATGTTGAAAGTGGTAATATTTTAGGCAGACTGGCTTAAATGTAATTAAAATTAGTTTCACCTGTTCCTTTTTACCTTATTAATTTGAGAGGCAGAAAATGCTGGGGCCCCATCCCAGGCCTACTGAATCACACACAGGGGCTGGGGCCAAGCAATTTAGTCTCTCCAGCTGTTTGAAGTAGCACACCACGTCCCAGATTTTGAGATACATTAACCTGGAATCTAGAGTCTAAATCAGTGATTCCAAATTATGACAGCATGTTAAAATTACCAATGAAACTTCAGCTGATCTACAAACAAGCCAAGGCATGACATTTTTTAAATGAGTGTTTCCACTGGGCCAGTAGTGTTGAAAACTACTTAACTAGGTGCCAAAGATAGGACTGCTGTACAGGTTATGTGAACCAGGCAAGACGTTTTGTGAGCAGCCTTCTACCACTAAGATCCTACCGGCTCAAATGCTGCTTCCGGGGGCAGGCATTGTGACACAGCAGCGTCCCACACGGGAGCACTGGTTCCAGTACCAGCCACTCTGCTTCAGATCCAGCTTCCAGCTGACACATCTTGTAAGGTAGTGGAGGATGGCCCAAGTGACCCACGTGGGAGACCCAGATGAATTTCAGAATCCTGGTCTTAGGCTGGCCCAGCCCTGGCTGTTGGCAGCCATTTGGGGAGTGAACCAGTGGGTGGAAATACCCCTTTCTCTCCCTTCTCCTCCCCCTGCCCTGCCCCTCTCTCTATGCGTCACTTTGCCTTTCAAAGAAATAAATAAAGCTTAAATAAATAAATAAATGCACAAGAGGCCACTGGAAGATCCTCACCAGGGAAGCTGTGGCCAGATCTACAGTTGAGAAGTTTAAAAAATAATAAAATAAAAATTAAAAATAAAATTACTTGTTATAAATAGCAAAATTAGTAATTTCTCAATGCTTTAATTTTAGAACACTACTAACTAGTAATGTAATTTAGGGTTACATCCAGTAAGATGTAACAATATAGTCCAGAGACAGGCCAATACTGTACTGCTAGTCACTACACACTAAAGCCAGCCAAGCTCTTACAGACAACATCCACCACATCAACTTTATCTTGAAGCTGAATTCAATTTCTGTGGGTCTACCCTCTAGATAACACATCCAATGTGACAATGGTCCTTGATACAAATGTTGTAAGTCTCTCTCTGATTAATCTATGCTAAACGGGGTCAATTCATGTAAAGGCTACATCACAGCAAACCAGCCCATTTCACTCCCCCAAGCCACCAGAGATCCCAAAATGCTACAAGTATCATATTGTCAAAATCATGCTTATAGCAAGATGCTATTGTGATCAGATCACAGTAGAAAGGAAGAGCGAAACTGTCAACTTTAGTACCCTAACTTCATATCTCACCCTGAGTAATCAAAGAATTATTGTTTTATTTGAGACGTGGAGAGAGAAAGTCATCAAGAGCCCCCATTTGCTTTTGCTGGTCACTCCCCAAACGCGTGGGAGCCTGGAACTCATTTCAGGATCCCAGGTCCCGGCAGGGACCCAATTACTTGGGCCATCATTGCTGCTTCCCAGGCATGCATTAGCAGGGAGCTGGACTCAGGAGCAGGCCCAAGACTTGAACTCGGGCACTGCTATGTGGGAGGTGGGTGCCTTAGGCAGTATCTTACCTACTATGCCACACCCTTCCCTCAATCAGCACTTGACAGCAGATGCTGACCCCTGCTGCTCCGTCACTATCACCACCATATTCTAAACGGCCACAGCACCAGAGGGCTGACGCGGTCCACCTCAGGACTCCCAAGCGAGGAATGTGTGAACAGAAGGGGGTTATCTGCTTCATGGAGCCCACATCAGGAAGACGATCATCCTGTCTAACGCCCAGGGATCTCAGCAGTGAGACATCAGCGTTCCGGGCCGCTGGCCTCTGCAGGCCCTGCCCCTCACTGCTCTCCTGTTCCCCAGGCTGCTGTCATCCGCGGCAACTTACAGATCTTCAACACAGAGCGCGTCTGTGCCTCTCTACTAGGGCTCCCCACCCCGCTCCCCTCGGCCCCTCCGATCCCATCAGAGCAGCCCTGCCCTGCCCAAGGGCCGAGTGTGTGCTGCATGGGCGAGGTCTTCCCGCCCACTCCAGGGTGTCCTAGCCGCTTCCTCCTCCGTAACACCAGGGAAATCAGTCACTAAGAGTATTTCGAGCCTTATTTTAATTATTTCTATTATTCGTTCGCAAAGCGTGATTCAGGACCTGGGGAGGTGGGAGGTCCCTGAGACCCTTCCAGGGTAACCACGAAAAACGGTTTTCACCTCCTTCACCCCCATTCTCTCCCAGTGCACAGTGGAGCTTTCCAGAGGGTACCCGATACACTGCCCATAGAGCCACCAGGTGTGGCGAGCTCGGGGGATGGCGTCTGCTCACTCTCACGTCGCACAGCTTCCTGTTGCGGCCACACTAAACGCTGGTGGCTGTAATGACATAAAGGAGTTCGGGCTCCTCCGTGATGGCCAGTGTGCCTCCCTTGCCACCCCAGAACTCGCTAAGTATCTCAGCCATCAACACACTCCCAGCGCCTCCCTCAAGGAGCGGGTGCCGCGAGAACTGCAGACGCGGGGGTCGGGGGGAGGGGAGCCCCGAGATGCCGCCGCCTTCCCAAAGCGTCGCAAGACCCCACTGCGCCTGGCGCACTCAGTTCCGCTCCTAAGCAACCTTCTGCCGCCAACCGCAGGCTCCTGGGCCCCCTGAGAGTGTCAGGCCTAGAGCGGCCGACACGCGCGACCCCCGGCCCACCCCCACCGGACACACCGCAGAGTCCGGTGCTCAGGCCTGGGCAGGCCGGCCTGTGTGACACTGTTCTCTGCCACTCAGAGAAAAAAAAAAAAAAAAAGTGGGAAAAGCTTGCTCTCCCTACGCCGGGCGCCGGGAGAGCAGACGCAGCCAGGCCGTTCTTGCAGCTCAGGCGGAAGCTGGGACGAACGCCGGGAACACCGAGAGATCCCATTCGCCCGAGGCTGGGGCACGCGCGAGGTAGGAAAGCGGAAACGGCAAACCCAGGGCAGTTCGCGAGCGATCCCGACCGGGAAGCTGCGGCGAGCCCAGAGGACGCCTTCCTCCGCCTCGGCGGCTCTCGGCCGGAAAGTCACCGCCCGGAGAGGCCTGGGGCCGACCCGAAGCGGCTCCGCTCTCTAGAGCCCTCGGGCCGTCTGCCCCCACGAACACCTCTGGGGTCCTCGTCCGGCCCTCCGGTCCCCGCACCCCCGCGCTCGCGGGAGGCGCTCGGGACGCCCGCGGGAATGAATGGACGGGGGCGGGCGACGGTCGCCGGGCCCGGCCCGGCGCATCCCCCGGCGCCGCCTCCCGCGCTCCCGGCCCGCCTCACCCGTCCCCCGGCACCTCCCGCAGCTTCAGCCCCAAGGCCTGCAGCTGGTTGGCGAAGCTGGCGAACTCCTCCTCGCAGCCGCCGCCGCCGCCGGACTCCGGCCGGTTCCGTCGCTCCTTGGCCAGGGCCCGGCGCGCCGCCCGCTCGTCCCGCTTGCGCTCGGCCTCCACTTTGCGGCTGCCGCTGCCAGGCCGGCTCTTCGCCGCCTGCTTTCGGGACATGGCCTCGGCCCGCGGCGGCAGGAGAGAAAGCCGCAGGAACGCCGGGCGGCCGCCTCAGATGCCGAGGAGGCAAAGCGGCACGGCCGACGAGCCCGGCGACGGCGGCGCGCCTACCGCGCCTGCGCGGACGCGACGGCCCGCGGTCACGTGACGAGGTTTCCGCCGACCCCGCCTCCGCGGAGCGCGGCCGAAGGACGGCATGGAGAGCGCCTGCGGGGCTAGAGAAGCAGCCATCTTGGCTTGTCCTGCGCTGCCCCCTAGCGGTGGGGCGGTCCTTCAAGGGAGGAGCAGGTGGAACCAGACCCGGTTCCCCAAAACACACACACAAAATCAACACAATCAAAGAGAAATATTAATAGAAGAGTGAGGCGACAAGAGTTGAGAAAGGAAGGAAACGACAACGAAAGATGTAACCCTGGCTGTGTGCCCCTGTCTGGGATAGGCACTTTCACATGGTGCATTCTTGTGTGGTTGTCCCCAAATACAGGAAACAGCCATGAGGTTAGTAAGTGATTGCAAGGCTACACAGCCAACAGGCAGAGCTTAGCGCCGCCTCCGGGGCCCGTACACTCCCTTAATTCCCGCCCTCTTCGCCTTCTCTCATAACTTAACCACCAAGCAGCCCTCTGTCTGAGATTGCTGATGCTACCTCCGGTGCGCCAGAGTCCATCCTGGGACGACCAACCTGGCTTTGCCTGGATAAGGATGTTCCTGGGTTGCAAGAGTTCCTGTTTTAACACGGAGACAATCCTGGGAAAATCAGAAAAAGCCACACTCACGGGACCTGGAACCTAACTCCACCAGTAGTCTCTTCCCCTCCCCTCCCCTATCTTGGCTCCTCTTGTTTAAGATTTATCCATTCATTCATTCATTCATTCGAGAGGCAGAGTTACAGACAAAGAGAAGGACAGACAGAATGGTCTTCTATCCACTGGTTCACTGCTAATGGGAAACAGGATCCAGGAGCTTCTTCCTGGTCTCCCACATGGGTGCAGGGGCCCGAGGACTTGGGCCATCTTGTACTGCTTTCCCAGGCCATAGCAGAGAGCTGGATCAGAAGAGGAGCAACTAGGACTCAAACCGGTGCTTATGTGGATGCCAGCACCGCGGGCGGTGGCTTTGCCCACTACACCGCAGAGCCAGCCCAGCACCACAGAGCCAGCCCAGCACCACAGAGCCAGCCCAGCCCTGTAATGTTTGTATTTTCTCACCCTGCCAGCAAGTTCCCTGGGACAGTCAGATCTGCTTTCCCAATTTCACGGATCATCTCTATCATCAATAGGTAAATAACTCTCATTACCTATGCTGGGGGCCTGAGATAACACCAAATTAGCAGACAGGACAGTTGCCTTCTGGGATCCCAGGGTCCAGTGGGGAGTGTTGTAGAACCCCACAAGGCCTGGTGTGTGGGCCAATCACTGACAGCGGAGTGGGAGAAGAAAGCAGGAGTTTACTGTGCAATGCACAGAGCCGGGAGACAGGCAGCCAGCACTGAGTTCCTGAGCTCCCCGAGAGGTGAAAGGGGGCGGGCGGACCTTACAGATTCAAGTGGGAGTTGTGCGGAGCGTGACCGGCTTGCGGGCAGGTCTCTGGTTGGTCCACAGTGCTCATGGCCTTCCTTTGATTGGTCAGCGATAGGAGGCTATGGTCTTTGGTTGGTCCGGGGTCTAGGGTGGGCGGGGCATTAATTTCTTTGATCAGAGCCTGGAGTTCCTGTGAAACCTCTCAGAGTAGAGCAAAGCATTGGTGAAGACTGCATTCGGGGTGTCTGTGATTTGTGGTCTCTCCATTGCCCTTACCCTGGGTCCCTCCCTTAATGGAGCGAGTTAGTCTTGGAGAGGATTCATAATCACCAAAGTGAACACAAGAGGAACCACGGGCCGAGGGCGAGAAACCAGGGCCTGGTAAAGTCTACATCAAAGGCAGGAGAGGTAGGAGCTGTTTCAGGGCTACAGGCAGTCACAGCGCTGCAGAACTTGGCCAGGGAGTTCAGAGCAGAGGGGCTGTGTCTTCTCCCCGTCGGAACTTGGATGAGGAACAGAAGGAAGTTCGATTTGACCGGAGCACAGGGCTCTAGCCGTGAGCCAGGAAATGGAAAGCGGGGTGTGGTCCGGCCGTGACTTACAGGCTGTAGGACAGAGTGGAGTGCAGCTGTTGAAGGGCCCTAAGCCGGGGGCTGACATATCATGTTTGCATTTAGAAGCACGGCCTTGGCTATGGCGGGGAGAGTGGGTTGAAGGGGGGATGCTTTGGTTTGGATGCTGAAAGTCCCCCCAAAGGCCCACGTGTTCAGGAATTGCTCTCAGGGTGGAGCCTCTAGGAGGCGGGGCCCAGCGGGAAATCCTTGGGTCACTGGGGGCGTGTCCTTGCAAGGGCATTTTCGAGAGAGGGTTTTTGGGCTCAGTTCAGTCTCTCTGTTCCTGGCTCAAGATGCGACCTTTAGCTCTTCCACGTACTTCTGCCACCCTCACCTGACCCCCAAACAACGGGGCCACGCAGTCTTGGGCTTGACTCTCCCAAACGAGCATCTAAGCAAAGCCTTTCTCTTTGTAAGGAGAGCTCCTGGGGTATCTCACTGTAGCAAACGCAAAGCTACAATGCAAAGGGGAGAAGCCAGGTAGGAGGGTCCTGCGGGTGTCCAGAGACAGGTGATGGTGATGGCGGGGGCCAGATGGACAGATGTCAAGTGTGAGCTCGTGACACAGAATGTGATCGGGCTGTTGTCAACCACCTTGCGTGTTTCACACTTTCTGAATTGCCTCCTTCACACACACACACCCCACTTCTCAGGGAGAGAGAGCCTGAGCCCTGGCCATCCTCACCCTTTTCTGCGTGGGTGTTCCAAGGCCTGCACTGACCCCTCTGCTTGCATTGAGTTAAGTAGGGAGGCCGCGCTAGGAGTGGGAAACCACAAGAGGGCAGAGAGGCGGGTTCTGGTCCAGGTCCACCATGGACTGACTGCATGATCTGGGGTTAGTGGCTTTGTCTCCCAGCCTCCTTTTTCCTCTCCCGTATAATGGGCGTGACGACAGGGAGCACCGCGACAATCGCGGTGGTGATCGTGGCCAGCCTTGGTGGCGCGTTCCCTGGGAAAACTGTGGCACTGCAGATGGAGCATCCGTGTCGAAGCCTGGCGGAAGGAAGCCGAGGAAGGCGTGGAGGGCGGGCCTCGCCTATGATTTGCCTGATCGCAGGAACTGTCGCAACCTCAGTTTACTGCATGAGCCACACGACAACTGCTAGCCGCTTGTACAAGAACACTTGCTTGACACACACGCCGAAGCGCGATCTGGCGAAACAGCTTGCTGGGACCCGCAGACTGGTTTACCTAGCGCCTGCCGACACTGCCCGAGCAGAGCTCACGTCTCTCACCTGACACAGTGCCGGGGGATTTCTTCCAAAACACGGTCCATCGTTCTTTCCTCTTTCTCCGCCCTGTCCTGTGCACGCACGTGTGTCCTGGATGCAATCCTGTTCTTTGTCATCCCCCAAATAAACCCCCCCCCCCCGGTCTGGAAATTCACATCTGTATTTTGTTTGACAGCTATGAGAGAGGCGCTATTCTCATTGTTTTGCCAATGCTATCTTGTTGAAAGTGATTACAGCAGAGGCACCGGCCAGCCCAGCGCTGTGGTACAGCGGCTTAAAGCCCCAGGCCTGCAGCTCCACTTCCAATCCAGCTCGCTAATAATGTGCCTGTGAAAGCAGCAGAGCATGACACAAGAGCTTGGGCCCCTGCACCCACGTGGGAGACCCGGAGGAAGCTCCTGGCTCCTGGCTCCTGGCTTCAGGTCAGCCCAGCTCCGGCCATTGCAGCCATGTGGGGAGTGAACCAGTGAATGGAAGACCTCTCTCTCTCTCTCTCTCTCTCTCTGTGACTCTACCTCTGTCTGTAACTCTCTTTCAAATAAATAAAATAAACCTTAAAAAAAAAAAAGTCATGATAGCAACCCAATGAGATAGGGATAATTTTTATTCCCACTTTGTATGGGAGAAAACTAAGGCACAGGAAGGCTGAGTAACTTCCCCGAAGTCACGTAGCCAGGCAATGGCAGAGCCAGGATTTGCAGCCAGGACACCTGGCTCCAGCGTCTACGCTCTGAACCACTGTGATGTACATCACATATGGATTTTCAGAAATTGCAAAGCACCCTACATAACACATCAGTTTAGTCTATTTCTAACTCTCCTAACATCTCCCTTATTTACTGCTGATACGGTCTTTCTATCGTCTCTTTCTTCTATCACTCGTGTCTGATGTTCTAAGTTCCTCTGCACTATAGTGGGTCGCAAAGACGTCGAACCAAAGCCGTTGAGAAAGGGGATTTCCAGCCCAGGTTCATCATGGGCAAGTCATTTAATTCTTGATGCTTGGTTTTCTATTCTATGGACATCAGAAGGGAGGGGAGAGCGGTAGAGCCCCCGCACACAGTAGGTCCAGCAGTTGCTAGAATGACCCCATTGGTTGGGGAAAGCTGGTGGGCTCAGGGGCAGAGCCCCTGAGAAGTTCAGCAACCAGGGACATTGGGTTTGTCATGGGAAAACATGGGGGAAGGCAGAGTATAACCATACAAGGAATCTTCCAAAAGCTCAGGGTGCGTGGAATTAAAGATAAATGTATTTGGGTGCAAAACATTTTGAAATGCACGCATAGTTTATAACCATCAGCATTTTCCGTGAGCTTTCTGAAGATGCCCCTCGTATGGACAGACATGTGGCCACGTGCCCTTCTCAGATAAAACTCTCGCTTGCAAAAGCCCGTCACCTCAGCCCTGCACAGAATTTGGAATGAGCTGGGTCCTCTACCCTCAGCAGAGGCCTGGGTTAGCCAATGTCTCTCTTTACCTGCAAAACAATACTGCTTATAAATTATACCTAAGTCCAAAGGGAAGGGTGCTTATGAATAAAAGACTCTTGACCAGAAGTAATTAAAAGAAACATCCTTCCTTGTCAGGTGGCATTCAGTATAAATTAGTGCAAAGTCTGACTACGGGAACTACAGTCAAGAAAAGCAGTTTTCAGACTTTCAAAAAAATAAACTTCCAGGGCAGGGACTCATTCACGGCTCCTGAGAGGTAAATGAGCCACCGTGGAGGGCAACTTGAGCTGCCCGGTGCCTGCACTCTCATTCTCTACCCTGGAAATAGAAACACCACGGCCCGTTACCTATCCTAAAGCAAACCGTGCGTGCAGGCAATAGAAGCCACGTGCATGGAGGCTTAAGTCAAGATGGCGTGTGAAAGCCACCAACTAGAAACAGCCTGGGTGCCTGTCAATAGGAAAACGGCTTCTTATACTATGGAACAGTCATTTTGTAAAATGCTGTGCAATGGTTTAGAGGAATGCCGTAGGTCAGATGCGTTCACACAGATACCTCTCTCCTAGACATATGGTTGAATGAAAAAGCACGCGGCAGGATGATCCGCTCTGAATCCTGTGTGCGTAGAACCACAACACCGAAACGCCGTGGGAGAACTGAGCACTTTCTACAGGGACACAAGGGGGTGACAGAAAGTTCATAGAAAGTGCAGATTATGAAAAAACTACACATGGCTTGGAACGATTTTTTCCCTGGGGCCTGGCATTGTGACACAGTGGGTGGAATCACCGCCTACAACACCAGCATCGCATGTGGGCACTGCCTGCTCCACTTCAGATCCAGCTCCTTGCTGCTGCATCTGGGAAAGCAGCTGGGGCCCCTGCACCCACCTGGGAGACCTGGATGAAGCTCCTGGCTCCTGGCTTTGGCCTGGCCCAGCTCTGGCCGTTGTGGCCATTCGGGGAGTGAGCCAGTAGATGGAAGATCTCTCTGTCACTCTGCCTTTCAAATAAATAAAATAAATAAATATTTTTAAAAAAAGTTTTCCCAAAAAGAAACTTGTGTTTTAATTCCATTTTCCAAGAATTTTTTGAAGTTCCTTCTTATATGGGTACTTAAATCTGTAGCAAATGGTCTGGAAAGATATCCACCAATCTGAAAAGATCGAAGAGAAAGGACACAGAGGGACTGTATCTCTATTTTATGTGCATTTTTAAAATGAGAGTCAAGTGTTTGTGTATGAGGTATATAAGTAAAGGTATAGGGGCCTGCATTGTGGTGTAGCAGGTAAAGCCACTGCTGGTGGCAGCACCATCCCATATGGGCATCAGTTCCAGTCCAGGCTGCTCCACTTCTGATCTAGCTCTCTACTATGGCCTGGGAAAGCAGTAGAAGATGGCCCAAGTCCTTGGGCCCCTGCACTCACATGGGAGACCTGGAGGAATCTCCTGGCTCTTGGCTTTGGATCAGTCAGTTCTGGCCATTGTGGCCATTTGAGGATTGAACCAGCAGATGGAAGACACCTCTCTCTCTCTCTCTCTCTCCCTCTCCCTCACCCTCTCCCTCTCCCTCTCCCTCGCCCTCTCCCTCTCCCTCTGCCTCTCTGTAACTCTACCTTTCAAATAATTAAATAAATCTTTTTAAAAAATAAGTAAAACTATAAGATTCATTTTAGTAGATGAGCAAAACTGTGTCCTTCCCTTCAAACTGCAACCCCGCAGGGTTCTCAGAGGTTTCTCAGTGAACACACGTGTGCAACCAGCACACTGCTTCTCCCTGAGGACGGCATCGCTGGAATTTAAGACTTCTGGGCTCTTTCTCCCTTGCCCCTCTCACCATCTCAGCCTCTGATCCATTAAGCTCTGTTGTTGGTCTCCTGTTCTTGTGCACACAGGACTCTTCAAGCAAATTAACTAGCAATTCCGCCATGTCCACATTGTCACAGATTGCCTATAACTAGATTTTGAATCAATGGTTTCCACTCTGGCACAGAGGATGTGTGTAGACAAACCGGTAATCGAAAAGGACAAACAGCATCCCCTCACCCCACCCCCCAGACCCACCCCCTCAGGTGGATCTGATGCAGGGCAGATGCTCTGTGCAGGTGTTACCCGGCACAGTCTCTGCAAAGGGTGAGTTCTAGGTGTGGAGTCCCTGGTACCTGGACAGGTCTTTGGTTAGCTGTTTGTTCCTAACGTTGTGAAAATGCAACAAGGGCTGATTATCTTCCAGGGCAGTCTCCTGGTAGAGGACAGGGAAGAGTGATCATCAACAATAACCCCCTCCCCCCATCTATCTCTATCTTTCTCATTCTTTGTGTGCTCTGTTTTTGGGCTTTTTTTTTTTTTTTAATTTGACAGAGTTAGATAGTGAGAGAGACAGAGAGAAAGGTCTTCCTTCTGTTGGTTCACCCCCCAAATGGCCGCTACGGCAGGCACTATGCCAATCCGAAGCCAGGAGCCAGGTGCCTCCTCCTGGTCTCCCACGCAGGTGCAGGCGCCCAAGCACTTGGGCCATCCTCCACTGCACTCCCGGGCCACAGCAGAGAGCTGGACTAGAAGAGGAACAACCAGGACCAGAACCCAACGCCTATATGGGATGCTGGTGCCGCAGGCTAGAGGATTAGCCAAGTGAGCCACGGCGCCGACCCGTTTTGGGGCTTTCTAATGGCTGAGCCGTGTGTGTTGTTGATCTTGTGCTTTTCTGCCTGTGGTTCTTGCTCTCGGTAGTGCCGGGTCACCCTCCGTGTGCCTCTCTGTCTGCCCCACTTTCCCTCTCCGACTTTCTCTCTGAATTTGGCGCATCCCTCGTGTCACCGGCTTAGCACACAGCGGTGCAAAACAAGAGCGCCATGGAGGGGTCGGCTGGAATCGAGTCCCGCGCCCATCTGTGCTGTTTACCGGCCGTGCGCCCGGCAGGATTTTCCAGAGTCTTCTAAGCTCCGGCTTCCTGATCTGGAAAATGTGAGCGGTGCAGCCGCTTCTTCAAGATGTCCTGAGGTTCGACATCCCGACCCCAGCAAGGTGCCTGACACCATACATCCAACTTTCCTTCTCTCCTCTCCTCTTATCCCTACTCCTCTCTCTCTTCCACCTCATTATTCCCCATTCACTGCACTCCCCCTTAAATGACCATAAAACTGAAATATATTGCATTTGGGAAATGAAGAGCTCAGTATCCTCATTGTTGCTTTTTGCAACCACAGAGCTTCCAGAAACCCACAGAGACAGAAAGCGTTGTGTTGTTCCCAAGGGGAATGAAAGACACCATTGTTCGCAGTGACCTTCACTCTATCTCTGCATTTCATCAGCCGCCCTTCATGGGGTGGGGGGTGGCGCTGGCCATAAGGGAGGTAAGGGGTTCCTATCTCTCCTGCTGGGCAGTGAACCGGCTAACCCTTGAGTTGCAGGCCTTATCTTTACAACTCCAGTAATTTCTTTGCTGGGTGGCCCTGTGCCAGAGATCCTAATCTCTCGCAGTGTTTGTTGTAACAGCCATCCTGCATAAACTAATTACCCACAGCTGCAACAGGAGAGCAGGGCGCCCGGGCAGGACCACACCTTGGCTGCCGATGCACCGACCGCCGCTGGAGGCTTCTCCCGCGGGGCACACTAGGGGGCAGCACAGAGACGCTCTGTGACGGGAAGGTCAGGGACTTTGCTGCCAGCGTTGGGCGATCACTCCCAGGCTCACCAGAGCAGAGGCAAGCAGAAGAGGACGTCGGAAGTGATCTCAGCCCGACCCTGCTGTTTATAGCCAGGGAGGCTGCGGCCCCGAGAGGTGAGGTTGCACCTGTCGGGCCTGTTGGCTGGTTTCTGTCGCCGAGTGAGGACCAGCAGGCGGCTGCCATCTCCCCAGCCAGAGCCCTCCCCTGCTACCCACATCAAGCCACGTGTTCAAGGCGAACTCAAGTTTCTCTTTTCTCGCTCATAATGCACATGGGCATGTTTTTTCTGATATGAAAAATAAGGCCATATTCATGGTGGATCTAAAAAGACATTAAAGAACAAAAAAAATCACCCATACTCCCATTGTTAGAGATGATTGTTGCTATTTTTGTATATATTAAATTCAGCTAAATGAAATTGCCCACATTTGGCCATTTTTTAGGCTACAAAAATAAGTTCCATATGGTTTTCCTAACATTTCCTCCCACCTTTTCTCCATGATGAACATGAAACTATTATTTTAAAATTTTTTAAAACTTATCTTATTTCTTTGAAAGCCAGAGACAGACAAAGAGCATTCCCAGCCCCTGGTCAGTCCCCCACCATTCCTGCAACTGCTGAGACTGGGTCACAGCTGGAGCGGGAAGCCAGGGACTCAATGCAGCTCTGCCCATGGGTGCCAAGGACCCAACCACTTGAGTCACCACCCGCTGACTGCCAGGCTCTGCATTAGCAGGGAGCTAGAACCAGGAACGGAACCACTGAGAAATAGGTCATAGGTGTCCCAACAACTAGGCCAAAGCCAGCTCCCATTAAGCCATTTTAAAATGTATGTGTATGTGGTATGGACCTTTAAAGCCTGCTTTTTAAAATGAAATGTTGATACTGATCACGAATTTGTGCAGAGTGTACACATATGTTAGGAGGCCCACATTCTCCCCTCCTTTTTCAAAAATATTTATTTATTTATCATTTGAAAGGCAAAGTTAGAGAGAGAGAAAGAGATCTTCCAATCTGCTTGTTCACTCCCGAAATGGCCGCAAGAGCCAGGGCTGGGTCAGGCCAAAGTCAGGATTCAGGAGTTTTATCCAAGTCTTCCAGATGGATGGCAGGGGCCCAAGGACTTGGGCCCACTTCCGGGGCTTTCCCGGGTATATTAGCATGGAGCTGAATCAGAAGTGGAACTGCCGGGACCCAGACCGGTACTCATGTGAGATGCCGATGTCACAGGTGACGGCTTAACCTGCTGTGCCACAATGCTGGCCCCAGTGTTCTTCCCTTGAAGAATGCAATGTCACAGGTACAACTGAAGCCCCCGCATGCCCCTCCCCACCAGGCCCCAGCCCAGTATCACCTGAAGTAGCCACTAAATCTGATGCTTATCATCCAGGGGTGTGTATCACTCAGCAAAAGACAGTAATGGTCAGCATTTTTAATTTACATAAAGAGATGTAAGTGGATACGCATTCTATGAAATTGCTTGCTTAATCAGCATTCTGTTCTTTTTTTATTTATCCATATAGAAACAGGTAGTTTTGTTTTGTTTTGTTTTTGTTTTTTTGACAGGCAGAGTGGACAGTGAGAGAGAGAGAGACAGAGAGAAAGGTCTTCCTTTACCGTTGGTTCACCCTCCAATGGCCACCGCAGCCGGCACACCGCGCTGATCCAAAGCCAGGAGCCAGGTGCTTCTCCTGGTCTCCTGTGGGGTGCAGGGCCCAAGCACCTGGGCCATCCTCCACTGCACTCCCTGGCCACAGCAGAGAGCTGGCCTGGAAGAGGAGCAACCGGGACAGAATCCGGCGTCCCGACCAGGACTAGAACCCCGTGTGCTGGCGTCGCAGTTGGAGGATTAGCCTATTGAACCACGGCACCAGCCGAAACAGGTAGCTTTTATTCACTCATTTTCAATTTGGGGCTACTGAACAGTGAACCTGTCACCGCTAGGCAGGCCTCCTCTGGGTGGGACTCTGTCTCTGGCCCTGTGGTTCTCCCCTGGCAGGGAGGAGTAGACATGTAGCAGGGTTCGTGTCCTGGGACAAGACACCAAAGCCTCTTAACAGGAAGCAGTCTTTTATTATGCCAGCATAAGGCCCAGGTGGACTTTCTTATCCAAAATCCTGAGTCCTGAACAAAGAAGGGTTTTCTCTTATATGAAGTTTTAGCCTCTTTGTCTCCCGTATGTGGTTACCTGCATAACATGTGATACAACACTGCACATGTGAACCCAGTTACTGATGAAGTTTGTGTGTTGTTGTTGTTGTGTCGCTCCCCCTCTTCATGGAGGAACGACACAAAACCCTGCCTAGGCTTCATATCCGAGTCACGGCACCATTATGTCGCTCCCCGTCTTCGTGGGGGAACGACACTAAGCCCTGCCTAGGCTTCATATCCGAGTCACGGCACCATTATGTCGCTCCCCCTCTTCGTGGAGGAGCAACACAGGACCCTGCGCTGTTCTCTCGTCTGCTCGGCCCTCCCCGGGTTTGCTGCTGGTTCTTCCCGGGTTGGCTACTATCCCTTCCACCTCCGTGGAAGGGCAGTTCCCCCTAGCCACATTCCCCACTTCCGCAGGGGAGCGGCACACCGCCGGCTGGCTCTCTCGGGGGCTGCACGGGTTCCCTTAGATGTTCCCCATAGATGTTCCCGGTGCATGCCATCTCTCTCCTCCTTTATAGTCCTCCTCCGCCAATCCTAACTCGGCTGCCCACACGCCGAGTACGCTGCTCTCCTCCAATCAGTAGCAAGTCCTACAGTTTATTGGTTGAACTGGAGGCAGCTGTGCGGAAGCTGTTTACTTCTCTCCCAGCGCCATATTGTGGGAGAGCAGATGCATAGAATAAGTCTTAATTCCAGTAACTTAGTCTAGTCCGAGCTGCTCCCCACATTGTTGTTTTACACACGCACAGAGCCCTAAGCTGTCTGGCAAGGGTTAACAGCATTGCTCTGTTCCAGCGAGCAGAACCTGACCTGACCATAGAAGCAAGTAGGGACTGCAGTTGGCATGTTCACAGGCGAGCAGGTAACAGCCACATTTCCTCCCCAGGAAGGTGCCTCCCTTTCTCTTCCTCTCACCTGGGGAAGGCCTGCACCGCAACTTTAATCCTGTCTGTTAGAAACAAGCTTCATCAAAAGACAAAGGCCTCGGCCACAGACAAATGGGGGAGGTGAGAGGCCCAGACTCAAGGCAGACAGTGCTGATTACGGAAGGATGCTCCTGTCTGCAGAAGGCAGCCGTCAGGGCAGAACACTTCACGATGACGTCACCTCCGGTGTGCCAGGCTCAGGGTGCAGGGTCTCCCTCCCAGAACCGCAGGACAGGCGCCCAGAGGCCTCAGTGGCCATTCCTGAAAGACGCATACAGTAGGCCCTCACCCCCTTATTCTCGAGGATGTGTCCCAAGGCCCCTTGGATAACACTGGGCCCTCTATACACCACGTTTTCCCGTATGCTCTGCTGTGGTGCCCCCAGGACCACGGGAGAGCTGTCCTTGGTGTTTTATTCCCTGGTCCCTCCTTTGTAGCTCTACTCTGATGCCCTGCGGCCATCACTGGGAGTTGCTACACACACAGGCTTGGCTGTAGATCTGATAACTGAGATGGCTGTTAGCTAATGAGCAGGTGGGGAGCCTACACCATGTAGATACTCGGACAGAGGGATGATTCAAGTCCAGGCAGGACAGAGCAGGGCAGCCTGAGATTTCATCAAGAAACTCAGAATGATGCACAATTTAAAATTCATCAACAGTTTATTTCTAGAATTTTCTGTTTTATGTTTTCTGACCTTGATTGGCTGTGGGTAGCTGAAATGGTAGGAAGTAAAACCTCAGATACAGGAGGGACTACTTCCTGTTTCTTTCCTATTTTTAATTTTAATTAATTAATTTTTTGAAAGGCAGAGTTACAGAGAGGTAGAGGCAGAGAGAAGCCTTCCATCCACTCGTTCACTCCCCAAATGGCTACAATGGCCGGAGCTGAGCCAATCCGAAGCCAGGAGCCAGGAGCTTCCTCTGGGTCTCCCACACTGGTGGAGAGGCCCAAGTTCCACTGCTTCCCCAGGCCCTAGCAGAGAGCTGGATCTGAAGTGGAGCAGCCGGGACTCAAACCGGTGCTTATATGGGATGCCTGCACTGTAGGTGTCGGCTTTACTTGCTACGCCACAGCACTGCCCCCCTCCTCTTTCTTTTCACCATGACAACCAAAAGCCCACATTTTCAGAAAAAGCCATTCGTAGATTCTCAGGATTCTTTGATCATACTTATCTTCCTGTCTTCTGGACCGTTAAAATGTAGGATCGGCAGGAAATGGTGTTGCTGGAGCAGTGAAATGCAGACAGCCAAAATAACAGTTCCAGGAGGAAGCGCTAAGCCCAGCAGTTTAAGATGCCTGTGACCAGGCCGGCGCCATGGCGTAGTGGGCTAAGCTTCCACCTGTGGGGCTGGCATCCCATATGGGCACCAGGTTGTGTCCCAGCTGCTCCACTTCAGATCCAGCTCTCTGCTATGGCCTGGGAAAGCAATAGAAGATGGCCCAAGTGCTTGGGCCCCTGCACCTGTGTGGGAGACCAGGAAGAAGCTCCTGGCTCCTGGCTCATGGTTGCAGATCACCCAGTTCCCACCATTGTGGCCGTTTGGGGGAGTGAACCAACATACGAAAAACCTTTCTCTTTGTCTCTCTCTATCTATCTATCTATAACTCTACCTCTCATATAAATCAATAAATCTTTAAAAATAACGCCTGTGACCACACTGGACGATCTAGGGTCACTTACTGGCTCCAGCTTCCCACCGATGCAGACCCTGGGAGGTGGTGGTGATGGCTGCATTGAGTTCACGGCTCCTGGCTCCGGCCCCAGCCACTGCCCCTTCACGAAGTGAACCAGCAGATGGGAGTTCTCCCCCTCCCATTCCTTTTGCCTCTCCTTCTCCCTCCCCCTCTCCCTCTCCCTCCCCAATACATTTCTAAAAGTTTTCATCACAATTCCTTTGGTAGTCAAAATCTACCTGCCCCTGATGGGTTAAAGTTTGCCAGTAAACTGCGCCCTGAGACGCGGGAATATTGATGCACCATAGTAGGCATGACGCGCCATGGCAAGAGTGTAGGGGCTTCGGATTCAAGTGGATCTGGATTCGAATCTTGACTCTTCTGCTTGCTATCTGCTGAGCCTGGGGGAGTTACATCATCTTACTCAACTTCTGTCTCTTTATCTGCAAAAGACAGATAGGCATATGCCTGCCCTGCACATTGCTGGGTGTGACCTGCCTAGTGTGTCCTGTGGAACCCATGTGTGGCAGCAGTTGCTATCAGCAGGTTGGGTTGGCAGGGAGCTGTCTTTGATTGCTGAAGATAGACACGCTTGTTGAGGCAGAGTGGACTCCTCATAGTTGTGAGAACGTTGCAGTAAGCCGCTGGCCCTGCACTGCCGCTGGCAGTCACTGCACACACACACACACACACACAGAACTGGGATGCTGGCGCTGCAGGCAGCGGCTTCACCTAGTACGCCATGGCACCGACCCCCTAAGTATTCTTTTTTTTTTTTATTAATTAATTTATTTGAAAGTCAGAGTTACACACACACGGGGGGGGGGGGGGAGGGAGATAGGTCTTCCATCTGCTGATTCAGTCCCCAATTGGCCACAACGGCCGGAGCTGTGTCGATCCGAAGCCAGGAGCCAGGAGCTTCTTCCAGGTCTCCCGCGGGTGCAGGGGCCCAAGGACTTGGGCCATCTTCTATTGCTCTCCCAGGCCACAGTGTCCACATGGGATGCCGGCACCGCAGGCGGCGGCTTCACCCACTACGCCACAGCGCTGGCCCCTCCCAGCTTTCTGACTCCGATGCCTTTTGCGGATTTTCTCTGGACCTGCCTTACAGTTAGTTCACTGCTATCAACTGTCTCTTTAGCTGCATCTGCTCCAACATTAAGATCATCTGTTGTATTCTTAGCTTTCCCATCTTTGGGCTCTAGACATCCTATTTGGTTCTGTTTTTACATTGGCACGTGAGTTTTTACCACTTCCCCATGTCCTGACAGAACAGTCCCGCCAAAGTTGTGTCTGCTGGGACTGAGCAAGCCTGGCTGGTCCACTGCTGGCTTCTGGTCCCTCTGACGACAGTGGTCCCCGCAGGTCTGCTTCCGTTGTCAGCTGTTTCGGCTGACTCTCGCCCATGGCATCTGTCTTTCCCATGCCTCGTTCTCGTTCATTGCTGATTGGATATTGTATTTTAAAACATACTTGCCCGGCTGGCGCTGCACCCTAGCGGGTAAAGCCACTGCCTGCAGTGCCGGCATCCCATATATGCGCAGGTTCGAGTCCTGGCTGCTCCACTTCCAATGCAGCTCTCTGCTGTGGCCTGGGAACACAGTAGAAGATGGCCCAAGTCCTTGGGCACCTGGAAGACCTGGAAGAAGCTCCTGCTCCTGGCTTTGGATTGGCCCAGCTCCGGACGTTGCGACCATTTGGGGAGTGAACCAGCGAATCTCTCTCTCTCTCTCTCTCTCTCTCTCTCTGTGCCTCTGCCTCTCCTTCTATGTAACTATTTCAAAAAGAGGGAAGGGAAGGGAAGGGGAGGGAAGGGAGAAGAGAAGAGATATTTGGGCCAGCGCCGCAGCTCACTAGGCTAATCCTCTGCCTAGCGGCGCCGGCACACCGGGTTCTAGTCCCGGTCGGGGCGCCGGTGTGGGGAGCAATCCGGACTGGACTAAGTTACTGGAATTAAGACTTATTCTATGCATCTGCTCTCCCACAATATGGCGCCGGGAGAGAAGTAAACAGCTTCCGCACAGCTGCCTCCAGTTCAACCAATAAACTGTAGGACTTGCTACTGATTGGAGGAGAGCAGCGTACTCGGCGTGTGGGCAGCCGAGTTAGGATTGGCGGAGGAGGACTATAAAGGAGGAGAGAGACGGCATGCACCAGGAACATCTATGGGGAACATCTAAGGGAACCCGTGCAGTCCCCGAGAAAGCCGGCCGGCGGTGTGCCGCTCCCCTGCGGAAGTGGGGAATGTGGCCAGGGGGAACTGCCCTTCCACGGAGGTGGAGGGGATAGTAGCCAACCCGGGAAGAACCAGCAGCAAACCCGGGGAGGGCCGAGCAGACGAAAGAACAGCGCAGGGTCCTGTGTCATTCCTCCACGAAGAGGGGGAGCGACAGCCGGATTCTGTCCCGGTTGCCCCTCTTCCAGGCCAGCTCTCTGCTGTGGCCAGGGAGTGCAGTGGAGGATGGCCCAAGTACTTGGGGCCCTGCACTGCGCCGGCCATTGGAGGATGAACCAACGGCAAAGGAAGACCTTTCTCTCTGTCTCTCTCTCTCTCTCTCTCTCTCTCTCACTGTCCACTCTGCCTGTCCAAAAAAAAAAAAAAAAAAAAGAGAGAGAGAGAAGAGATATTTGCTAAAATAATTTGATGCCAGGATGATGTTTTTAGCTTCCAAAGAGAATATTCATTAGCTTCTGTGAAACCCCCGGGGGTATTAACTGTGCTTAAGGATGTCATTAAATTCAAAAGACTGAGGTTTTCTGGGTGGGTCCAAGGACTCAAAGACACACAGGGTCAGTGAGCGCTGGGCTGGCACTTCTGTGTCACCCTTCCCCTAGGGCACAGCCTTTCTGGGTCTCAGCCATAAATGGGAATGATTTACCTGGGTCCCTACTCTTGGAGATCTTATATTGGTTTCCTCTCCGATCTCCAGCTCCTAGAAGTTGCCAACAGTGAGACTCACTCTTTCAGCTGCCTGTGGGTTTTTCATTGATGAATTTATCTGAAAGGCAGAGTCAAAGAGAGAGAGAGAGAAAGAGAGAGAGAGGCCAGCCTAAGTGGGGGTGGGCCAAGTCAAAGCCAGGAGCCAAGAACTCCATCCAGGTCTCCCATGTACCCGGGTGCAGGGGTCCAAGTCCTTGGGCCATCTTCTGCTGCTTTCTCAGGTGCATTAGCTTGGAGCTGGATCGGAAGTGGAGCAGCTGGGACTCAAACTGACACTCATATGGGATGCTGGTATTGCAGGCGGCAGCTTAACCCCCTGCACCACAGTGCTGGCCTCTCAGCTGCCTGTGTTATATCAGCAAATGTCCTTGGGAAGAGTGGCCTTGAGTGTCTCACCACTCTGGGGTTTTGTCTTTTACCAAATTTCAGCTCTCATGGGGAGGGGCTGGCACTATGGCATAGAAGGTTAAGCCTCTGCCTGCAGAATCAGCATTCCATATGGGCGCCGGTTCAAGTCCCAGCTGTTCTACTTCCAATCCAGCTCCCTGCTAATGCGCCCTGGAAAGCAGTGGAAGATGACCCAGGTAATTGGGCTTCTGCACACATGTGGGTGACCTGGAGAAAGCTCCTGGCTCCTGGCTTTGGCCTGGCCTAGCCATGGCCATTGTGGCCATTTGGGGAATGAACCAGCGGATGGAAATATCTCTCTTCCTCTCTCTCTGTAACCATGCCTTTCAAATAAATCAAAATAAGTCTTTAAAAAAAAAAGAAAGTTCATGGGAAATGTGTATTATGGCCAAACAATGCACGGATTTAAAAATTTTTTGGCACCAAAATACACTTATCTTATAATTCAACTGTCCACAAACTTTCTAAAAGTCCCACATACCACTCCCTGTCTTGTTAACACTTTGATACTTTTACGAGCTTCAGTATTTTTTTTAAACATTTATTTAGGTGTCCTTGGCTTTCAGCCACCACTGTTTACAGAAAGTCAGGACAGAAGTCACACAGCCTCCGAGTAGCACAGGCAGGATTGTTTCTGCCAGATTGGTTCTCCTACACTCGCTACTCAGTCCGCATCACCATGCTACTGATAGATGTCTAAGTGGATAAAACCTTACTCTTCTCAAGCCCCTACTTCTATTAGATTTTTAAACTCAGTTAATCCTTAAAACACTCCTATGAGTCAAATACTACCGTCACCCCTCTTTTACCCAGCAGGAAACCGGGGTGTAGAGAGATGGGTAAACTAGCCCGAGGCCAAAGGACCAGCAATGGAAGAGTTGGGACTCAAACCCGAGAGCTCATGCACCTGACCACAGAGTTCTACACAAGATTCCCATTGCCACGTATCAGCCCTAGACGGTTCATTCTCCGAGACTGAGTTCCGTGCTGTTTGCGCCCTCCATCTGCCCGAGTCCTGACAGCGCACTCTGTCAGTTCCAGCTGTCAGGAGGAGCTGCTTTGAAGAGCCCTCCAGTTCTGTCAATCATCACCATCCCCTGCGTCCCTCAGATGCTTCTCCCCCGAAGACCACAGCAGTTTACAAGCTGATTGGTGTCCCTGCCAGCCTTATACGCAGGGAGGCGAGGGTGGGACAGCGGGAGGAACTGCTTTATTAGCCCCATTTTACAAAGGCGGGTTCCAAGCCCAAGCGAGTGAGTCATCCACAGAGATCAGAATCCAACACCCACTCCACCACCACCACCCCCCTCCAACTTCATTCCCCACTGTGGGGGACTTTACCCTACAGAGAAAGCTACTTCTCAGCTGAGAAATACGCAGCGTAGACTTTGGGCCCCCGGGGAGGCAGCCAGCAGCAGGAGACGGGTGTGTGCAGGGCCAGCAGACTCCCTGAGCCTCGGATGACTCCACATCCTGAAATCCAGGGCGTGAATAATGGACCCGGCTGCTATCAGAGGAGCGTTCACCCCGTGCTATGGCACCTCCGTGCGTCATCTCACTGACTCCTCCCTCGCAGGTTAGGGACCCGAGGCTCGGGCACCTGGTTAGGAAGCAGCAGGTCTTTGCTTTGACCCTGAGATCAGAGATTTCCCATCGTCCCTTCCCGCCTGGAGGTACACTTAATGCTAAGCGAAAGCACAGGGGTCAGAGGGCTTGCCGGGCCCCACGTTCACAGAAACCAAGGCCAGGGAGGCTGAACCCCGGAGCAAAGAACACCAGGAAGAGAGGGTTTCTCTGAAGACAGCAGACAGACGTGCCTGTCCACACACCGACCTGGACACACCTGAGAACGCCGGCTCCTCCAGCCAGATGGCCGTGAACGGGGCAACAGCTGCAGGGTCACGCGCTTCCTGGTGTTTGTGTTCTCTTCTCTACAGGGATGTGTGAAAGTCAAGTCAAGGGGATCCCGTGGGCCCTATCCCCATCTTATCTCAGGGTGAAGCTTGGGGAAGGCTGTGGCCCTGGGTTCACCCTTTGGATAGGCGTCTGCGGGGCCGGGGAAAGCATGGCTCCCTGCACGATGTGAGCGGCTTTGAGCGCATCCTTGGCCGGACGAGCCGCCTGCCTTGGAGCCTCGCACTGCCTGCAGCTTCACCAGCACAGCTGCCCTTCTCGGGGCAAAAGGATGCGACCTCCTTGCAATGAAAACACTCCCAGAAAAGGCCCTCGATGCCCGGTCATTCCCATTTCTGTTCTCACTTAATGGTGCTCTCCCCGCCTTTTGCTACTTCCTACCATTTTTCTACTGGGAGTCAGACTCACCAAGGGCCCCAGTAAATAGGATGTCTGACAAATGTTCAAAATGACCATGCAAATAAGCAAGTGGCAGCCTCAAGTTAGAGAGAGCATGCAAAGAAAGCTGTGCTTAGTCTCATCTCTTTAAAAAAAAAAGTGCTGACGGGGCCAGCGTTGTGATGTGGCATGTTAAGCTACTGCCAGTGATGACTGCATCCCATATGGGCACTGGTTCAAGTCCTGGCGGCTCCACTTCAGAGGCAGCTCTCTGTTAATGGCCTGGGAAAGCAGTGGAACGTAGTCCAAGTGTGTGGGCCCCTGCACCCACGTGAGAGACCTGGAAGAGGCTCCTGGCTCCTGGCTTCAGCCTGGCCCAGTGCTGGCTGCTGCCGCCATCTGGGGAGGGAACCAGCGGATGGAAGATCTCTCTCTCTCTCTCTCTCTCTCTCTCTCTCTCTCTTCCTTTCTGTTACTCTGACTTTCAAAATAAATAAATAATAATAAAATGTTGCGCATTCACATAGCGTGGCTACATTGGCTTGTTCTCTGAGAGGATAACATGGAGTTGAGTGAAGTTCCACAACGAGCTCCGTGCTGTGACAAAAGAGCCTTTTGTACCCAGACAGGGTTTTGTTCTTAAGATTTGTTTATTTACTTAAAAAGGAGAATTAGAGAGGGAGAAGGAGAGGGAGAGGGAGAGGGACAGGGAGGAAGAGAGAGAGAGAGAGAGAGAGATTTTTCCACTTGCTGGTTCACTCCCCAAATGGCTGCAATGGCCAGAGCTGGGCCACTCTGAAGCCAGGAGTCAGGAGCTTCTTCCAGGTCTCCCACGTGGGTGCAGGGGCCCAGGGACTTGGACCATCTTCTGCTGGTTTCCCAGGCCATAGCAGAGAGCTGGATTGGAAGTGGAGCAGCCAGGGTTCGAATTGGTGCCCGTATGGGATGCTGGCACTGCAGGCAGAGGCTTTACCCACTATGCCACAACACCACCCCCCTGAACAATTTTTAAAACCACTGGATTCAATGACTGCTGGCAATCATTTATACTTTCTTATTTTTTAAGATTTATTTATTTATTTGAAAGACAGAGTGGCAGAGAGAGACAGAGAGGGGGGTAGAGAGAGAGAATCTTTCATCTGCTGGTTCACTCCTCAAATGGCTGCAACAGCCAGGGATGCCCAGACCAAAGCTAGGAGCCAGGAACTCCATCCTGGTCCTCTATGTGTGTGACAGGAACTCAAGTAATTGAGTCTTTACCCACTGCTTCCCAATATTAGCAGGCAGCTGGAATGAGAAGTGGAGTAATTAGTACGGGATGTGGGCATCCCAAGCAGTGGCTTAACCCACTGCACCACCATGCCTGGCCCATTCTTTCATACATTTGAGCCACATAACAACCTGTCAGCCAAGGACAGACCAAATACACACTGGTGATCCCATAAGATTACAGTGGGGCAAGTTGGGTTGGGGGGAGGGAATAAAATTTTTTTTAAAATAAAAATAAAGAAATAAATTTTTAAAAAGATGACAATGGGGAGGTTAAAATTCCTCCCACCGGGTGACGTCATAGCGATCGCGACGTCACAGTGCACCACGTGTTTGTGGTGGTGCTGGTGTGCGCGAGCCTGCTGTGCCACCAGACCACAGAAGAGCGCACTCACAGTCATGCACACTGTGCAACACTCGATCGTGATAATGAACCACTGTGTTGCTGGCTTAGGCATCCTTGTTGTCTTTACTTTTTAATGTTCTTCTGCTTAGATCAAAACCCAAGTTCATTGTCAGCTGGCCTCAGGCAGGTGCTCTGGGAGGTGTCCAGAAGGAGGCCTTGTTAGCCCAGGAGAGGACGGCTTCCCTGCCCCAGAAGCCTTCCGGCGGGATGAGACGTGGGATGAGTTGTGGAGGTGGAAGACCGTGGTGCTGATGACTCTGACCCTGCGCAGGCCCAGGCTCACATGTGCGTTTATGTAAAAATCAGAAAAAACTGAATGCTGGGTGTTTGGCCTGGTTGATTAAGATACCACTTGGGACGCCCGTATCCCACACTGGAGCACCTGGGTTTCACTCCCAGCTCGAGGTCTGGCTCCAGCTTCCTGCTAGCCTAGACCCTGGGGGGCAGCACACGGCCGCCACGTGTCTGGGGCCCTGCCACCCACCTGGGAGACCCAGCCGCAGTTCCTGGCTCCCAGCTCCCGTCTGGCCCAGCCCTGATCACTGCCGGCATCTGCAGAGTGAACCAGCAGATGGGAACTCTGTGCATGTGTGTCTGTCTGTGTCTGTCCGTCTGTCTCTCAAATAAATAAATAAATAAACTAAGTAAAAATTTCAAAATAAAAAATTTAAACAGTAAAAAACTCATAGAATAAGAATATAAAGAAAAAATATTTCAGGACAGCAGTACAATGTGTTTTAAACTAAATGTTACAAAAGTCAAAACATTGGGGCTGCTGCTGTGGCGTACCAATTAAAGCCACTGCCTGCAGTGCCGGCATCCCATTTGGGCACTGGGTTGAGTCCCGGCTGCTCCACTTTCAATCCAGCTCTCTGCTATGGCCTGGGAAAGCAGTAGAAAATGGCCCTAAGTGCATGGGCCCCTGCACCTGCATGGGAGACCCGGAAGAAGCTCCTGGCTTCAGATTGGCCCAACTCCAGCTGTTGCAGCCATTTGGAGAGTGAACCCGTAGATGGAAGACCTCTCTCTCTCTCTCTGTCTTTCTCTCTGCCTCTCTGTAACTCTGCCTTTCAAATAAATAAATAAATCTTTTTTAAAAAGAGTCAAAACATTAAAAAGTTTTAAAGTTTATAAAGTAAAAGCATTACAGCAAGCTAAGGCTGATTATCATCAAAGAAAAACACCAGGATTGAGAACTTCAATGGGGCCCCAGTGCACAGTGTCTCTGGAGTGTGCAGGGTGGACACTGGCGTCCTAGGCCTTCACCTTCACTCACACTCCCTCCCTCCCTCACCCGGGGCAACGTCCAGTCCCGCCAGCTCTATTCACAGTAAGTGCCCTGCACAGGGGCCATTTTAAAATTCTTTATGCTTTGTTTTTACAGTACCTTCCCTACGTTCAGATGTTAGAACTGCCTATCACCGCACAGTGTCACTCTGCCCAGGCTTGTACCTGGCAGCAGTGGACTGTAGCAACAGTACAGGGGTGCAGTAGGCCACCCCCTCTAGGTCTGTGTGAGCGCACGGGTGTGGTCCACACGACGACAATATCACCTAGGGACGCGGTCCTCAGAAGGCAGCCCTGTCATTGAGACACATGCCTGTCTTTCTTTAAACATGTTTCTGGGTTTTCTGAAACATTAGCAAGAAAATACATCAAAGGGCAGGGAGTAAACACAGAATAAATTGTAGCCAGTATCATCGATCTTTGGGGACTTGAACTTGAGGACTCTTAACATTTGAGCCAGAGTATTTTATATCACCTGATTTTGTCGTTCAGTGAGCAAGAGTGAGCGTGGAGAGGTAGTAAACAGCACCACGTAGGAGGCCAGAGTGGTCCCTGCAGCCGGGCATGGCCAGGGCTAGCAGCAACCCAGCAAGCAGCAGCAGCCCGAAATCCCTCCACCCCACAAGCTCACCTCGAGCATGTATGGCCTGCAGAAAGTGGAATGGAACAGCAGGGGAGGTGAGAGGGAGTAGGTGAAACAGGGAAGGGTGCTGGGGAGAGGAGGGGAGCCGCAGGTTGGTCTCCACCTGCAATGGGTGATGGAGTGGGCTACAAAGTTGTTGATGCCTCTACTGTACCCAGGGACAGTAGTGAGGACAAAAGAAAGAAGGTGTGCAATGGTGAGGAGTGATCCGAAAGCCTGGAGGAAGATGCTTCGTCCTAGGGTCTCTGTTGTTGATGTATGATAAAAAGAGCAGGAGCAAGAGCGGCAATAGGTGTGGGCACTTGGTGTAGAGATTCAAACGTCACTTGAGATACCTGCATCCCATAGTGGAGTGCCTGGGCTTGAGCCCTGGCTCCACTCTCTTTCCAGATGCCTGCTGATGTGTACACAGGGACTAACCGTTCAGGTAGTCGGCTTCCTATCACACATGTGGGAGGCCCAGATTGAGTTCCTGGCTCCTGGCTTTGACCTGGCCCAGGCCTGGCCTGGCCTTTGAGGGCATTTCGGGAATGAACCAGCAGATGTGAGATCTTTTTAGGGTCCTCTCTCTCTCTCTCTCCCTCCCCCCCCTCCTTTCAAATAAATGAAGGGGAAGAAAGCAGCATCAACAATAAAAACACCATCACACCATCTCAGCCTGGATTTACATGGTGCCTGGGCCATAGTAGGGGCTCGAGCAAATGTTTGTTCGTTTAAACAGAATAGTGCCTTCACTTTAGAAAGTGTGGGGGAAATACCAACAATTATAGAGAAGAAGATAATCATTACTCATGATCCCACCTGAAGGAGCAGTGATAGAAAAGGATAGCTCCTGGCCGGCGCCGCGGCTCACTAGGCTAATCCTCCGCCTAGCGGCGCCGGCACACCAGGTTCTAGTCCCGGTCGGGGCGCCGGATTCTGTCCCGGTTGCCCCTCTTCCAGGCCAGCTCTCTGCTGTGGCCAGGGAGTGCAGTGGAGGATGGCCCAAGTGCTTGGGCCCTGCACCCCATGGGAGACCAGGAGAAGCACCTGGCTCCTGGCTCCTGCCATCGGATCAGCGCGGTGCGCCAGCCGCAGCGTGCTGGCCGCAGCGGCCATTGGAGGGTGAACCAACGGCAAAAGGAAGACCTTTCTGTCTGTCTCTCTCTCTCACTGTCCACTCTGCCTGTCAAAAAATAAATAAATAAATAAATAAATTTTAAAAAAAGTTATTAAAAAAAAATGGATAGCTCCTAGTTGCTGAGTGCTTATCAAGGATCTGTCTCATTTAGTATTTACCTGACTGTTGTCAATATTTTAGGTTTCCTTCCAGGTCTTGTTTCCATACGGGATACATACAGATTTTCAGTAGTTGTGCTATGCCCTGTACATACAAGGAGACTTCAGAAATTTCATGGAAAAAATGTGGTAGCTCTTTGGTGTAACAGTTAAGACACCACTTGGGACACAGACATCTCATATCAAAGTGCCCGGATTCAAGCCCCAGCTCTGCTCCCAGTTCCCGCTTTCTGCTAATGTACACTTCGGGAGGCAGCAGATGACAGATCCCTGCCGCCCACCTGGGAGACCTGAATTGAGTTCTGGGCTCCTAGCTTTGACCTGGCTCAGCCCTGGCTGTTGAACGCCCTGGGATAGTGAACAGGTGGATGGAAGATCTTCCCTCAACCCTCTGCCTTTCAAATTAAAAAAAAAATCTGCAGTTAGAAGAAAGGATTATTTTCATGTGAGAAAATCTGAAACCCATGCAATGCTTTATCATAATTCACAGTTTCATAAACCTTTTTGAAGATGTCTCTTAGGCATGGATCTCAAAATCTTCTGCACCATCAAAATAAATGTATCATTTAATTCCATTTTCTATGAACTTTTTGAAGTGCACTTCCATGTTCTCTTTTTGCTCCTCTTGTTACTATTTCTTCTTTTTTTTTTCTTTTTTTTTTTTTTTTTGACAGGCAGAGTGGACAGTGAGAGAGACAGAGAGAAAGGTCTTCCTTTGCCATTGGTTCACCCCACAATGGCCACTGCGGCCGGCGAATCACGCTGATCCGAAAGCAGGAGCCAGGTTCTTCTCCTGGTCTCCCATGGGGTGCAGGGCCCAAGGACTTGGGCCATCCTCCATTTCACTCCCGGGCCACAGCAGAGAGCTGGCTTGGAAGAGGAGCAACCGGGACAGAATCTGGCGCCCCACCGGGACTAGAACCCAGGGTGCCAGTGCCACAGGTGAAGGATTAGCCTAGTGAGCTGCGGCGCCGGCACTATTTCTTATTAACTTCACAACAAACCTAAGAGGAAGCTGGTTTTCCCTTCCATTTTACAGATGAAAACACAGATGCTCAGGAGGTAAACTCCAGAGGGTCAGACAGCTGATAAGTGGCAGAGCTGGAATTTGAACCAAGGCTGGGCTGGCACACAACCTTGGCTGCTGGCTCCCTGCCTCTCTCCGTGATGTAAGGAGGAATGGACTGAATGTTCCCAGGGGATTCCAAAGATAGGCTTTCAACCAGTGCAAGGGTTAGACACATGTGAGGTGCGGTGATGGCTGTAAATGACCAAGGACACCCTTGACTCATCCTGCCCCTTTGCAGAGGAGATGGCCAGGTGACATCCAGTGACGCAATCAGAAAGATGTGGCAGCACCAGAGTCCACCCAGGATGCCCTTGTGGGAAGCAGAGACCAAGTTGCCAAGAACCATAATCTAGGGGCCAGTGCTATGGCGTAGTGGGCTAAGCCTCTGCCTGCAGCCCCTGCATCCCATATGGTCACCAGTTTGTGTCCCAGCTGCTCCTCTTCCGATCCAGCTCTCTGCTGTGGCCTGGGGAAGCAGTGGAAGATGGCCCAAGTGCTTGGGCCTCTGCCACCCATGTTGGTGACTCAGATGATGCTCCAGGCTCCTGGCTTTGGCCTGGCTCAGCCCAAGCTATTGTGGTCATTTGAGGAGTGAATCAGCGGTTAGAGGATCTCTGTCTTTCTGTGTAATTCTACCTTTCAAATAAATAAGCAAATCTTTTTTTAAAAATGATGTTAATTAGATTATAGTTCTTTTCTAAAAAATATTTTAATTTATTTGAGAGGCGGAGTCACAGACAGAGAGAAGGAGAGACAGAGAGAGAGGTCTTTCATCTGCTGGTTCACTCCCCAAATGGCTACAATGGCTGGAGCTGGGCCGATCAGAAGCCAGAAGCCAGGAGCTTCTTCCAGACCTCCCATGTGGGTGGCAGGGGCCCAAACACTTGGGCCATCCTCTGCTGCTTTTCCCAGGCCATTAGCGGGGGAGCTAGATCTGAAGTGGAGCAGCCGAGACACAAACCAGTGCCCATATGGCAGTGGCTTAACCTACTACGCCACCAGGCCATTTCCTTAACAATATTTTTTAAAGAAATGCTTTTATACTGAAAGGCAGAGAGGGAGGAGGGGGGAGAGTCTTCCATTTGCTAGTTCACTCACCAAATGACCACAACAGCCAGGACTGGACCAAGTCAAAGCCAGGAGCCCAGAACTCCAATCTAGGTCTCCCAAATGGGTGTCTGTGGGGAGCAACTCGGACTAGACTAAGTTACTCAAATTAAGACTTATTCTATGCATCTGCTATCCCACAATATGGCGCTGGGAGAGGATTAAACAGCTTCTACGCAGCTGCCTCTCGCCAACTTGAGTGATGACCTGCAGGAGCTGATCCTGCTCCTGATTGGAGGAGAGCAGCGTACTCGGCGTGTGGGTAGCAGAGTTGGGATTGGTGGAAGAGGACTATAAAGGAGGAGAGAGACAACATGCACCAGGAACATCTAAAGGGAACACCTGAGCAGCCCCCGAGAGAGCCGGCCAGCGGTGTGCCGCTCCCCCGCGGAAGTGGGGAAAGTGGCAGGGGGAACCGCCCTTCCACGGAGGTGTAAGGGACGGTAGCCAACCCGGGAAGAACCAGCAGCAAACCCGGGGAGGGCCGAGCAGACGAAAGAACAACGCAGGGTCCTGTGTCGTTCCCCCACGAAGACGGGGAGTGACAGGTGTCAGAAATCAACGCACTTGAGCCATCACCTGCTGCCTCCCAGGGTGCGCATTAGCAGGAAGCTGGATAGGAAGTGGAGCAGGAACTTGACCCCACGCACTCCAGTATGGGATGTGAGTGTCCCAAGTGGCAATCTAACCACTACCCCACAATGCCTGGCACAAACAGTGTTTTTTATTTAACCCAAAATATCTAAAATATTATCAGGGATCAGATGTTTGCCCCAATAGCTGAGACGCCAGTTAGAATAGCTGCATTCCACATCAGAAGGCCTGGGTTCAATTCGCAGCTCCTGCTCCTGACTCCAGCTTCCTGCTAAGGCAGAACCTGGGAGGCAGTGGTGATGGTTCAAAGCAGTTACGTTCCTGCCACCCATACAGGAGACCTGGACTGAGTTCCCAACTCCCGACCTTGGCCAGACCTAGCCAGCTTGGACCCAGATACTTGAGCTGGGAGTGCTCTCTCTTTCTCTCTCACTCAAAAAACAACAAAATATTATCATTTCAGCATCTAATAAACATGTCAAAAGTGTTGAGATACTTTATATTCCTTTATACACGCTGACTTTAGAATCAAGCGTGTATTTTGCTCTTGCATTGCATCTCAACGTGAGCTAGGTCACACAGAAAGCTCCCGACCGCCTCGTGTGGCTGGCGGCAGTTCTGCCGGACAGTGCAAGCCTAGACTCTTGATTCTAGAGAGCAATTTCCTGTTGGTTTCAGGTTAAAAATGTCTTCTCCAGGGGCATTCTACAGCACCAGCAGCCATGTGAGTACCGATCCAAGTCCCGGCTATTCCAATTCTGATCCAGCTCCATGCTAATGCGCATGGGAAAGCAGTGGAAGGTGGCACAAGTGCTTAGACCCCTGCACCCATGTGGGAGACCTGGATGAAGCTCCTGGCTCCTGACTTGGGCCTGGCCCAGCCCCGGTCATTGCAGCCATTTGGGGAGTGAATCTGCAGATGGAAGACCACTCTTTCTATCTCCTTCTCTCTCTCTCTCTCTCTCTCTCTCTCTTTCTCTTGCTCTCTTCCTTTGCCTCTCCCTAAGTCTGATTTTCAAATAAAGAAATTTTTTAAAAGTCTTCTCTGATCCACCCATCTGTTAATTTTGGTCACGGTAGCTTTTACTTAAAAATATATTGATTTTTATGTCAGTAAATCCATTATTTTTCCCCTAAAATTTGTATCTTTGGCCCTTGCTTTTAAATTTCATGCCCATGCCAACATGTCCAAGATGTAATGTTACATTTTTCTGCTACTAGTTTTACAGTTTTTATCTTTCGTAGATAGGATTTTAATCCATTTGAGGATTTTTTCATATCATAGGAAGTAAGGATCCAATTTTATATTCTTCTTGCAGAGTGAGTGAGTTTCCCCAGCACCACCTACTAAATAATCTCACCTTTCTCCATTCATTTGTGAAGCCTCCTGTAACATATATCAACCTCCCACAGACACACGAATCTGTTTCTGAGTTCTACATTCTGAGAGGCAATCATCACAGGTCCCTTGTTTCACCAATATGCTAATTAAGTTACAGAGACTTTGGTAACTTGCTTAAAGTCACCCAAACGGTGCATCAGGGTTGTCAATTTGAATCCAAGTAAATCTGGTGCTGTACCAGTTAGGATTGTATTTCACTCCCAACTATCAGAAACCAGACTACAGTGGCTGGGATAAAGGGATTTACTTTTCCCACATAACAGGAATTCTGGGGATGGACCACCTGGTCCACCAGGGATGCAAACACCTTCTGTCTTTCTGAGCATCCCTGTCAACGTGTCTGTCTTCATGATGGCGAGACAGCTGCTGTGCTTTCTGGAATCCAGAGCAAAACCAAAAGTTTGCGGGTGGAGTTTGCTATCTGCAGGGAAACCCTCGTTTCCGTGCAAGCTGCTTTCCCGAGCGCTTACCCCGCTTGGTCTGCACCAGGTCACACAGCCCCGCCTCGCTGCAGGACATCCCGGGAACAGATGGACTTTTCGTAGTCTCAAAGCTGGAGATATTGCCACCCAAAGAAAATTTGGATTCTGTTAAAAATTAAGTGGGAGATGGGTATTGGGCAAACATCAGAAGGGTTCGCTGAGAGCAATGAAGCTTAAAGTGTCAGGGTGTTTTGTGTGTTCAGCCCCTTCCAATGTCTTGCACCTAATTTTATACACTTAGCTTTATATTCTTTTTCTTAGTACCCCAACTGCATAAACCTCTCATTCTACCAAACACGGATCCACCTTCAGGAGGCACCTAACATGGCCTGCCGTACGTGCCCACACCTACATTCTGCTTACTGTAGTGAATGTTTCTGGTTGTAGTGGAGGATGGAGCGGAGTGTACAAGTGTCCAGTTCAGATGACCACTTGCAAGCTACTCACCCAGGATCTACTCTTACCCTTTTTTGACCAGGATAAGGACCTCAGAAAGAGTGTTATTATAAGAAATTACAAAAGTAATTGCCCATTTTTGGGTGTCAACCACACATAAGGAAATTGCTAGCAGTTTTCCCTTATGTTTACATCAATTAATTCTTGCTACATCTCTTTGTGGCTCAGAAGGGTTAAGTAACTCGTCCAAGATCAAAAAGTCTGTAAATGGTCAAATTAGGATATTAACCTCATGTCGCCTCTTCCTTGATTCCCACTACACTATGAGTACATATTTCCATAGACCTTTGGACCCATGTAGGGATCAAAAATGTAAGATTTAGCAAATAACAATACAGATAAGTAATGAATAGCATTAAAAATATTTTGGGGGGGCTGGTGCTGTGGCATATCAGGTAAAGCCACCACCTGCTGTGCCAGCATCCCATGTGGGCGCCAATTTGAGTCCCAGATGCTCCACTTCCAATCTAGCTCTCTTGCTGTGGCCTGGGAAAGCAGAAGAAGATGGCCCAAGTCCTTGGGTCCCTGCACCCACGTGGGAGACCCAGAGGAAGCTCCTGGCTCCTGCTTTGGATTGGCGCAGCTCCAGCCGTTGCAGCCAATTGGTGAGTGAACCGAGAATGGAAGACCCCCGCCCCTCTGCCTCTCCTCTCTGTGAGTAACTCTTTCAAATAAATAAATAAATATTTTTAAAAAATATTTTGGGTTTGCATTGTGGTATGCCAGTAAAGTTGCTACCTGTAACACCAGCATCCCATGTAGTTACTGGTTCAAGTCCCAGCAGCTCCACTTCCAATCCAGTTCCCTGTTAAAGGCCTGGGAAGAGCAGTGGATAGATGGTCCAAGTGCTTGCGCCCCTGCCACCCATGTGGGAGACTTGGAAGAAGTTCCTGACTCCTAACTTTGGCCTGGCCCATCCTAGGCAGTTGTGGCCATCTGTTGAGGGAACCAGCAGATGGAAGATCTCTCTCTCTGTCCTGTCTCTCTCTCTCTCTCTGTAACTTTGTCTTTCAAATAAATAAATAAATCAATAAGTCTTTTAAAATTATTTTATTTACTTGAAAGGCAGAGACCGACAGACAGACAGGAAGCTGGTTCATGCTCCAAATGGCCAAATTGTGAGGGCTGGCCCAGGCTGAAGCCAGGAGCCAGGAACTCCATCTGGATCTCCCACGGTTGTGGCAAGGGTCCAAGTACTTGGGCCATCCTCTGCTGCCTTCCCAGGTGCATTAACCAGGAGGTGGATTAGAAGCAGAACAGCAAGGACTTGAACCAGCGCTCTGAATGGGATGCCGGGGGTCGAAGGCAGCGGTCTAACCCACTGCACCACAGTGTAGGCCCCGTGAATAGCTTTTTAATATAAGTAACAATTGTTTGTCTGAAATTCAAATTTAGCCAGCCATCCTGGATTTAATCTGGCAAGCCTATCTTTTACAGAGTTACCAGTACCACAAAATGAAGGGTACATTAACTCTGTGAATGTGCAAGTGTATTTCTTCAAAGTTAAGTGAGAGAAACATATAAAGCTCCCAAATCTCAATTAGCTTAACTCCTTGGTGTAGGCATCAAAAAGTCTGAGGCTGGAGGCAAGCATTTTGGCACACTGGGTTAAGCCACCACCTAGGACACCCACATACCCTATCAGAATGCTTGTTTGAATCCTGCTGCTCTACTTCTGATCCACGTTCCTGCTAATGCATCCTGGGAAGTAGCAGATGATGGTTCAAGCGGTTGAACTCTTGACACCCACATAGGAGACCTGGATGGAGTTTGGGCTCCTGGCTTTGCCCTGGCCCAGCTTTAGCTGTTGTGGGCATTTGAAGAGTGAACCAGCAGATGGACAATGTTTCTCATAAAAAAAAAAAAAAAAGACAGGGGTGGCATTGTGGCATAGTGGATAAAGCCACTGCCTGCAACATCAGCATCTCATATGGGCACCAGTTCAAATCCCAGCCACTCCACTTCTGATACAGCTTCCTGCTAATGAACATGGAAAAGAAGCCAAAGATGGCCCAAGTACTTGGGCTCCTGCCACCCATGTGGGAGACCCTGAAGAAGCCCCTGGCTCCTGGCTTCAGCCTGGCCCAATGAACATGGAAAGAAGCCAAAGATGGCCCCAAGTACTTGGGCTCCTGCCACCCATGTGGGAGACCCTGAAGAAGCCCCTGGCTCCTGGCTTCAGCCTGGCCCAGCCCTGGTCATTGTGGCCACCAAATAAAACTTTAATAATAACAATAATAAAAAGTCTAGGGCTGTGGTTCCAGCTGGGTGGCAGGAATAGGTCATCTTCTTTCACTGGGCTCACTTGTCCCCTTCTGTAATTTGAAGGGTTGTTCTGATGGCCACTCAGGACCCGGAAGCTCCAGTGACCAGTGGCAGTCTGTATACTGCACCATCTCCACATCTGTAGAGATTTTTTGAGGCTGGTACTAAGGCACAGTAGGCTAAGTTTGTGCCTGGGGTGCCGGCATCCCATATGGGTGCCAGTTCATGCCCCGGATATTCCTCTTCCAATCCAGCTCTCTGCTATGTCCTGGGAAAGCAGTAGAGGATGGCCCAAGTCCTTGGGCCCCTGTACCCACGTGGGAGATCTGGAGGAAGTTCCTGGCTCCTGGCTTCGGACTGGTGCAGCTCCGGCCCTTGTGGTCAATTGGGGAGTGAACCACCGGATGGAAGACTTCTCTCTCTCTCTGCCTCTCCTCTCTGTGTAACTCTTTCAAATAAATAAATAAATAAATCTTAAAAAAAAATGCATGGATTTCAAAATCGTTTTGCCCCCAAATAAACTTCTCTTTTAAATTTATTTTCCTATGCACTTTTTGAGTACCCTCATATGCTTATTATTCTGGACAAATTAAAACAAAGAAGTAGAAGAGCCCCCATATTGAGAAGATTGGAATTAGCCAACAGCTCAGCCAGACATGGAGTACTGATGAGGATCACCCACAGGGTGTCCCTGTATGCATGGGGCAAGGCAGATCAAAAGAATGAGAGTTAGAGAAATCAACATATTGACAAATGTTAAGGCTGGAAGTGCTGGTGGCCAATCCTGAGGTTGCATGGGACAGCAGGGGACCCACCCGAGGCTCCCCAAAATGGCAACAGGCCATGAAAAGACTTCAGCAAATCAGACAGCACCTGCCATATTCGCCATCGAAGTCTAATGAGATTCTGTATGTGACAAGGCTTATCGGACTCTTGTAAACTATTAAATTGAATATACCCATATAGATAAAATTTGAAAGTAAAAGAAGGATAAAGATTGTCATGTGGATCAAAGTCGGTGTTTATATGACGGGTGTGCACTGAACTCCCTGGGAGCTGGCTCGGGTAGAAGCAAATGCTCATTCACTAAGTCCACTGATGTGCCCACCCGCCTGGCTGCTGCAGAATTCCATTTCGGCCATGTTTGGGGAGGCCCTCTGCTCGCTCTCTAAGTTTGCACAGAGATTCTTGGTAGCTTGTATGGTCTAGAATACTGGTGGAGACACCCTCCAATGGTCAACCCAGGCCGGACTCTGCTAGATCCGTGGTCCCAGCCAGCCTTGCCGGTGTAATTTCTGCTGCCTTGGAGGCAAGCGTAAGCACAGGAGGTCTTGGTCAAGGCCCAGGGTCTCTGTGCCTGGAGTCACAACTCCCTCTGCTCGGCCCACAGAAGACCTGCCAGGGACTGGTGCTGTGGCATAGTAGGCTAAGCCTCCACCTGTGGTGTTGGCATCCCATATGGGTGCTGGTTTGTGTCACGGCTGCTCCACTTCTGATCTAGCTTTCTGCTATGGCCTGGAAAAGCAGAAGAAGATGGCCCAAGTGCTTGGTCCCCTGCACCCACTTGGGAGACCCAGAAGAAACTCCTGGCTCCTGGCTTCAGATCTGCCCAGCTCCCGCTGCTGCAGCTATTTGGGGAGTGAATGAGTGGATGGAAGACCTCTCTTTCTGTCTCTCCCTCTCTCTGTAACTCTACCTTTCAAATTAACAAACAAATCTTTTAAAAAAGAAGAAGAGGACGACGATGACCTGCTAGTTTCACTTTTCTGGATCCCATAACATGCCCCATCCTACCCTACCTTTCCTATTATCTGGGGAGCTATCCCTCATCTTACCTCTCTCCCCTGCCTGCTGGCAGTTACTGTTGGCTTGCTCCACGTCTCTCAGCCCTCAAAGGCCTCGTCCCTGTCAGACCTTCCCACACTGGTCATCCGAGGCAGAGGGCAAAGGGTGCTGATTTAAAGGAGTCTGGAAGGCCGGCGCCGTGGCTCACTAGGCTAATCCTCCGCCTTGCGGCGCCGGCACACCGGGTTCTAGTCCCGGTTGGGGCGCCGGATTCTGTCCCGGTTGCCCCTCTTCCAGGCCAGCTCTCTGCTGTGGCCCAGGAGTGCAGTGGAGGATGGCCCAAGTGCTTGGGCCCTGCACCCCATGGGAGACCAGGAAAAGCACCTGGCTCCTGCTATAGGATCAGCGCGGTGCACTGGCCACAGCAATTGGAGGGTGAACCAACGGCAAAAGGAAGACCTTTCTCTCTGTCTCTCTCTCTCTCTCATGATCCACTCTGCCTGTCAAAAATAAATAAATAAGGCCGGCGCCACGGCTCACTAGGCTAATCCTCCGCCTTGCGGCGCTGGCACACCGGGTTCTAGTCCCGGTTGGGGCGCCGGATTCTGTCCTGGTTGTCCCTCTTCCAGGCCAGCTCTCTGCTGTGGCCAGGGAGTGCAGTGGAGGATGGCCCAGGTGGTTGGGCCCTGCACCCCATGGGAGACCAGGAAAAGCACCTGGCTCCTGGCTCCTGCCATCGGATCAGCGCGGTGCGCCGGCCACAGCGCGCCAGCTGCGGCGGCCATTGGAGGGTGAACCAACGGCAAAGGAAGACCTTTCTCTCTGTCTCTCTCTCTCACTGTCCACTCTGCCTGTCAAAAAATAAAATAAATAAATAAATAAATAAAATAAAGGAGTCTGGAAACTCCTGCTTTGGCTATTTGGTGGTGGGGAGGTTGGGGAAGGGAGACCATTTACCATTTTGCGAATCAAAATGCAAATTAACATCTCAGTAAACGACCACATTTGCACAGGTAGCGTGTGCTTCACACTTGCTAAGCAACGAATGTCTTGTGGTGAATTCAGACGGAGCTCTACTTGACTTGAGTTCTAGGTTCTCATTTCAGCAGCAGGTCCATCTGCCTTTTGAGCCAGATGTGCTGCTAGTAGAAACAGTCACCTTCCAACCACAGCACACGCTCTGACCCAGGTCCCAGCAACACCTGGACAAAGGTCTCCCCAGTCGCTGGCTCAGTTGTTCTAGGAAACAAATCGATTTCTTGAAACGAAAGAGGACAGCTGACTTCACAGGGCAACGACAGTCCCCACCGAAGGCAAAAAAGAGAAGAAAATAGTCCAAATCTTACCCCTCACCCTCCAGTTCTTTCAAACACTGGGGAATCTGCCCTCTCCTTCCTCCTCCTTTCAGTCCTGGCTGTTTACTGAGGAGCACAAGGCCACTGCCAAGGAAAAAACCAACAACCCTGGCGAATTTTCCCAGACGTGGGGCCAGGAACCAAGACTACACACTAGGACTCACAAGGAAGTGGAAATAAAGCTTCGGGACTCTGTGCAGAGGAGGTGGCTCCGCTGCTGGGGAGACGACTTTAAGCTTCTTTCCATGACAGAGACAAGGAAAATGGAGGCTGAAGATACAAGGAGAGAAGATGGCGGAGGCGGCGGTTCCGGCACTCAGTGGAAGCCCCGGATGGAAGCCCCGACTCCCAGCTTGCGCCTGCGCAGTCCTGGCGGTTGCAGGTGAACCAGAAGAAGGACGGCAGATGGCTCTTTCTCTCCCTGCCTTTCAAATAAAGAAGAAAATAAGTAAAAGACCAAATGAAAGATAAGTTTATTTTGGTGAAAAATATTTTGAAATACCTGCACAGTTTTTTCATAATACACATTTTCCATTAATTTTGAAAATCAGTCATATATGCAACACCAAAATAAATTCATTTTCTAATTGCATCTTCCACACTGTGTACTTAGAATTAAAATTGAAAAAGGTATCTTAGAAAGCAAATATATCAGAGTAAGAGTCATAAGTTCTGCCTTTAACACTGGTGTTTAGCCATCATTCGTTGAGCAATTATTATACACCGAGGGATATGTTAGTACAGTACCAAGGATAAAGAAGAAATAAAAGCAGTTCAAAGAAGAATAAAAAGAGCCACTGTCCTAAAATTTAAGATCATGCCTTGTCTAGGTCTTAATTTGCTTGTTTCTTCAAGGAGTGTGATTATTTCTACCTTGCAGAATCGCCAAGGATATGAGGAGACAGTAAAGAAGCATTTCTGTTCGCTCTAAACACTGCCAAAGAATCGTGCTTATTGCAAGCCTTGCTGGAAAGGTTTGCAGTAGTCACTCATTAACCTGTATTTTAAAATTAATTTTTTTATTTATTTGAAAGGCAGAGTTACAGAGAGGCAGAGAGACAGAGAGAGAGGTCTTCTATCTGCTGGTTCACTCTCCAGACAGCCGTTACAACTAAAGCTGAGCTGATCCAAAGCCAGGAGCCAGGAGCTTCTTCAAGGTCTCCCACGTGGGTGCAGGGGCCCAAGCACTTGGGCCATCCTCCACTGCTACCCAGGCCACAGCAGAGAGCTGGATCAGAAGTGGAGCAGCCAGGAGTCGAAGTTGCATCCATATAGGACCCTGGCACTGCAGGCGCGGCTTTACCAACTACCCCACTGTGCTGACCCCAAATTAATTTTTTAAGTAATCACAAATTTACCAAAAAAAAAAAAAAAAAAAAAAAAAGTCGGAAACAGGAAACATGGTCCAAGGACTGGTGTGTGGGCCAATGCTTCACCGTCGTCTACGCAGGCTGAACAAGCCTGGGTGGGCAGCTGGGGTGGCGGTGCGGGGCCACGAGGGAGCGGGGCTGGGACTCCCGCCGGGTCGGATGAACGGTTTTCCGCTCACAGAGCGCCGGCTTGCGGTTCCCCGCGGGCCGCCCTCCCTGCCCACCCACACGCACGTATGGGCGCCATGGCCGCTGTGCACAGTGCAGCCACCCTGGGGTCCCTCCACGCAGGGCGTGGGCGCTGCAGGGAATGCATCAGAAGACTTAAAGGCAAGGCTATCCCCACCCCCAGCACTTGCGAGTTGCCCTTGGTGGAGATGCGGAGGGGACTCTGTGGTCAAGGCCACAGCTGCTGTGTGGGGTCGCTCTAGCTGCCACCAGGCTCCCATGGAAACAAGGGCAAGAAGGGGACTGTCCAAAGGAGACCCGGGTTCCTCATTACCCCAGCGCTCCAGGTGCTCCAACAGCTGCCGGTGTTGCTGATTCCACGGCCTGGACCTCCGTGAAAAACATGGGTTTGCCTTTTTTTGTGATTCAATTTGGAGGAGTTGGAAGTTTGAGTAGCCTTCCAACCAACCAAATTTCTGCATTCAAGTCTTAACCATAGCGAAGTGTCACTGTGGTGTCAGTGCAGCTGTTGACTCTGAAATGGTGGGTTCCATTGAGTTGACTGTTAAAAAAAAAAAGTCATTTGGATTTGAACTGGGATGCAGAAGTTACTGTAACAAATGTTTGGTTTTGTGCAGTTATTTCCAGTCAGGTGCATAAACTCAATAGAGGCCATCTCCTAAACTAATAAATAAATAAATAAGCAAATAAATAAACAAAAAGCCAGAGTTACAACATTCGCCAGTTTCCATGGTGTGAATACAGTTGGTCTTCCAAATTCATGGGCCCTGCTTTTATGAATTCAACCAACAGCAGATCAGAAATATTTCAGGGGCAGGTGCTGTGGCACAGAGGTTAAGCTGCCACTGGAGGTGACCACGTCCCATGTCAGAGGGCCTGGTTCCAGTGCCGGCATCTCCGCGTGTGACCCAGCTTCCTGGTAATGCTTCCTGGGAAGCAGCAGGGGCCTTGCCACCCACGTGAAAGACTTGGGTGGGGTTCCAGGCTCCTGGCTTTGGCTTGGCCCAGCTTGGTTATGGCAGCCATTTATGGAATGCACCAAAAGATGGAAGATCTCTCTCTCTCTCTCTCTATCTCTCTCTCTCTCTCTCTCTCTCTCTCTCTCTCTCTCTCTCTGTCTCTCCACTCTGCCTTTCAAGTGGGTGAGAAAAAATATTCATGAAAAACCTGGCCTCTATGTGAATACATACGGACTTTGTTCTTGTCATTACTCCCTCATGAGTCCAGTGTGGCAGACTATAGACCACAATGTCGCAGGTGTGGGTGATCTAGAAATGCTTTACAGTACACAGGAGAATGTGCAGATTTCTCACCATTTATGCAAGGAACTTAAGAGTCCACAAATTCTGCTATGCACAGGAGGCAAGGAGTCATTGCCCCACGGATTCCAAGGGACAAGTGTCCTCCCATCACAGGGAATGTCAAGCAGCCAACATGACGTCACGGAACCCCGAGCTGGGGAGATGTGAATACTACTGACACGAGGAACGTCCCTCCTGGCCTGTTGGAGGCTATGTGCCTATCGGACACCGCACTCCTAAATGCTAAAGGATTTCCCACAAACACAGATGTTCTACTATCCCATCCAACCACAGCAAAACCGGGGGTGGGGGGTCAGGAAATGAACACTAACACCATCTAATCCAGAGACCCCTCGCAGGTTTCACCAACTGTCCCGGCTGTGGTCACCACCGCACACTGCATCTCGTCGTCAGGTCTCCTGCGACTCCTTAAGTCTGCAGCATTTCCTCTCGATTTAAGATTCCTGACCTTGACGGATCTGATGAGCATGCAACAACTACTGCACAATTGCCTCCCCTTTCCGGATTGGCTGTTTCCCCGTGGTTGGTTCTGTTTGGGGAGTGTGGGGGCAGCAGGGACCCTGGGGAAGGCTGCTGAGTTTTCATGGCGTCCTCGCTGGTGGGGCGACGTTTAGATCTCTCTCCTCGTGGGCGGCCCCGGTCTTGATGAAGCGGGTATCTGCTAAGCTTTTCCACCGTGAAGTTAGTGTAGGGAAGTACTTTGGAATGTTGTACTGGGGCCTTGTTAGTCCACGGGGACCTGTTGCTTTGCTCCCTTGCTTTTGTGTAGCGTAGCTCTTCCCTGCAGGTTTTCTCACAAATCCCAAAGACAGCAGTGTACACAGCACGACACCATCACCGATTACTAAATCAACTACTGAGAGTCTGAAACGTGCAGAGTGCACCTGGTTGCTCGTGTCTGAACTCCAGGACCCCTGGGAGGTTTTGGAAAGTCTAGTTCTTTAGTGTTTTCTGGTTCAAGTTCCCCGTCCCGTGACCTGGACACCATCAGCTTCCACTCTGTAGTGCCTTTTTTTTTTTTTTTTTTTTTTTTTTTTTGTCCGAGAGAAAGCATATGTCAAGACTGCTGGAATTCTGCGGTCTTTTCTACATACACAATATTCATCTTGGTAAGTTTCTGAGTTTGTCTTCTGGGCTTAAAATTCGAGGCAGTTCTTAGGGTGTGGGAACTGGTGATTATATTGTGCTGCTCGTTATGGTATGCCACCCTGAGTCTGTTAATGTGTATGAGGACTGTAAGATAATAAAAATAAAAATGCTTTCAGGGTAGTGAAGTTACTGTAATGTACTAAACTTATCATCTTTTCAATAAAAATGTTACATACTTTAAAAAACTACGTAAATATCCTGTCCCCTGTGACATTTTCAATTTATTCCTTTATTGGTTTACATCTGTATAGATGTGGCTTCATGTTTTAGTCTATGAGTTTGAATTATTTTCCCAACTTATTTTATTTGTTAATTTTTGAGATAACATCTTAAAGGTTTATGTTATTTATTTGGAAGGCAAAGAGGAGGAGAGAAGGGGGGGAGAGAGAGGCGAGGGAGAGAGAGGGAGGGGGGAGGGAGGGAGAGAGAAATCTTCCATCTGTTGATTCACTCCCCAGATGGCCACAACATTGCAATGACCAGGGCTGGGCCAGACCGAAGCCAGGAACTTCTTCCAGGTCTCCCATGTGGGTACAGAGGTCCAAGCACTTGGGCCATCCTCTGCTGGTTTTCTCAGGTGCATTAGCAGGGAGCTGGATCTGAAGTGGAGCAGCTAGATCTCGAACCATGGTCCATATAGGAAGCTGGGATTGCAGGCGGCAGCTTTACCTGCTACTCCACAATTTAAATAAATTTACGTTATAGTCAAAGGTTTATTATTAATCATTATTATCATGATGATTTTGATACCAATTTGTCCCTACTGGGACAGTGGGATGTAATTCTTTGACCCCTTACACGTTTCAGAGTGACCATGTGTGTCTCCACTCCAGCCTTGCAATCAGCCATTTTTCTGAGATGCCCTGGTTCCTCAGGTTCCTTAGCAGAGTCCTGAGTGGGGAATGGTATTTAGATATCAGGATCTGGACTGGAGGACCATGCTCATCATTAGGGGATGTCACTGCTCCCAGGACCCAGTGGGCAAAGATAAGGAATGTACACACTCAGGTATATGGGCAGGTGCACACACACACATTCAAATCTATATTATACATACATACATATATATATATATAGAGAGAGAGAGAGAGAGAGAGAGAGCGCCATGAGTTCCTGCCCAAACCTCCAATTCCAATTCAGAGCTACAGTTTGAGGTCTTCTCCCTTCTGCACTTAAATCTTCTTCCTCTAACAATGAAAAATTGGATCTTTCTCTTTTTTAAAAACATAGTTCACATATCATAAGATTCTTCTGCTTAAGGCATGCAATTCAGTGTTTCTTAGTATATTTACACCATTGTGCAAACATCACCACCATCTGATTCCGGAACTCCAAAAAGAAGTCGTGAATCATTGGCAGTCGTCCCCTTACTCCCTCCCCTGACCTCCTAGTCCCCTGGCAACCACTCATCTACTCCCAGATCCTGTATATTTGCGGTTCTGGACATTACCAACGCAGTCACACCACATGTGGCTCTTTGCATCCGTCTTCTTTTACTTTGTATAATTTCTTAAAGGTGTATCCATTTGTAGCACGTGTAAGTGCTTCACTCATGTTTACAGATGAATAACATACTATTGTACAGAATGTATGGCGTTTTATTGATCCATTCATCAGCTGATAGACATTTGAATTGTTTCCACTTTTGTCTATTATCAATAATGTACAAACACATGCAAGTTTGTATGTGTGTACATATGGTTTCAAGTCTCTTAAGTATATTCCTAGGAATGGAATTACTAAGTCCTATAGGAATAGTATGTTTAAATTTTGACAAACTATCAACATGTTTTCCAAAGTGGCTGCATAATTTTACTTTCTTTTTTTAAAGATTTATTTAGTTATTTGAAAGCAAGAGTTACAGAGAGGCAGAGGCAAAGGCAGAGAGATAGAAGTCTTCCATCTGTTGGTTCACTCCCCAAATGGCTGCCACAGCCAGAGCTGAGCCAATCCGAAGCCAGGAGCCAGGATCCTCCTCTAGGCCTCACACGGGGGTACAGGGACCCAAGGACTTGGGCCATCTTCTACTGTTTTCCCAGGCCACAGCAGAGAGCAGGATCGGAAGTGGAGCAGCCGGGACTAGAACCAGTACCCACCTGGGATGCCAGCACCACAGGCGGCGGCTCCACCTGCTACACCACAGCGCCGGGCCGTAATTTCCCTCTCTGTGACGGTTCCAGTTAGCCCACATTTTCCCCAGTATGTGTTATTGTGTGTCTTTATAATTATTGTCATCCTATTGAGTATGAAATAACATCTCATTATAATGGGTTTGCATTTCTCTAATGATTAGTTATTTGGAACATCTTTTCAAATGCTTATTGGTCATTGATGTATCTTCTTGGGATAAATGTCTTATCAAATGTGTTGCCCATTTAAAATTGGGTTGTCTTTTACTATTGAATTATCAGAGTGTGTTATATATTCTGGATGCCAGACCCTCATCAGATAGAGAATTTGCAATTTTTTTCCATCCTGTGGGTTAACTTTGCACCTTTATGATAGTGTCTTTGAAGCACAAAATGTTTTAGTTTTGATGAAGTCATTGTATTTGTTTTTCTTCAATGACTCATGATTTCTGTGTAACATCTGAAAAAAAATTGTTTAATCCAAGAACATGACGATTTGTACACCTATTTTTGTTACAGTTTTAGCTCTTACACACTTAGGTCTTTGATCCAGTTTAGTAAACTCTGGTATATGATATCCAACTTCATCTTTTAAAATTTATTTTTGTTTATTTGAAAGGCAGAGAGAGAGAGAGAGAGAGAGACTGATTCGTAGACAGACACATGGAGAGATCTCCAATCCATTGATTCACTCCCCAGATGCTTACAGAGCCAGATCTGAGCCAGGCCAAACCAGGAACCAAAAATTCAATCCAGGGCTCCCACATGGTTGCAGGACTCAGGTATTTGAGCCATCTCCGGCTGCTTCCGAGGAAACTGGATCAGAAGTGGAGGTGGGATTCAAACCCACTTAGAGGATGTGGGCGTCCCAAGCAGTGTCTCAGCAGTGGCACCAGATGCCTGTCCCCAACTTCATTCTTTTGCAAAGTGTTATCTGGCTGTTTGGGCAAAGTTTGTTGAAAAGACTCCCCTTTCTCCATCGAATTGACTTAGCATCATTGTCAAAAATCGACTGGGCATAAATGTGTGAATTCATTTCTGGACTTTCAGTTGATCTATATGTCTATTTGTATTCAGTGCCACAGTCTTGGTTTGTAACTTCACATCAGTAAGTTTTATAACTGGGAAGTGTGAGGGGCCGGCACTGTGACGTAGTGGGTTAAGCCACTGCCTGCAATGCCGGCGTCCCATATGGGTGCTGGTTTGTGTCCCAGTTGATGCTGTTCCAATCCAGTCCCTGCTAATGGCCTGGGAAAAACAGCAGAAAATGGCTTGAGTGTTTGGGGGTCCTGCCACCCACTGGAAGACCCAGATGAAGCTCCCAGCTCCTGGCTTCGGCCTGGCTCAGCCTTGGCCATTGCGGCCACTAGGAGAGCAAACCAGTGGATAGATGCTCTTGCTCTCTCTCGCTCTCTCTCTCTCTCTCTCCTCTCTTTGTGACTCTTACTTTCAAATAAATAAATAAGCATTTTTAAAAGAAGTGTGTCTTGCAACTTACTCTTCTTTTCCAAAACTGTCTTGGCTGTTTGTTTGGGACCCTTGAATTTCCATTATGAATTTCAAGATCAGCTTGTCAGTTTCTACAAAAAGGGGAGAGGGTTGGACTAGAGTTGTTTTTTTTTTTTAAATGAGGATTGCATTGAATCAATATATTAATATCAGGAGCATTAATATTTAACAATATTGTCTTCCAATCCATTAATAGGAAACCTCTCTACTTATACAGATTTTCTTTGATTATTTTCAACAGCTTTTTTGCAGTGGGTTTGCAACCAGAACACAGGTGTCATGGAAATCACTACTAAGCCAAAACCAAAACGGGAAAGGCAGAAGCTCGGGTCAACATCACCGTCACTGGACACACGGATCCAGGCAAGCCCACCAGTGCCTGCTGTTCCATCTGCAAGTGCGGTGGCGCCGACCAAAGAACCATTGAAAAACTTGAGGAGAAGGCTGCCGAGATGGGCAAGGGCTCCTTCAAGTGCGCCTGGGACCTGGACAAACCGAAAGCTGTGAGTGTGGTATCACCACCGTCACGCTGTGGAAATTTGAGGCCAGCAAGTATCATGTGACTATGACCGATGCCCCAGACACAGGGGCTCTACCAGAAACATGGGTGCAGACACGTCCCAGGAGGACTGTGCTGCCCGGACGGCTGCCGCCGCTGTTGGGGAATGTGAAGCTGCATCTCCCAGAGTGGGCAGAGCCATGAGCACGGCTTTCTGGCTCACACCCTGGGTGTGGGTCAACTCACCGGCGGTGTTAACAGGACGGATTCTGCCGAGCCACCCTACAGTTAGAAGAGGCACAAGGAAATCGTTAAGGAAGTCAGCACCCACATCAAGAAAACTGGCTGCAACCCAGACACAGTAGCATTTATGCTGGTTGGAATGGTGACAGCACACCGGAGCCAAGTGCTAACATGCCTTGGTTTAACCACAGAGGTGGCAACGCCAGCAGAACCTCGCTGCTGGAAGCCCTGGATTGCATCCTGCCATCAACTCGTCCAGCTGCGCAACCTTTGTGTCTGCCTCTCTGGGCGGTGGCATTGGTACCATCCCTGTGGGCTGAGTGGAGACAGGCACTCTGGAACCTGGCGTGGTGGCAACCTCTGCCCCAGTCCGGGTCACGACCACAGTCAAGTTTGCTGAAGGCACCATGAAGTTTTGAGAGAAGCTCCTCCTGGGGACGACACTGTTGCAGATTTTTCTTTCCATCAGATCTTTACAGCTCTTTTACGCAGGAACATCAGGGTTCTAATCCCCCGTGTCCATGTCTCGTGACCACAAAGAATTGGGAGCAGGGACAAGGACAAGTGTGTAAAGCACAAGTTGTTTGTTGAAAGAAATGAGAAAGCTCCCAGCAGCCGGTAGGTGTCCTGGAAGGAGGGAACAGTTGAGGGTTGGTTGTCTAGGGTTTTGTATAGGCTGTAAAAGGGGATGTTCTTGTAATTGGTCCGGGAGCAGTGAGGAATGACAGTTTTGACCGGTTAACTGGGTGAAAGCTAAGTCTCCAATCACAGGAGCTGGTTGCTTGACTTTTCTGAGGTCCTCTGAGCCCCATCTGCTGATGGTGAGGAAGGGGCCCCCTGGTCCCTCCCTGTACACCTAGCCAGGAGTCTCTATCATCAACTGGGCTTCACTGTCAAGAATGTGTCTATCAAAGATGTTCACGGTGGCAGTGTTGCTGGTGACAGCCCATCAGTGGAAGCAGCTGACCTCACTGCTCGACAGTTTATCCTGAACCATCCAGGCCACATCAGTGCTGGTTTATGCCCTGGTGCTGGACGGTCACACATTCAGGTGGCCTGCAAGTTGGCTGAGCTGAAGGAAAAAAAAGATTGTTGTTCTGGTAAGAAGCTGGGACGGCCTTAAATTCGTGAATTCTGCTGCTGTTGCCATCATTGATTGATTCCTGGCAAGTCCTTGTGTGTGTTGGGAGCTTCTCTGACCATCCTCCTGTGGGTTCTTCTGAGACAGACAGCTGTCATGGGTGTCAGCAAAGCAGTGGGCAAGAAGGCTGCTGGAGCTGGCAGGGTCACCACGTCCGCCCAGAAAGCTCAGGGGACCGGACGAATCCTATCCCTAATGGCTGCGACCCCAGTCCTAATCAGCGGTAGAACAGCCTCAGAACTGCTCGTCTCAATCAGCCAGTTAAGTTTAATCATGAAAATCTGGCTAACGATAACAATGCATCATGAAACCTTCAAAAGGCAAGGAGAATACTTTGTGAACTATTTTTTGTGAATGTACATATCCATATCAGTTTTCAGTTTAGTTTTTAAAAATCTGTGCTTTTTAATGGAAATGTGATAAAAAAAAATCTGTCACAGAATTTTGACATGTATTAAGGTAAAGCTTAATGACAAAAGAAATTATCTTCAGTAATCAGACTGCACATTTTTGCACTTCTTCTGTTAAGTGTATACCCAATTATTTCATCCCTGTGGTTTATTGTGTATGCAGTTTTTTAAATGTCATTTTGAATTGTTTATTTCTAGTGTATAAAATCACTGTTGATTTTGCATATTGATCTTGTAGCCTACATCTTGCTGAACTCTGTTATTAGATCTGATAGAATATGAGGGTACTTCAAGAAGTTTATGACAATCAGAATTAAATGATAGTAATTAAGAACTGTGCATGGGCATCAGAATTGTTTGCACCAAAATGAACTTACTTTAATTCAAAATTTCCACAAGCTTTTTGAAGCAATCCCGTATGTGGTGGTGGTGGGATCCTAAAAGGTTACATCACCTGTAATTAGAAATAGTTTTACTTTCTTCTTCAAAATGTGGATGCCTCTTCTTTTTCTTTCTCTCTCTTCTCTTTCTCTTTTCTCACACGTGCTTTGGCCAACTGACTTTCTGTCGAGGATTTCTGAATCTATATTCATAAAGAATATTCTAGTCCCGGCAGGTGCCTCGGCTCACTAGACTAATCCTCCGCCTGCGGCGCCAGCACACCGGGTTCTAGTCCCGGTCGGGGCGCCAGATTCTGTTCCGGTTGCCCCTCTTCCAGGCCAGCTCTCTGCTGTGGCCAGGGAGTGCAGTGGAGGATGGCCCAAGTGCTTGGGCCCTGCACCCCATGGGAGACCAGGAGAAGCACCTGGCTCCTGCCATCGGATCAGCACAGTTCGCCGGCCGCTGGAGGGTGAACCAACGGCAAAGGAAGACTTTTCTCTCTGTCTCTCTCTCTCACTGTCCACTCTGCCTGTCAAAAAAAAAAAAAAAAAAAAAAAGAAGAAGAAGAATATTGGTTTATAGCCTTATTCCATTTTCTGCTTATAACACCTTTGATTTTGGTGTTAGTATATCACTGGCCTTGAAATAGCAGTTGGAATGCTTTCCCTCCCCTTTCATTTTTTGCAAGAGTTTTTGAAGGACTGGTGTTAGCTGTTCTTTAAATATTTGATAGAATTCCTCCATGCAGTCATCTGGTCCTTGGGCTGTTCTTTGTGAGAATTCTTTTTTTTAAATATTTATTTATTTGAAAAAGTTGCACAGAGAGAGAAGGAGAGCAGAGAGAGAGAGAGAGAGGTCTTCCATCTGCTGGTTCACTCCCCAGTTGGCTGCAACGGCTGGAACTGCGCCAATCCGAAGCCAGGAGCCAGGAGCTTCTTCCGAGGTCCCACATGGGTGCAGAGGCCTAAGGACTTGGGCCATCTTCTACTGCTTTCCCAGGCCATAGCAGAGACCTGGATCAGAAGTGGAGCAGCTGGGACTCAAACCAGCGCCCATATGGGATGCCGGCACTGGAGGTAGGGGCTTTACCCACTACACCACAGCCAGCGTGGGCCTCAAGAATTTTTTGATTACTAATTCAATCTCCTTGTTTGTTATGGGTCTATCAGGTTTCCTACTATGTTTGTTTGTTTGTTAAAGGTGTTTCTTTATTTTCACCTACTCGAGGGAGAGAGAGAGATCTTCCACCTGCTGGTTCACTCTCCAAACACCCGCAACAGCCAGGGCTGGGTCAGGCTTCAGCCAGGAGCTGAGCACTGCCTGGTCTCCCACGTGGGTGGCAGGGCCCAAGCACTTGCACCATCATCTGCTGCCTCACGGGATGCATTAGCAGGAAGCTGGATTGGAAGCAGAGGGGCCACGACTGAACAGGACTTCGGTATAGGATGCTGTGTCCCGAGCAGTGGTTTAACCCACTGTGCCACAGCACCCACCCTCTATTTCTTCTTGGGTAAGTTTTGGAATTAATGTTTCTAGGAGTTTGTTTATTTCATCACAGTTACTATGTTTGTTTGTATACAATTTTTTCTTTCTTCTTCTTTTTTTTAAAGATTTATCTATTTATCTTGAAAGTCAGAGCCACAGAGAGAAAAGGAAAGACGCAAAGAGGGATCTTCCCATCTGCTGTCTCACTCCCCAGATGGCCACAAGGGCCAGGCTGAAGTCAGGAGCCAGCAGCTTTATCCAGGTCTCCCAAGTGGGTGCAGGGGCCCAAACACCTAGGTCATCCTCCATTGCTTTTCCCAGGCCATTGGCAGGGAGCTGGATCAGAAGTGGAGTAGCTGGGACTCGAACTGGGATGCCGGCGTCAAAGGCAGCGGCCCCACCCACTACACCACAGCACTGGCCCCAGTATTCAATTTCATAGAGTTCTCTTATAAGGCAAGGCCAGTAGTAGTATCCTCTTTTTGATTCATTGTTTTAATAACTTAAGTCTTTTCTCTTTTTACTTGGTCAGTTTAGCAAAAGATTTATCAATGTTGTTGATTATTTCAAAGAAACATCTTTTGGGTGCATTGGTTTTTCTCTATTGTTCTATCCTTTCTTTGATTGATGTTCTCCAATCCTTATTATTTTTTTACTCTGATTTCTTTGGTTATAGTTTTTCCTCCTCCTCCCCTCTTCTCCTGCCCTTCTTCCTCCCCCCCCCCCACTATTTTTTCTTCTTTTTCTTCCTGTTTCTTGGAGAAGGTCGGGTTATTGCTTTGAGAGCGTCAATCTTGCTTCACACAGGTGTTTATGGCTATAAATTGCCCTCTAATCCTGCTTTAGCTGCATGCCATTACTTTGAGTAACTTGTTTTCATTTATTTCAAAGTCCCTCGTTACTCCCACGATTTCTTTTTTGGCCCATTGATTATTTAGGAATTTGCTTTTTTAATTGCCACATATTTGTGAATGTCTCAAGTTTCCCTTTATTACTGATTTTTAACTTTGTTACACTGTGGTCAGAAAACATAGATGATTTTAATCCCTTTAAATGTGTTGAGGGCTGTTTTACAGCGTCACATATGGTCTGCTCTTGCAAACATTCCCTATGCCCTTGAGAAGAATTTATATTCTGCTGTCATTGGGTGGAGGCTTCTATAGATGTCTGTTTGGCTTAATGGCCTTTTAAGGGTTATTCGACTCTTCTATTTCCTTGTTGACGTTCTGTTTTGTTATTCTGTGCATTGTTGAAAGTGAGGTTTTAAGTTCAGAGTTGGTGAACTCAAGGGGCTTCCATAGCCTAGACAGCTCATAGCAAGAGTTTCGGGTGATTGCTGATGTCATAAATAAGAGTGCCAATTGTTAAATCTACAACGGGAGTCACTGAGTACAGGCTCCCCACGTAGGATCTCTGTCCTTAATGTGTTTTACTATGAAACTTAAAAACAACACTACTAGTCGAACAATACCCTATACCTTGTGCGGTTGTGTGAGTGCAGCCTGTTGAAATCTTTGCTTAGTATATACTAAGTTGATCTTCAGTATATGAAGGTAATTGAAAATGAAACTCGATGAAGGGCAGGATGGGAGAGGGAGTGGGAGAGGGGAGGACCGCGGGAGGGAGGGATGTTGGGGGGGGGGAGCCACAACAATACAAAAGTTGCACTTTGTAAATTCACATTTATTAAATTAAAAAAACTATATAAGAAAAAAAGAACTTAATACTTTACCCTTTTAGTATTTTTTATGTTCTACTTAAAACTATTGGTTGAACCTGTAATTAATACACAATTACTCTTAGGTGTTTAATGCCTGAACTAGTACTCAAATAGTATTTTACACTTTGTGTTTCTGTGTGGGTGCAAACTGTTGAAATCTTTACTTAATATATGCTAAATTGATCTTCTGTATATAAAGATAATTGAAAATTAATCTTGATGTGAATGGAAGGGGAGAAGGAGTGGGAGAGAGGAGTGTTGTGGGTGGGAGGGAAGTTATTGGGGGGGGAAGCTATTGTAATCCATAAGCTGTACTTTGGAAATTTATGTTCATAAAATAAAATAAAATAAAAAGGAAGTGAGGTTTTGACGTCTTCAGCCTTGTTGAATTGTCTATTTCTCCTTTCAGTTCTGACCAGTATTGCTTCCTGCATGTCGGAGCTGTGTTCGTGCGCACGTGTTTATAATGATTGTGCTGTCTTGACGAATTGATCACTTTCTATTGCAGTCTCGAGTAACAGTCGTTAAGGGATAGTTGGCACGATATTTGCACACCACTCCACCTCTCTTTTAGCTGCTATGTCATCGTATATCTTTTCCTGTCCTTTTACTTTCAATCACGTATGTCCTTAAATCTAAATTGTTTCTCTTCTACATAACACGTAGTTGGATCATATTTTTAATCCGATCTTCCAATCTCTGCTTTTTAAAAAATTAGATTTATTCATTCATTTGTTTATTTATTTGAGAGGCAGATTTATAAACAGAGAGAGGGAGAGACAGAAAGAAAGGTCTTTCATCTGCTGGTTCACTCCCCAAACGGCCACAATGATCAGGAGCCAGGAGCTTCTTCCAGGTCTCCCATGCGGGTGCAGGGGCCCAAGCACTTGGATCATCTTCTGCTTTCCCAGGCCATTAGCAGGGAGTTGGATCAGACGTGGAACAGCCGGGATTTGAACCAGCACCCATATGGATGCCAGCTCTGCAGATGGAGGCTTAACTAGCTACGCTTAACTCGCTACCTCTGCTTTTCTGCTTTTTTAATTACAGTGTTTAACCAACGACGTTTCAGGTAGTTCCTGACGGCGTAGGGTTTACATCTGCCGCCTTGCTGTGAGTTCTGCACAGGTCCCATGCGCAGAACTCTTCTGCTCTTTCCCTCCATCACCATCTTCTGTTCGTGATGCTACTTTAATTCCCTTGTCATTTCTTGCAGTGCTTTAAGCGAATCAATGGTTAATCTGTTGAAGATCCCTTATCCGTGATGAGCAGCTTTTCTCTTGCTGATTTCAAGATTTTATCTTTATCTTTGGCTTTGGGAGATTGATTGCGATATTATCTATATTGCTGTGCAGATATTGGGGACTATGGGAGGACTGCGGAGGGTCCAGGGTGAACCTTAGAGGCACATTGGAGCTTGGGGAGCTGGGGGATAGGTAGTGGACCCATGATGGGGAAACTGAGGCTCAGAGAAAGGCTTGCAGAGCCAAGGATGGGGGCAGGGGGAAGAGTGAAGCTCCGCGGATGACCGAGAATGTCCTGGAGAGCCTTGAATGCCGAGCTGAGGGCCCAACCCGCAGCCCCACCTCGCGGCACAGGGCACACGTCGCTGCCCAGTCACTCAGGGAGGCGTTACTCCTTCTCAGAGTTCAGGAGGTCCCTGGATCTGTGGATCACACCGAAGTGGGGAGTTTCCCGTCAGTTTCTTCAAGTACTTCTGCTTCCCTTGTCTCCTCCCCTTCTGGAACTCTCGTACATCTCTAGGCGTCCCTGCAAGTCTGCAGGGTGCTCATCCCAGGCCCCCTCACCCCTCCAGATACCAAAACCAATGGTTATTTAGGTCCCTTATGTAAAATGTCACAGTGTGTTATTAATAATAAAAAAGGAATGAAATGTCATATTGCTGGCATATAACCTGCACACAGTCTCTTGCATATTTTAAATTGCCCCTAGATTACTTACAATACTTCATACAATGTAAATGCTATATAAATTGTTGTCTTGTTTAGGAAATGACCCAAAAAAGACTGTGCACGTGCAGTGTAGACACAGCCATCATAAGCCGTAACAACATAGTACACGAACGAGACGCAAGGCAATGATGTCAAACAACCAGTTCTGGAAGGAGATTGAGGATCAGTGTAACAGAGAAAAGGCTATAGCAAGGGGTGTCTTTCATTTATGCAGCTTCAGCATAGCACAACATTTTTTTACAATAATGTGTTTGGGGGCTGGTGCTGTGGTGTAGCAGGGAAAGCCCTTCCTTCGGTGCCAGCATCCCATATGAGCATCAGTTCGAGTCCCGGCTGCTCCTCTTCCGATCCAGCTCTCTGCTATGGCCTGGGAGAGCAGTAGAAGATGGCCCAAGTGCTTGGGCCCCTGCACCCACATTGGCTTCAGATCAGCGCAGCTCCAGCCATTGTGGCCAGTTGGGGAGTGAACCATGGAAGGAAGACCTCTCTCTCTGTCTCTTTCTCTCACTGTCTGTAACTCGACCTCTCAAATAAATAAATAAAATATTTTTAAAAAATCAACCTCAAACACTGCATTCTTATTACATCAATTTATTGACATTAATATGTGCTTTCATTTGCAAATGCAACTACCTTTGAAACATGCTTATTATTCACTGCTGCATTTTATTTCAAGTTTATTTCTGTTAAGGCAATATACAACATTTTTATCTGGTTAGAGGAAGGGAAAAAACCACTGAAGTAGTCTCCTGCCATAATGATATACCTGATTTGCCACCATTTTAGTTAGTAGCTCTAAAGGTCTAACTCACTTCAATAATGTCCTGTGATGGGTACATGGGATGGGTAAACTCAATAATGGGAATTAGCATCAAATACATCATGTGAATCTAGTCAAGTGATTGTGTGTGCAGTTCATGAGTTGGCAATCTATAATAACTAATATCATTATATCTTGATAACTAGAATTTTCTTGCTTATATCTCCACGAAGTCAACATGGTTTTCTTAGCAGAATAGTTAGCTTTAATGTAATGATACCTATGCTTAAATAGATTGAAAATGTTGTTTTCTGTGATTACAAAGTGAAAAGAAATCATTAAAATGAATAATATCCAAAAAAATCAACCTCAAAATGTTCTGGTTGGATTTAAAAAAAGAAGAAGAAGAAGAAGATACAGCACCTGGAGTGTACCCCACTGTGAGCTTGGGTGCTAGATGGATGAGTCTCAGCATAGGTTCATCTGCAGTAACAAATGGACCCCTCTGGTGGGGGATGGTCATGATGGGGGAAGCCTTGGGTGTCTGCAGCACAGCGGCTGGATGGGAAGTGTCTGTTCCTTCCTCTTCATGTTGCTATGAGCCTGGATTTAAAAAAATTAAGGTTTTTGTTTTTGTTTTTGTTTTACAAAAGAGAGGGTACAAATAGACTGGGTTTTATGGAGATTGAAGGAGTTCAGCTGGGGACACCCTGAGTCTGAGATGAGGGCAGTCGGAAGCACAAAACTTGGGCACATCTGGACCAGAGACATGAATGTGGGAGCTGCTGGCCTGCAGGTGACCCACGAACCACAGGACAGGTGAGATTCCCAAGGCAGGAGTGCAGCTGGACAGTGAAGGGAGCCAGTCCTGAGTCCTGGGCCCTCCAACCTCAGGGTCCGAGGCGCTGCAAGATCAGCAGAAGTGCCTGAAAGGGGAGGAGAAGACGTGTTCTGGAAGTCCCCGGAAGAAAGGAGACAGCCCTCGGGCAGGTCAAGTGCTGCTTCTGTTAACTAAGTAAATCAGGGACCAAAGACTGGGGCCCAGTGTTGTGGCACAGCAGGTTAAGCTGCCACACAAGAAGTGAGGGTCCCATATCAGAGTGCTGGTTCGAGTCCGAGCTGCTCCACTTCCAACCCGACTCCCTCTAATGCCCCTGGGAGAGCAGCAGAAGATGGCCCAAGTGCCTGGGCCCTTGCTACCCACGTGGGAGAACTGGGTGGAGTTCCTGGCTCCTGGCTTCGGCTTGGACCAACCCTGACTATTGTGGGAATTTGGGAGAGTGAACCAACAGATGGAAGATGGATCTCTTCCTCTCTTTCCTCCCCCTCCCTCCCTCTCTCTTTGTCACTCTGCCTTTCAATGAAATCAATAAATCATTTTTTAAAAGGACAAGGGGTTGTCCATTGGATTTGGTCACATGAAGTTCCTTGTAGGATGCTGAGGGAGAAAGCCTGGGTTGCCAGGTTTAAAAGACAAAGAAGGTGTCTATTAGAATGTGAACATTCCATTGCATGCAAATTTTGCCATGAAAGAAAACAAACTGCAGAAATATTATGGGGGCTGGTGCTGTAGCATAGCAGGTAAAGCCGCTGCCTGTAGTGCTGGTATCCCATATGGGCGCCGGTTGGAGTCCCAGCTGCCCCACTTCAGATCCAGCTCTCTGCTAGGGCCTGGGAAAGCAGTGGGAGATGGCCCAAGTCCTCAGGCCCCTGCACGCATGTGGGAGACCTGGAAGAAGCTCCTGGCTTCTGGCTTCGGATCAGTGCAGCTCCAGCCGTTGCAACCAATTGAGGAGCGAACCAGCAGATTGAAGACCTCTGTCTCTCTCTGCCTCTCCTCTCTCTGTGTAATTTTGACTTTCAAATAAATAAATAAATTTTTTAAAAAATGAAATATCATGGCCTAGGTAATAATGCTCATATTATTTAAAGGGATATGTACTGGTATCTGCAGTTTAATTTGAAATGCACAAAAATAAGATGAGTCAGTGGATGGACAGAAGGATGCACAGTGAGACGCACAACACTACAAGTGCAGTAGCATTTTGGTGGTAGACACTAAGTGGAGGACTTAGTGGTTCTGGTATTGGTATTGACCGCAAAGTACTTGCAACCTTGTGGCTTTTTCTCTCTTCTTTTATTGTGCGAGCAACGTAAACCCCTTTGGAGGGAACAGGTCGCCAATGCTGAGTGCTTCCGAATGTTGCGGTCATCGCATCATCCATCTCCATGAAACTCCACACCCAGTAGACAGTACCTCCCCATCCCCCACCCACAGTCCCTGTCAATCACCACCTCATTTCCTGTCTCTATACATCTGACCACTCGAGTGTCTGTGTGACGGAGCTCACAGCATCTGTGTCTGCTTCACGTAGCACACTCTCCTCAGGGTTCATCCGTGCTGGCCGACTGCGAGTGTCCTTCTCTTTGAGGCTGAACAGCAGTCCGCTGTAGGTGGCTTCCGCAGCCCTTCCTCGGCGGGCGCTTGTTGCCCCACATTTCTGCTGTTGTGAATGATGCTGCGATAAGCTCATGGATGTACAAATATTTCTTCAAGATCCTGCTTTCAAGTCTTTTGAGTGTATTCTCAACATCGGAAGTGCAGGATCCTATGGTAATTGTTTTTTAAAAGATTTATTTACTTACTTACTTATTTGAAAGGCAGAGAGAGAGAGAGAGAGAGAGAGATCTTCCGTCTGCTGGTTCACTCCCCAGATGGCTGCAACTGCCCAGGACTGGGCCAAACTGAAGCCAGGAACCAGGAGCTTCAGCCAGGTCTCCCATGTGGGTGCCAGGGGCCCAAACACTTGGGCCATCTTCTGCTGCTTTTCCTAGGCCATTAGCAGGGAGCTGGATCTGAAGCAGAGTAGCTGGGACTCGAACCAGCGGTTTGAGATGGGATGCAGGCATCATGAGCGGTGGCTTAACCCACTGCACCACAACATTGGTCTCCTAAATAGACCTTTCTTCAAAGAAGATAAACAAATGGTCAGTAAGCACATGGAAAGAAACACAAGATCACTAATCATTAGAGAAATGCAAATCAAAACTATAATGAGGGGCTCGTGCTGTGGCGTAGCGGATAAAGCCGCTGCCTGCAGCACCAGAATCCCATATGGGCACGGGTTCGAGTCCCTGCTGCTCCACTTCCCATCCAGCTCCCTGATAATGCATCTGGGAAAGCAGTGGGAGATGGCCCAAGTGCTCAGCTCGGCCCAGCTCGGCCCAGCTCCGGCCATTGCAGGCGTTTGGGGAGTGAACCAGCAGATGGAAGACCTCTCTCTCTCTCTCTCTCTCTAACTCTGCCTTTCAAACAAATAAATAAATCTTTAAAAGCAAAAAGACTATAATGAGATATCACTTCACATGGGAGACCTGCCATCCACATGAGAGACCAGATGGAGTTCCTGGTTCCTGTTTCAACCTGGCCCACCCTGGCCATTGTGGCTATTTGGGGAGTGGGCCAAGGGATAGAAGAACTCTCTCTTTTTCTGTCTCTGTTTCTCTCTCCCCATTCCTTTCTCTCTCTCTCTCTCCTTCTGTCATTCTTCTTTTCAAATAAATAAAATAAAGCTTTAACCAAAAAAAAAGAACCATTGAAGCCCTTTGCCCAATTTTGAATCAGGCTGTCCAGTTTATCTGTTGTTGCTGAGTTTCTGGAGTCTTCTTTATATTCTGGACGTTAATTCCGTGTCAGATATATGATCCGCAAGTCCTTTCTCCCATTCCGCGGATTGGTTTTTGCTCTGTTGGTAGAAAGAGCCTTTCCTTATGTCACCTGTGGCTTTGGTATCTTACCCAAGAGTGCAATGCCAAATCCAGTGACATAAAACTTACCCCTGAGCTTCCTTCTAAGAATTTTACGGTTTTAGGTCGGACACTTAGGTCTCTGATCCATTTTAGGTTAATTCGCACGGGTGGCATTAGGTAAAAACATCATTCTTTTTCATGCAGATAGCCCCCTTTCCCAGCTAAATCTGTTACAGTGTTTTTTTTTTTTTAATTTCATAAAACATATTGGAGGGAAAAGAGCACAGGAAGAAAGGGCCAGAGGCTGTTTGTCATCAAAGGAGAATAAAAGAACGGCAGATGGCCGGGAGCAGGGTCTAGGTCAGTCTGTTTGTGGGGAGTTTAGGCTAAGATACGTAGAGAGTGGGCATTTAGCTGGCAACGAGGACGCCCACACATCACATCAGAATGCCTGGGCTCAAGCCCCAGCTCCAGCGTCTGATTCCAGCTTCCCACGAGTGAAGACCAGGAAGCAGCCGTGATGTCTCAGGAAACTGAGTTCCCGCCTCTCATGTGGGAGACCTGGATTGCATTCCAGGCTCCTGACTTTGGCCTTGGCCCAGTCCCAGCACTGTAGGCTTTTAGGGAGTGAACCAGCGGATGGGGCGCTCTCTGTGTATCTATCTCACTCTGACGCTGTCTCTCAAATAAAGATGAGATTTTAATGTTTTCATACCACTGGGAATGATCCAGAAAACAGCAAAAGAATTGGGTTATAGAAAAGAGATAAAATGACCAAAATGACCTTCACAACGTCCTTGACCAGACTCAAGGGGAGGGGATCCAATTTAACTGGAAGCACAAATGCCCGTTTATGGGAACAGGAGGGAAGGGGGAGGTGTGGGAGCAGATGGGGGTGGGGAGACTGGGCAAGCTCTCTTCTAAGTATCTCAATATCTCAGTGAAATGGACAGCAAAGTCAACAGTGAGAGTAAGCAACCAGGGAGTGTGGGGGTTTGAGGAGAGAACAGAGGAAAGGAAACAGACATGTTCCATCTAGAGAAGGAAGAATGAATGACCCCTGCAACAAAGAGGGCTTTGAAAGGCCCCTGGGGGCGGCGCTGCGGCTCACTAGGCTAATCCTCCACCTTGCCAAGCCGGCACCCGGGGTTCTAGTCCCGGTCGGGGCTCCAGATTCTGTCCCGGTTGCCCCTCTTCCAGGCCAGCTCTCTGCTGTGGCCAGGAAGTGCAGTGGAGGATGGCCCAAGTGCTTGGGCCCTGCACCCCATGGGAGACCAGGAAAAGTACCTGGCTCCTGCCTTCGGATAGGCGCGGTGCACCGGCCGCAGCACGCCAGCCGCAGCGGCCATTGGAGAGTGAACCAATGGCAAAAGGAAGACCTTTCTCTCTGTCTCTCTCTCTCTCACTGTCCACTCTGCCTGTCAAAAAAAAATTTTTTTTAATTTTTTTAAGTCAAAATGAAAAAAGGCCCCTGGAAGATCAAGGTTGAGGTGAAGTCAGACTGCCCAGTGTGGTTGTGTGTTCTCCTCAGCCTGGTACAGGCACGGAAAACCTGCAGGACTGGATCCAGCTGCTTGCTGGTGATTGTGCTAACTGACCATGGACCCGTAGCTGGGGAGGAAGAGGAGGGAGGATATTAGGGACAAGAGCCCATGAACCCCCAATAGGAACACCAAGGTTCCAATGTCCAAGGATCATCACCATTTGCATACCAAAAAGAATGAGCCAGAAAAACAGGAAGAGGTAGGTCAAGAATTGGATGTATGACACTGACAGTGTGGCGTATGCTTATGGGTCACAACAAAACATGGGAACTGGCTTTGGGGCACAGCCAATGAAGCTGCAGCTTGCAACGCTGGCAGCCCGTGTTGGAGTGCCAGTTTAAGTCCTGGCCGTTCCACGTCCCATCCAGCTTCACGTGCCCAGGAGGGCAACAGAGGATGGTGCGGGTGCTTGAGCACCTGCTACCCACGTGGGCGACCTGGAGAGAGCTCCTGGCTCCTGGCTTCAGCCTGGCCCAGACCTGGCTATCGCAGTGAAACAGGGGATAGGATATTCTCTCTCTCTCTCTCTCTCTCTCTCTCTCTCTCTCTCTCTCTCTCAGGGGTGGGAGGCCAGTGTGCACATGGCTATAAGGAGTAAAGGTGCCTCTTGGCCACCTCCAGGCCCCATGGTACAGAAGCTATGGGAGGCAGCTGGCCAAGCAGAGCCCTGGGGGGAGCCCAGTTTGTGTAAGCACCAGAGAGCGAGGGAACCCCAGGGAAGAGGGCGAGGCGTGGGGCTTCTGACTGATAATGGCCCGTGAACTGCAGAGGCCACCGTGGAAGGTCTGGGGCGTCAGGGAGAGGCAGGAGAAGGGGGCGGAACAGAGTGCATTGCAGCCGGCTAGAGACTGGCAAGCCCAATGTGGCCTGGAAGTCGGGAGTCCGAGTGGTCACCTCCCAGCGCTGTGACTAGGGGCCTAAAGAGATGCGTCCTGGGGGCTCCAGGCCGATGGTGGCAATGCTGGCAGTGCCGCGTGTCCGGGGCTCCCTCGTTACCCCGAGGGCATGTGATCACTAACACAGAGCGCTGGGCTCCATGCTGGATCCATGAGCAAACTGTTCCCGCAAGGCAGCGTTGCCTGCTGGCGCCCTCTGCACCCTAGGTAGCAGGGCGGCTGGGCAGCACAGAACTTGGCCGTGCCTGGGAAGGCGGCTGTGCCGAGCCTGGGGGCAGGTGCAGTTCTGTAAAGTACACAAAGAAATTGAGGTCAGAAGAGAAAGCTGCAGCGGGGGTGGGTGGGTGGAGGCTCATCAAGGAGGCAGTGAGGCTGAGTGGTTAGCGCGCCGGCTCGGGATCTGGACTCCCCAGGTGGCACCCTGGCTGCACAGCCTGGCCCTGCACGTCTCCTGTGTGACCCAGTTTCTTGATCCGTAAGGCAGTAATGGTGTTTACTTCTCGGGTGTGTGGTGCGGAGTAAATAAATGAGCAATCCAGGAAAGCACACGACAAATGGTAGCTTCCGTGAGAGCCACCTGGTCTGAACACACCAACGCCAGGCCAGCTCTGGACTTCTTGGTCACTTGAGCCAAAAACAAAAATTTTAAAAATTAAAAAAAAAAAAAAAAAAAAAAAAAAACAGCACCCTTGCTTGGTGGGTTACACCAGCTTGCATCGAATTTTCTGGATTCCTGAGACAAGCACCTTTGCATTCCCCATTAGGCGGCTGAGGGAACAGGAAATCAGAGAAGTCAAGGGGTCACCCCAAGATACCCAGCTGAGATTTAACGCAAACCCGCCGGCCTACTCAAACACAGCCCTCCCGGCCCCGACTCGGGGCCCCTGGCGCTCGGCACCCTCAGCTATTTCCAGCCCAGCGCCTTCCTTCCCAGGCCCTCTGCAAAGGCAAGGACGGACCACCTGGGGAGGAAAGGACCCCTCCGGACCTTGGGCTGATCTCCCTGGAGAGCAGTTTAATGGATCACCGGCCACTGGGAGGTGGGAGGATGAATTTCTGCACGGTTCAGTAGTGCAGAGCCCAGCCCGGGCCTGAGCTCCCTGGAATGTGACGAGCAGAGGAGAGGCAGGAGGGAGGCACATGTCGTCTCCCAGCCTGCGGTACCCAGAACAGCGAGTCCGAGGGGGTGGAAGCCCAGGGGGTTAATCCGAGGACGCCAGAGGGGACAGGTGCGTGCCCACACTCTCCCCACCACCGCCGCCTTCTGTCCCGTGTTTCCGGACTCTTCCACTGCTTTCCTTCATTTCTTTGCTCTTGCGTTTCTGCTTCCACATGTTCCACAATCGGAAAAACGTTGGAATTATGTCCCGGAGATGCGTATGAGCAGGGCAGGCTTTGGCGTAGCAGTTAAGGTGCCACCTGGGACGCCCGCGTCCCCCATCGTAGTGGCTGCGTTTGGGTCCAGCTCTGCTTCCAGGTCCAGCTTCCTGCGCAGGTGCACCCTGGGAGGCACCCGGTGATGGTTCAAGCATGTGGTTCCCTGCCCCCGACAGGAGAGACGCAGATTGATTTCTGGGCTGCTGGCTTCAGCCTGGCCCCGCAGCCATCTGGGGAGAAGACCAGCAAATGGAAGACTTCAGTCTGTCTGTCTGCCTGCCTCTCCTCTGTATATTTTTAAGATATATTTATTTCTTTGATAGGCAGAGTGTGGAAAGGGAGAGGCAGAGAGAGAGAGAGAGAGAGAGGTCTTCCCTCCTTTGGTTCACTCCCCAGATGGCTGCAATGGCCAGAGTTGTGCCAATCCAAAGCCAGGAGCCAGGAGCTTCTTCCAGGTCTCCCACGTGGGTGCAGGAGCCCAAGGACTTGGTCCATCTTCTACTGCTTTCCCAGGCCATAGCAGAGAGCTGGATTGGATGTGGAGCAGCCGGGTCTTGAACCGGCGCCCATATGGGATGCCGGCACTACAGGCCAGGGCTTTACCCACTACACCACAGCGCTGGTCCCAATAAATAATTTTTTGAAAATGCATGTAAATGGGTCCGGCGCCACGGCTCACTAGGCTAATCCTCCGCCTTGCAGCGCCGGCACACCGGGTTCTAGTCCTGGTCGGGGCGCCGGATTCTGTCCCGGTTGCCCCTCTTCCAGGCCAGCTCTCTGCTGTGGCCCGGGAGTGCAGTGGAGGATGGCCCAAGTACTTGGGCCCTGTACCCGCATAGGAGACCAGGAGAAGCACCTGGCTCCTGCCATCAGATCAGTGTTGTGCGCCGGCTGCAGCGCACTGGCCGCAGCGGCCATTGGAGGGTGAACCAACGGCAAAGGAAGACCTTTCTCTCTGTCTCTCTCTCTCACTGTCCACTCTGCCTGTCAAAAAATTTAAAAAAAAAAAAAAAGAAAATGCATGTAAATGGAATATCAATGCCAACATCAACCACCAGACAGCAGGACTAGGTACTCCATAAACTAGAAAAGGGGCAGACTGAGAGGATGGGGATGGAATGTAGCACCACCTGTCCAACGTGATATTTCATTGTCTCTATGGTTGAGCTTCCTGGTGGTCAAAGCAAAAACGGAAAACAGTCAATTAGGCAGTTCAGAATCCTGAGCAGTGTGGACGATACAATCTGTCCTCAGAGGAAGCATAAAGCTTCTTCCAGGGCTTCTCCCCAAGACAGAATCTTCCCTGCTGCGTATGCGTGACCCCGAGTACAGCCATGGCCGAGGTTCCCGGCCACACGCACGAATACACACAAACTGCATAACTCCGGAGCATCCTTTGAAGAAAGCCAACACAACAGCCCCGAAAGACACATCCGTGGGAGGCTCTAGGAAGCAGAGACAAACGCAGACATTCCCGGGGCTTCGCTTCCCGCTCTGTGCCGCTCAGCCCCTCGGAGCTTTGCTGAGCGTTCTTGCAGGCGTCCACAGGCAGGTGGGGCGGAGAGAGAGGGGACGCCGCGCAGTCACGCAGGCTGTGCGCGGGCGCAGGTCCTGAGGGGCACGGGGGCGTTTGGTGGGGACCCGGCTCTCTGCAGCCGCCTGAGTACTGGGGTTTGGGGGTGGGGGTTCCAACCAGCAACAGAGAGCAGGGGTGGATCAGACACTTGGGTCTCCTGGCATCACCTCCCACCTCCTTGCCCGCCTGTAGGACCTAAAGCTCAGCATCTTCCTCAGGGCCTGGCTCTGTGGTGACCTGCGCGGTGTCTCCTTCACGCCCATTCCCCTGGGCCACCCCGGCTCCAGCTTCCCCACCTGCAGCTGCGTGTGAAATTCTACCCCCAGGCTGGCGCCTCGGCTCACTAGGCTAATCCTCCGCCTAGTGGCGCCGGCACACCGGGTTCTAGTCCCGGTCAGGGCGCCGGATTCTGTCCGGGTTGCCCCTCTTCCAGGCCAGCTCTCTGCTGTGGCCAGGGAGTGCAGTGCAGGATGGCCCAAATGCTTGGGCCCTGCACCCCATGGGGGACCAGGAGAAGCACCTGGCTCCTGCCATCGGATTAGCGCAGCGCGCCGGCCGCGGTGGCCATTGGAGGGTGAACCAACGGCAAAGGAAGACCTTTCTCTCTGTCTCTCTGTCTCTATCTCTCACTGTCCACTCTGCCTGTCAAAAAAAAAAAAAAAAAAAACAAAGAAAGAAAGAAAGAAATTCTACCCCCACCTGGAGGCCCCGGGGCTTCTCCAACTTGAGCCTGGAGAAGCCAGAGATGGAAGACACGGCATTTCAAAGGAGAAAAAAATAATAATAAATAAAATAAAATCTTCCTTCTGAAAATGAGCAAGCTCGTATTTGTACAGCAATTGAAACACGAAACACGCAGAGGTGTTGTCGGGAGATCTGGAAGCACTCATTTCCGGCCGGGGTTCCAATATGAGCACGAGCACACGGAGACCAGGGAGCCCTGTGCGGGCGCCGCAGGAGTGGGACATCTCCAATCTGCAGAGACGCGCCTGCTGGCCCCAGAGACGGGCCCCGCCCAACTTCACTTCTCTTAGAAGTTCTGGCTGAACCGGCCACTTGAGTATCTTTACCAAGAGTCCCTGGGAGGGGATCAAGGACACCCAGGTCAGTTACACCCCAGGGTACATAAACAACAGAGCCTCCCTAACCCCCTCCCCTCCAGTTTTAATGGAGGGAAGAGGTTTAAGTCACCTTCGGTCATTTCCTACCGTCTCTGTTCCCTCAAACCAAAAAGCTAAGCAGCTTCAAGGAGGCTGAAATCCTTGCCCGAGCTCACACCGCTGGCAAAGTGACCGGAGGTGGAGTTCTAACCGTGAGGCCATTGATTGCAGGTGATCCTCAAGTCGAGACAGCTCTCAGACACAAGTCCCTAAGGTGGCCACATGACCACGAAGCTGTCAACAGCAAGTCCTTCTCAGGGGTCACAGTGAAAGGATCATGCGCACTTGACTTCATGCATTTCTGTGACATTTGGATTGTTCCAGACAACAGGTTTTCCAATGCTGGTTGCCCAACAACACCCAATGGCTATTCAGTAGATGTTCACCTCCCATAGCGAGCCTCACCCAGCAACCTGCTCTAACCTGGCTTCCCACTGAGCTGGCTCCTGGAGACGGGGCCACCGACCTAGCCGACCACGCCACTGCGCAAACCACCTGATTTGTTCTTTCTCGTTATAAATGAATGTGGTTCGACAAGTTGCTTTTCATCGCCCTCCTTAGAATCTGGCAAACAGAAAGGAATGGGAGAGAATGTCAGCGAAAGCATGGCCTAGGAACACGTAGACATGAGGTCATTCTTGGCCACTGACAGTCTCAGTGTCGCATGAGGCTTGACCCTGTAGGAAAGCGAGGGGAGGCTTCTGTCTCTCTCCAAGCAGAAGGTCACTTGCAAGGCACAGAAATCCAACCCGAGCCAACTCAAGAATGAAAATCAGGGTAGGTGTTTTTTAATTATTATTTTTAAATAAGTATTTTTAAAAATTTATTTATTTATTTGAAAAGCAGAGTTACGGGGTAGGGGGGTATGAAGTTCACTCTCCAAATGGCTGCAATGGATGGAGCTGGGCTGATCCGAAGCCAGGAGCCAGGAGCCAGGATGGACTTGGGCCGTCCTCCACTGCTCTCCCAGACAGACACATTAGCAGGGAGCTGGATGGAAAGTGGAGCAGCCAGGACACGAACCAGTGTCCATATGGGATCCTGGCACTGCAGATGGCACAGTGCTGGCCTCATTTACTTATCTGAGAGGCCAAGAGAGAGACAGAGCTCATTTGCCAATTCACTCCCCCAGATGCCCAGAATGGCAGAGCCAGAATGGACCCAAACTAGCCTGGGCCTGGGAACTCCAGCCAGGTCTCCCACGTGGCTGGCAGGAACCCTATTACTTGAGCCAGCACCACTGCCTTCCAGTCTGCATTAGCCGGAGGTTGGAGTCGGAAGTCAGAGGCAGGCATCAAACCCACATACTCTGATAGGGGATGTTGGTGTTTTGACTACTAAATGCCCACCCTGGGGTATGTTTAAGAGGTTACTGTAGTTGAAAATCCCAAAGCTATATCTCTGGCTTCAGGCATAGCTGGATCCAGGTGTCCAATCAAGGTCGTCAGACTTTCTCAGCTCCTTTCTCATCTTCCTGGATGCTGCCCTCACTCTTGGGCAGGTTCTCTGCACACGGTGGTCCCGGCAGCCCCCAGGGCCCCATCCTTTAGCCTTCAAACTCCACAGAAAGAGAAACTTCTCAAGAGCTCTACCTGAAGTCTCAGAGTGGAATCTCCTCGGCTGGGCCTGGATCGCACACCTGTGCCTGAGCCTGCTGCTGCAGTTGGTCCCGAACCACATCGACACCCCCTCCCACAGGGCTGGAGCGACAGAGGGACCCCACAGGCCCTTGCGGAATGGCAGTGGGGTGTGGTGGCTGACTGTCATGAACGCAGGCCTCTGTTACCCAGAAAGGAGGAAATGGGTTGGGGACATGGGGACAGATGCCCACTGCTCAGGCCAAAGCCCCTTCAGCCTCACCAGGAAGAAACAAGGATGGGCAGAAACAGCCCTTAGCTGAGCTGCAGGTGGAGGAGAGTTTATGGGTGGGGGTGGGGGTGGGGGTGAAGAACCTTAAAAATCAAACCAAGATGGAGTGACTTAAGCTAACACTATTAAAAATAAGAAATCACCTTTGCCCCAAATAAAATTAAAGTTTAAAAATTATAGCCCTAAACTTTTTCCCCCAAAGCTAAAATTAGGTGCAGCTATAAAAATAAGGGACCCTATGCTTAGCTAGCTGCGACACTTGTGCCTGGCTGTGCTAAGACCTAACCCAGTTTGTATGCCTCCTAATACTCAAATAACGGTGTGGGAAGCGGGACGCTGCTCTCCCTCCAGGGGAACAAAGGGAGCGAGACATTGTCCCCCTCAGGGTGAACAAGATGGCGCTGGCAGGGAAAGGAACTGCTAAAGAAGTAAACAACAAAATGGCGACGAGGTGCATGCCTCCCATGTGATCCCGTAGCTGATTGGATAGAAGACGCATGCCTTTCACATGATCAGCTCGCGGATTGGACTGCTGTGTGCATGGACACTATAGAGCTTTTGATTGGTCGCTGCGGGTATATAAACCGTGTGGCTCTGTGCTGGGGGCGCTCTCTGGACTCCCGAGTTCAGGAGGCCCGTCTGCACAGATGCCGAATAAATCCTCTTGCTTTTCCATCAGCTGGTCTGGACTCTGAGTCTTTGGGGTGTGCCTCTAGACGTGTTAGCATCCTCACTCAGAGGGTCTAACGGGTGGAAGTCCTGGGACCAGCACTGGCATCCCATATGGGCGTTGGTTCTGGTCCTCACTGCTCTGATCCAGCTCCCTGCTAATGCGCCTGGGAAAGCAGTGAAAGATGGCCCAAGTGCTTGGGCCCCTGCACCCGCGTGGGCCTGGAAGAAGCTCCTGGCTCCTGGCTCCTGGCTCCTGGTTGGCCCAGGCCCAGCCATTTGGGGAGTGAAGAGCAGATGGAAAAGCTCCCTCTCGGCCGGCGCCACGGCTCAATAGGCTAATCCTCCACCTGCGGCGCCGGCACACCAGGTTCTAGTCCTGGTCGGGGCACCGGATTCTGTCCTGGTTGCCCCTCTTCCAGGCCAGCTCTTTGCTGTGGCCAGGGAGTGCAGTGGAGGATGGCCCAAGTCCTTGGGCCCTGCACCCCATGGGAGACCAGGATAAGTACCTGGCTCCTGCCATCAGATCAGCGCGGTGCGCCGGCCGCAGTGCGCTGGCCGCGGCGGCCATTGAAGGGTGAACCAACGGCAAAAGGAAGACCTTTCTCTCTCTCTCTCTCTCTCTCACTGTCCACTCTGCCTGTCAAAAAAAAAATTAAAAAAAAAAAAAAAGCTCCCTCTCTGTCTCTAACTCTGCCTCTCAAATAAATAAATCTTTAAAAAAAAAAAAAAAAAAAGGCAGAAGCCCTTCTACAAAGGGGAAAGCCTCCGTCAAGGGGTGATGTCAGCACACAGGGTTCGGCCCCACAGTGCCTGCCCCTCGGGCTGAGGACAAGGGCTGGACACTGTGTGACCCTTAGCAGGTGCCACAAGCAGCAAAGGAGAGCCGAGCTGAGAGGGGCTTTGGAGGGGGTGAACGCGCCACACCCCTGCGGGCCGGATTTCAGGCACGGTAACAGGCTCACACATCTGTCAGTCGCACCTGGGGCCTGTGAGCATGAGTCAGCTGCCCGCAGGCCGACAGCCTGTGCAAGAGCGAGGAGTCCCGGGAGACCGCGAACCTGACCTTGGGCCCTGGGAGACTGCACAAGCTCCCGCCCCTGTGGAAGGCCTCTGGGCAGGCAGCCAGTCGGCCTCCCGGATCACACTTTGCCCTCGTCTCCAGGCCTTCCGGTCAGGGCCAGGCCTCCAGGAGCTCACAGATGAGGACACGGCTTGGCTCAAAATAGGCCCAAATGAACAGTGGCAGCTGTTCCTCCTACTGCTGGGGATACGGTGGCGTCACTCACCCACCCACCCACACAGACACACACAGACACACACACACACACACACACAACAAATGGCACCTGTGACCCGGCACTTAGGCAGAGCAAAGCTCCGGGGAGATGCTCGCGAATCTGCTAACTGTTGGTACAATGCTGAGACCACAAGGGGTTGAAGGTACTAAATGCCCGTGGGCTGTGGGTGGTCTGGTTTGGATCTGGCTGGATGTCCTCCACCCCGGCCCAGTGGGAGAATTCTTTCCTCTCCCTGCTTCACCAGCCCACCTACCTGCAGGCCAGAAGCGACACGGTGTTTACTGTGTAGCTTTTTGCCATCCTATTCAGACCTTGTCTCGGTCTCTGGGGTTGAGTCCTAGGAATCTGCATTTGGGCAGGCTGAGTGGGTGCTGATGCATCCCAAAGCTCAGGGGCCACGTGTTCTGGACACTCATCTGGCACCTGGCCCCAACAGGAAAGTCCCGCCCCCTCAAGCCCGCCTATCTGGCAACTCAAAGTCTCCAGGCTTGCGAGTTACTGATTAACCCTAGGTCTGGAGAAGAGAAATAATAACAACAGATGCCAAGAAACAAGCCGGGCAGCCCTGGAGCGGAGGAGTGCCAGACAGCTGCTGTGAGCAGGCACCGGGGGAGAGCCGGAGGGGAGTTGGAACCTCCAGCGCCGGGTGGGACTTCCTCCAGGCCCCAGCGACACCAGCAGGCGCTCCCGGCGGATGCTCGGGCGCTGAGCAGCTGAGACCTGCCTGCTCCGTGCCCAGAATGGCCTGTGCCGAGGGCTTGCAGCAGCCCCAGGCAGTCTTGGCAGGCGCCACCACCACGGCCGTAGCAGCCGCAGGTCTCAGCCGCGGTCCCCCCGGCTCCGTGGAGTGCGAGCTGGAGTGCCTGGTGTGCCGGGAACCCTACAGCTTCGCCCGGTCGCCCAAGCTGCTGAGCTGCCAGCACACCTTCTGTGCCGTCTGCCTGAAGCTCCTGCTGTGCGTGCAGGAAGACGCCTGGTCCATCACCTGCCCGCTGTGCCGAAAGCTCACGGCCGTCCCTGGGGGCCTCATCGGTAGCCTGCGCAACCAGGAAGAGGTGGTGGGATGGCTGTCCCAGCCGTGCCGCGAGGTGCAGCTCTGTCCTCAGGAGCTGACAGGCCCAGCTGCCTCAGCCACGGCGCTCCCCAGCTCCGTGGGAGAGGACGGGCCGGGCACAGTGAGTGCCAACCGCGTGGCAGCCCGGCGCCTGGCTGCGCACCTGCTCCTACTGGCCCTGCTCATCTTCGTCATCCTGCCCTTCATCTACCCAGGCGTTATCCGGTGGGTGCTGGCACTCATCATCGCCCTGGCCTTGCTGATGTCCCTGCTCTTCTGCTGCCACCCCCACAGCCTGGGCACCCCCAGGACTCTCTTCTGCGGAGAGCAGAAGCACAGCGAGATCGCCTCCATCGCCTGAGTGCCCCGGGCCTGGGCAGCCCCTGCTGCCCGCTCTGGGTCTGTGACTTCCACTGGAACAGGGTAAGGGGCCGCGAGCTAAGACTGGATGCCTCGGGATCGCCCGCCAGCTGCACTTGCACATGGAAGCCCAGACGCCCAAATCAGGTCAACAAGGCCACCCTGGGCTGATGGGCTCGCACCTGCCCTGGGGACAGCGCAGCTAACCTGGCGGGGTGGGAAGGAGGCACCGACCACCGGCACGCTCCAAGGTGGCCTCCTGTTCCTCTTATTCCAATGCTCCTGGCTTTTCTTTATAGAACCTGATGCAAGTATGGAAAATATTGGTCCTGCTGCAGAGCAAAATAGAACCGGGACTCTTTTTATTATTATTTTTTTAACCGATGTGGCCCTTGTTATTTCCTTGCTTTAGTTTGATTTGGTTTGGTTTGATGGCACTTTGTTCCCATTGCTGGCTGTTACACATTTTCCCTCTTGGGAAGCGGGACGCCCACCGGGAGTCGGCTTCTGCTTCCTCCAGTGCTGGCCATTGTGCCCACCCCCTCTCCTCGCTTGAGGTCCTGGTTGTTTGGGTCTCCCACTGAGTCACCCACAGGGTGGGAAGGAGAGAAGCTGATGCCTCCGCTGCTGTGGAGTGGGGGTGGGGGGAGCCCCACCTGCGGCCAGCAAAGTGGGGAGGGCTGGAAGAGGAGGAGGCTCTGGGAATTACTCCCAGCATCCCTGCACCCCCAGATTTCCCCAGCGCTGCACCATGAGACCCTGACTTAACAGAGACCCTTGGGGTTCGGAGGACTGTGCCCAGCCCAGAGCAGGGCCAGCTGCCCATTTTACACACGGCCCACACTACCAATCTTAATCTCTACGGCTGGTGCTGTCTCGGTTACCGCATCCCATCTGAGCTTCGGCCATAAAGATAAGAGGTCCCATAAATGCAACCGTCCTCGTCCTCACCAGGAACCTCTGCCTCTCCCGCCACAGTCATCCGGAAGGTCTTGTGTCTTCTCCTCTTCACCCTTCTGGCTTCCTAACACACGGGAGGCGTCTGCCAGAAAGGTGACGATGTGCCACGGTCAACAGGCACAGGGCTCGGCCAGGGGGCAGAGGGTGAGAGACAATACATTCTTTCCATCCAAAGGCCCTGGATTTGGGACCAGGCCTGGAGGCTCAGAGGGGCCCATGGGGCACAGTGCATCTGCCCTCCCAGCAGGCTGGGCTCCATTCATGGTTACTGTGCCTTTGTCCCACAGGGGGACAGAACTCTGCCACCAGAGCCCTGGGGCCTTAGCCCTGCTCCATGGTTCCCTGTGCAGCAGGGTCTCCCTCTCCGAACTTCCTTTTCCCCAGATGAGCTGGTTGAACCGAATCACCCCCCTAACCCCAGAAGCCAAAGGAACTGAGGGCACGGCTAGGGCCCAGCACTGTGGACATGGCTCACACCCGCTGTGAACTCACACGGAGGAAAACAGAAACATTCGTGTGCACGCCACTGCTCTCAGAATCGGGGGGCTTTTGTCCTGCAAGTCACCCAGGGTGACTCGGACCCCATGCCATCGGCTTTATCCACTCCTGGTGCTGAGAAAGACAGAGAGACAGAGACAGAGACAGAGAGAGTGAGAGTGTGTGAGTCAGTGGGTGAGGAAGAGAGAGAGTGGGTGCATGAGTGAGAGAATGAGCGCGAGAGAGTGAGAGAGAGAGTGAGTGAGAGTGGGCCCATGTGTTTAAGGTGACAAGCGGGCCTGCAGAACACCCTGTCTCCCGAGGAGGGAGGAAAGAGGATGGTTCGCGACTTCCTGCTGGCCTCGGGAATGTGCAGTCTGGGATGCTGCCAGCAGGACGGGTCCCATTCTATTTCCGAAACCCTTCAACAAGAAGAAAAGCTACACGCGGGCGTCAGGTGCAAATGATGACATCACTTCAGCCCGCACAGCAGCAGGTGCACCGCCATCCGACCCCCGACTGCGCGCCACGCAGAGCCCCACTACTTTATGTGCCTGGCCTCAGGGAAGCTTCCTAACCACCCTGGAAAGCAGGGGCCATCACTGTCCTCTCACAGAGAGGAGGAGACCGAGGATCAGGGAGGTGAACCCACTGCCTAGACCTGCACAGCTGGTCAACGCTGGGAGTGAACCCAGGGCCTCTTCCTGCCCCTCATGCTGTCCCCTGTACAGCACCTCCATGACAACCAGGAAGCAGGTCACCACGGGGAACAGGAAATCAACTCCAGGAACCTCAACATTCCGAAGAGGGAGCCGATGTTGTGGTGTAGCGGGTAAAGCCCGTGACACTGGTGCTGGCTCATGTTCCAATGGCTCCATTTTTCTTGTTTTAAATATTGATTGATTGATTTGAAAGGCAGAGTTGCACAAAGAGAGATATCTTCCATCTGCTGGTTCACTCCCTAAATGGCTGCAACAGCCAGAGCCTGGCTGTCTGGGTCTCCCACATGGGTCCAGGGGCCCAAGCCCTTGGGCCACCCTCTGCTGCTTTCCCAGGTGCACTAGCAGGGCCGGCTGCTCCACTTCTGACCCAGCTGCCTGCTAATGGCCTGGGGAAAAGCAGTGGAAGATGGCCCAAGTGCTTGGGCCCCTGCAACCCACATGGAAGACCCAGATGAAACTCCTGGCTCCTGGCTTCAGCCTGGCCCAGCCCTGGCCATTGCAGCCATCTGGGGAGTGAAGGGAGTGAACTGGCTGATGGAGGATCATTCTCTCTCTCTCTCTCTCTCTCTCTCTCTCTCTCTCTCCATAATAACTTCCAAAATAAATAAATAAATCTTTAAAATTCCCAAGAGGCCAAGAGCCCCAGGACCTTCTCTGCTAAATAAAAGAGTGATAACGAGACGGCCGTCCCCGCCCACCCCCACCCCAGCCTCTGCTGTGGGAGCCAGAACATTGGAGTTCTGAGTTGGAGACCCCGCCTGGCCCATCCTTGCCCTTACATGGTCACCTTACTTCCCTGAACCTCATCTTGTGGAAATCAGAGAGGTCCTATAGCCATCAGTCTCCTGGCATCATCCCTAGCACGTGGCCTCTGTGCCCTGGGGACACTGCTCTGACCACCCCCCCACCCCCCCGTTGAAGCCCAGCCAGTCCCAACCATCTTCTGGCCCCCAGCAGCAGCGGGACAGAAAGCACCGAAAGCCGGATGGGGCCAGGCTGTACTGGGGGGGATCGGAGAGAACAGGCGGCCCCACCGGAGGATGTGAGGGGAAGAGTCCAGAAAGCCAGCCCAGGGCTGGAGGCCAACTCTGACCCAGCGACAGGAGGAAGCCGCAGGGCTTCTCGGAGCCTGAGTTGGCTCACCCGTGGGGCCGGGGAGGGTGGGGCTGCAGGGGGACTCCAGGGGCTGCGGGTGGGAATCCTGAGGCCTCACACAGGCTCTGCCTTTATCACCAGCTACTGGCCCTGGGGGAGGCACTCCAGGGTGCTGACGCCATCAGAGAGGCAGCTCGCCAGGCAGGCCAACCTCAGGGAGAAGCCCGCGTTCAGCTCCTAAGGATGGAGAGGAACTGCAGGGGCAGGGGGCGGCCATGCGCCCCCCAGACCCATCTGCCCGGCCTGAAGTCCTGCCTCCCAAACACCGATGATTCGCCGCACCTCTCTGAGTCTCAGGTCCCTCACCCACAAGACAGCGGCTAGGGTCCCAGTCCCCTAGGGTCGCTGGGGGACTCCGAAAACCCCCGGTGGAGGAGCACTTTGGATCCTAAGGAAGTAGAGCAGAGAGGGAGGAGGCGGGAAGAGAGCCAGGGCTGAGGGCCTGCAGCACCAGCACTGCTGTGATAACAGACTGATTACAGCCCAGAGCCCGCTCCTCTGTCAACAGCTCTGCCACAACACTGTGTGCTGACTGCATCTGGCGGTGCTGTGCCAAGTGTGTCACCTCCGTTATCACGTGCGCTGTAGGTAAGGTAGGTGCTAGGGTGGCCCCAGATCTATCAGCGAGGACCCTGGGGCACAGAGAGGCCCAGGGCCGCGCCACAGGAAGACTGCAGGAGTCTGAGTCACTTTGCTGTACCTGATAGAACATTCTGGGCACACCATATATGCTCAAGGCATATGAACCCCTTCCCCTAAGGGTGGAGAATTAAGGGCGGGCATTCCCTCATTTGGTTACAGTTTCCTGGTGGGGCGGGTACCTGGGCCTAAGGCCACCGGAACCCACAGGTCTCCCAAGCCCTGGAGCCACGCCCGTCCCACCCCTTGCAGCCCTGATTCATTGCTGGGGGCCAGGAGATGCTGTTCAGCTCTGGCCAGATAATTCAATTTTTTTAAAGATTTATTTACTTATTTGAAAGGCAGAGTTACAGAGAGGCAGAGGCAGAGATAGGGAGAGAGAGAGGAGACAGAGAGGAGAGAGAGAGAGAGAGAGAGAGAGAGAGAGAGAGAGAGAAAGGGTCTTCCATCTCCTGGTTCACTCCCCAGCAGCCAGAGCTGGGCTGATCCGAAGCCAGGACCGGGGGCAGCTCTGGGATTCGTAGGGAATTCGCTGAAGAATTAAAAACACCACCAGGCTGCATCCCGTCACTGACTCCACAGATCTTCACGAGGCCTGCTCTGAGTCATCGTCTCAGCTGGTAGGGGGGGAGCACCTGCTGTGAGGTGGGAGCTGACTTCCCCTGCCCAGCCCCCAGGGAAGAGAAGCTGTAGTTCCTCCCCCCAGGGCCTCAGAACCTGGCCTGATTCAGAAACAGGGTTTTTACAGAATCACCAAATTAAAGTGAGTTCTTTCTGAGCGGGTCCTGACCCCGTACAACTGGTGACATAAAGAGGGGACATTTGGGGGCCGGGTTAAGCCACCACTTGCAATGCCAGCATCCCATATGAGCACCACTTGGAGTCCCAGCTGTTCCACTTCCGATCCAGCTCCCTGCTGTGGTCTGGGAAGGCAGCAGAAGATGGCCCGAGTCCTTGGGCCTCTGTGCTCACATGGGAGACCTGGCGGAAGCTCCAGGCTCCTGGCTGGATTGGAAGAGCGAAGTCGCTGGGACTTGAACTAGCACTCTAACATGGGATACGGGCACCCCCTTGGCAGTTTAACTCCGCTGTACCACAACATCCACCCTGCTGGGCTACTTTTAGTTCAGCTGAGTAACGGGGTCAGACTCTTACAGCAGATCACAGCAACATCAGGTCAAAGTCAAGTCTGACTCACATTGAGTCCGCCTTTCTTCTGTCGATGTAGACGGGAAATCAAGGATCAGAGAAGCCCTGTGCTTCCCCCAAAATGCCTGGTACGTTACAGATGGAACTGCAGTTGGAGTCTATGGTCCCTAAATTATCCTGAGTCGGTGCAACGTGGCCGAGTTGGGGCCAGGGCTGTGGTGTAACAGGTTAAGGCATCGCGTTGGATGCTGGCATCCCAAATGAGTCCCAGCTGCTCCACTTCCAACCCGGCTCCCTGCTAAGGCACCTGGGAAAGCAGCAGAAGATGGCCCAAGTGTTGGGGCCTCTGCACCCACGTGGGACACCTGGAAGAAGCTCCTGGTTCCTGGCTTCAGCCTGGCCCAGCCCTGGCCATCGCAGCCATTTGGGGAGTGAACAAGCAGATCAAAGTTCTCTCTCTCCATCTCTTCCTCTCTCCCTCTCTCTCTACAACTCTGCCTTTAAAATAAATAAAATATGGCCGGCACCGTGGCTCAATAGGCTAACCCTCTGCCTTGCGGTGCCGGCACACCGGGTTCTAGTCCCAGTTGGGGCGCCGGATTCTGTCCCGGTTGCCCCTCTTCCAGGCCAGCTCTTTGCTGTAGCCCAGGAGTGCAGTGGAGGATGGCCCAAGTACTTGGGCCCTGCACCCCATGGGAGACCAGGAGAAGCACCTGGCTCCTGCCTTCGGATCAGCGCGGTACGCTGACCGCGGCGGCCATTGGAGGATGAACCAACGGCAAAGGAAGACCTTTCTCTCTGTCTCTCTCACTGTCCACTCTGCCTGTCAAAAAAAAAAAAAAAAAAAAAAAGACAAACCAGAATGGCTGACTTGTTATCCACGGTTCTCAGATGAGAAGGTCAACACCCAGGGGTCCAGGCACTGGCCCAAGGCCACAAAACGGGTGAGGAACTAAGATGTGAAGAGTCCGTTTGACTCCAAGCTCTGGGCACTTCCCACTGCCATCTGCTGAGAGGCAGGCAAGCTTGGCTTCCAGACCCTGGAGGTCCCCACGCCAGGGCTTGTCTGCTTAGAGAGGACGGGGCTGCGGGGTGTGCACGGCGCCCCTCCGTCCCGTGGCCTGCAGCCACACCCCCACCCTCATCTCCCTTTCCGAGGAAGCTGCCCTGTGTCCAGTCTCGCTGAAGGGTGAATTGCACTGGCAGCCGCTGGGGCCTCCTGGTCCTTCCTCTGCCCCCCGCCCCCCTCCCCCATCTCACCAGCACTGTCACGTGATCTGGGTCACCTGATCTAAGTGATGCCAGACACTCTTCCAGAACTTTGGGTCTGGAGCCAGTGACCCCTAGAATCCTCCGGTAGCCCCCCCCCCCGGCCCTGACTCGGTAAAGCCTCAGGTTCCGTCCCAACAAGTAACACGGGTTCCGGTTACCTGCAATCAACACCTGTGACCATGGCGTTGCTGTCCCGGCCCCTGCTGCTGAAACCACTCCCACCCCCCACCCCCGGCCATGCACTGCAGGCCTTGCGTAGCCTAAGGAAGGCCACAGGCCAGGGAGCAGGGACCTCTGACCCCCGCTTCCACACGCTCCTGAGAACCAGCCTAAGCTGGTGCGGGGCCTAGGAGCGGGATGCCCAGGTCAGCTAGGATGTGTGGTCGGTGAAGGGTATTGGATGAGTTTTCTGTTGACAATACTTTCAGCTTGTAACAGTTTTATCAGGACGTACCCGTTGCCAGTCAAGGTGCACCTGTACTAGAAGCTAAGAGCCTGCAGCACCTGGTACTAATCCTGTGTTGGGATACCTGCCCCATCCACGCCAAGGGATTTAGCACTTGGCAGGTGGCTGTGTTTAGTTTGAATCCCACTACTTCCTAGCTGCATGACTAAGCCTCTTAACATCTCCGCACCTCAGTTCCCACATCTGTAAAATGGAGAAATAATCAGAAATTGTGAGCATCCCAGGAGATCCTCTGTGGAAGCCTGGCACATGGACACGTCCATGAAATCCTAGCTGCCTTAGCAGGCAGAGAGGAACAGATTGGCTGGTTCAGCCGAACAACGGCCCAAGGCAGCTTCCCACGGGACCTCGCAGCGCCGATGCGTCTTCGAGACGTTTCTCTCCACTTTGGGCTCCTTTCCCTGTGCCTTTGGGTGGTAGTCTTCTCTGAGCAGCTTTTTCCTCGGGATCAGAAATTGGGCCACTCCTACTCACGTCCTCTTGGCTTTACCTCCACCTCCAGAAGTAAAGCAGCAGGCTTTCTTCCTTTGGTTAAATGATGTAAGACCCCCAGAAAGGTCTCTGATGGGTCCCCTTCCGTCACTGGCCTTCCTTTGTCCCCACAGGGCTGGGACTGGTGGTTCCAACAGAATCTCATAGTTAGGGGAGGAGCAGGTCCTCCAGCGAGGGAGGGTGCTGGGGGCATCGGGAAGACACAGTAACCGATCACCCCACAGAGAGGCTGTGGGAGCGGCCTGAATGCGAGCCCTGTGGGGAGCAACCCGGACTGGACTGAGTTACTGGAATTAAGACTTATTCTATGCATCTGCTCTCCCACAATATGGCGCTGGGAGAGACGAAAACAGCTTCTACACAGCTGCCTCCAGTTCAGCCAATAAACAGCAGGACCTGCTCCTGATTGGAGGAGAGCAGCGTACTCGGCGTGTGGGCAGCCGAGTTGGGATTGGCAGAGGAGGACTATAAAGGAGGAGAGAGACGGCATGCACGAGGAACATCTAAGGGGAACATCTAAGGGAACACCTGTGCAGCCCCCGAGAGAGCCGGCCGGCGGTGTGCCGCTCCCCTGCGGAAGTGGGGAATGTGGCAGGGGGAACTGCCCTTCCACGGAGGTGGAAGGGACAGTAGCCAACCCGGGAAGAACCAGCAGCAAACCCGGGGAGGGCCGAGCAGACGAAGGAACAGCGCAGGGTCCTGTGTCGCTCCTCCACGAAGAGGGGGAGCGACAGAGCCCCTCCCCGCCCCTACCACTGCCCATTGCAGGTGCACCTCCCACCTGATCGGGGCTCTCTCTGAGGGGCTGCACCCTCCCACTCAATCTCAGGGCAGGCGGGCTCTCGTGGCAACAATGCCATGTTTGTCTTCGGGGCATGTGTCCCAAGCCTGCCAATCAGAACGTCATGTCTCCCGGCCACAGTGTCTGGTTCAAGGCCGAGCTGGTGGCAGCTCTGCCCGACTCTTGCTGACACTTCCTGCAGGCAGGGCTCTCACCACCAGAGTTGCTGAGCAGGTAGAATGTTCCTCTGGTGACCATCTGCCACCCATCCCCCAGGAGGATTTTTCCTGTGCGTAAAGCCGACCCAGAAGAAAGCTGAGTCCGGTGACATCTCGAGAGGTTCTTCATCTCTTTCTGAACACCTAGATCTGGCCACGCCTGCAACCGACACTCCTCTGGACTTCTCCATAGTTGCAGGAGTCCATAAATTCCCTATCTTTGCTTAAAACCAACCACGGAGCTGGTTTGTCTCAATTGCAAGCAAAGGAGCCCTGACTCATTGTCAGGTGCCTGAGTTACAGGGTCGTGCAGAGTGAAAGTGAGAGCAGCCCCCATGGAGCCGTGTGCATGTCAGAGGGAGGAGGCTGGACATGGGAAAGAGAAACTAATGGCTTTGATAGAGAAGAAGACAGAGTGAGGCCTGAGCGGCACAGTGAGTGGCCCTGGGTCCTGACCTCCAAGTCGTGCGGCCCAGCTGTAGCCACGCACGTCTTCCCTGCCCACAACAATGCCGGTCCTACCCTTCAACATAAAGCTCTCTTTATTTTTGATCTGTGTTATTAGTATATGATGATAGCCCTCTCTTTAAATGAAGTAGCTGTCTCGGGAGTTCCAATAGACACCTGCCCTGCCCTTCCCGACCCTGGTGCACCGTGAGGCCCCCGGGCTCTGCCGAGCATCCAGTGGGAGAGCGCCCGGGGGCAGGCATGTGACTCCCAGGGAAGACAGGAGCAAGGGGTGTGGCAGCAGGGCAAGGCTCTCGAAGGAGCTGGGAACTGGCTTGGCCCTGCAGCTGGGGTTGGGTTTCAAGAGCTAGAAGACGGCCGGCGCCGCGGCTCACTAGGCTAATCCTCCGCCTAGCAGCGCCGGCACACCGGGTTCTAGTCCCGGTCGGGGAACCAGATTCTGTCCCGGTTGCCCCTCTTCCAGGCCAGCTCTCTGCTGTGGCCAGGGAGTGCAGTGGAGGATGGCCCAGGTGCTTGGGCCCTGCACCCCATGGGAGACCAGGAAAAGCACCTGGCTCCTGGCTCCTGCCATCGGATCAGCGCGGTGCGCCGGCCGCAGCGTGCTGGCCGCGGCGGCCATTGGAGGGTGAACCAACGGCAAAGGAAGACCTTTCTCTCTGTCTCTCTCTCTCACTGTCCACTCTGCCTGTCAAAAAATTAAAAAAAAAAAAAAAAAGAGCTAGAAGACGGTCATGGTGTGAGGGAAGCATGGAGCCCGCAAAGGAAGCAGAGGCATTAGGGCCAGAGTGGGTGTCAGCAGGGGTCTTGGGGGGAGAGGCGCAGTGGTGCAGGGTCCTGTGTGCCAGAGGCAGGGGGGCTCCACGGCACGTGTGGAAGGCTTGGTTCAGGTGGGCGCCGAGTTCTCTGGAAACTCCGATATTGCAGACCCTGTAGGGGGCAAGGGGTCTGCAGCAGGGCGCAGGGACGTGTGTCTATCGGGGTCACTTGAGCATAGAGGGGCGCATGGGTCCAACACAGAAAGAGCCTAGAACTTTCCGGGCCGCGGCTCTGCCTTGGACACTGGACTGACCCCCCTGCCCCGGGGTTTCTCGTGCAGACTGTGGTGCCCAGCAGAATCCAGTCCCTGGAGACAGGGGATGCAGGGCATCTACAAATGGCACTAAGAGTGAATTCACTCGCTCATCCATTCCTTCATTAACTAAACAGGCACTGAGTAGCACACACACCAGGCATTGGATCAAGTCCTACAGAGACAAGGATGAAAGTCTCTTGGCCCGACTGAGTCGACGCTGGGGCAGCACAGAGGGCCACCTGCTCAACAGCCATGCCATCTTCTGCCCAAAGAGAAAGCTGGTTTGGCCTTGCAGCCACGTCCCCAACCAATACCCACCAGTGGGCCCGCCTCTAGCCATACCCATCCCAGTGGAGACAGGAGTCCCCAAGGCCAAGAGGATGTCCCACCTACGTCTGCACTCTGCCTCCCTGGCACCCCAACCCCCCGCCCCTGGCCCCCAAGCTGATTCCCACCCTGCAGGAAAGAGCCTGTTCTCTAACCCCTTCTCCCAAGGGACGCACACTGCTGGGGTCAAGGAAGCGCCAAGAGGCAGCCGGTTGTCCATTTCCCGTTACTACAGCAAAATCCCTGAGGAAGGCTGATTTTTATACAGAAAAGAGGTTTATTTAGCTCACACTTCTGGAGATTCAAGGGCATGAGGTGTGCATCAGCTTGGCTTTGGTGAATGGCAGGAGCCCCCGTGGCAGGAAGGGATCACATCTCAAAATAGGAAGCCAATGAGAGGCTAGGATTCCACATCCCTTTTAGGCCACGCCCCCAATGGCCTAAGGACCTCCCACTAGGCTCCACCTCTTAAAGATTGCCACCTCCCAGTACTGACACCCTGGAGAGCAAGCTCTTAGCACACGAACCTTGGGGGGCACAACACCTCCAAACCCCAGCAGGTAGGCAGAGCCTGGATACGTGGCCTGAGTTACCACAGCCCGCATGTGAGATGGAGCCGAGGATGGGAAGAGAAGCAAGATGGGTGATAATCCAGGGGCCAGAACTTGGAAAAGCTGAAGGATTCTCAATTCCAACCTGGTCTTCCAGGTGGTCTGGAAGTCTACCTGTCGGGGCAGGACAAGGTTTCTGTGGTCATTCTGTCCCCCAGCCCCAAACTCCACAAACGTGAGGACTGGTCTCGTCCCTCCACGGGCGTCTGCACCCCTCTCCTCTGCCCAGTCTTTGTTTTCGCAGATCCTAGAGAGCTGGACTGGCTGTGTGATCCAGACCAGTGGGCTTCTGAGACTTCCCGCTGCCCACGAGGGAGAAGCCCACGAGGACGTGCAGGTGAGGAGCAGCCCCTTTTCCCTCTCCCGTCCTGCTCTCAAACACTACTGGACGGGATGACGCTCAGAACCACAGGAGATGCCCTTGGGCCACGTGATGAAGGACAACAGCCAACGTGCTGAGGATGACTAGAGATGTTCAGAGCTTAGGTGTGGGGCCCGTGCTGTGGTGTAGAAGGCTAAGCCTTACCTGCAGCATCGGCATCCCATATGGGAGCCCATTTGAGTCTCGGCTGCTCCACTTTTGATCCAGCTCTCTGCTAAGGTGCCTGGGAAAGCAGTGGAAGGTGGTCCGGGTTGTTGGGCCCCTGCACCCACGTGGGAGACCTGGAAGAAGCTCCTGGCTTCAACCTGGCCCAGCCCTGGTCATTGCAGCCATTTGGGGAGTGAACCAGTGGATGGAAGGTCGATCTCTCTCTCTCTCCTTCTCTCTCTCTCTCTCTCTCTCTCTCTTTCCTTCTTTCTCTGTATCTCTGCCTTTAAAATAAACAAATAAGTCTTAAAAAAAAAAAAAGAGCTTAGATGTTTGCTGGCATCCCTGAGAGACTGCACTGACCCTGGAGCCACTCATCTCCGTCCTGTGGGTCCCATCAGTCATTTGTGTCATTAGGACTTAGGCCTCTCTGTTGGTCAGCAGTTGGTATTTCTAGCAGTGACTGCACATCCTAATCAACTCTTAGCTTCTGATCACTGGTTTGAGACCCCAGACTGGCTGCTCACCCACTTCCGACTTCATGGGAGGATCTTCCTGTGGGTGAATCCAACCCAGAGGAGATGCAGGATTTGTCACTGTATCTGCACACTGCCATGACTGTTACTAACAAGTCCTGCCATTTCGCTTAATGTTTCAAGGGGAGATATATCGCAGGGCGGCGCTGCGTGCAGCGGGTCAAGCTGCCGCCTTGACGCTAGCATCCCGTATCAGAGCGCCAGTTCAAGTCCTGGCTGCTCCACTTCTGATCCAGTTCCCTGCGAATGCACCTTGGAGGCAGCAGATGAGGACCCAAGTACTTGGACCCGACCACCCACGTGGGAGATGAGGACGGAGCTCCTGGCTCCTGCATTCAGCCTGGCCCAGCCCTGGCTATTGTGGCCATTTCTCCATCTCTCCATCTCTCCTTCTCTCTCCATGGCTCTGCCTTTTAAATAAATAAATAGTGTTTATATGCTTAAACAGAGGACCAGGATCATTTGTCCTTACAGAAAGGAATTAAAAACATAATAAATGAAATCAATGCTGAAAATAAAGAATGAACAACACCAAATGCAATGGATTCTGGGACACTGATGACATTAGTGGGAAATCAGATGATGAAGTCTCTATTGTAGTTAACAGTAATATACCCTTACTGATTTCTTAGTCTTTTTTTTTTTTTTTTTTTTTTTGACAGGTAGAGTTATAGACAGTGAGAAAGAGAGACAGAGAGAAAGGTCTTCCTTCCATTGGTTCATTCCCCAGATGGCTGCTAAGGCCAGTGCTGCGCTGATCCGAAGCCAGGAGCCTTCTTCCTGGTCTCTCATGCAGGTGCAGGGGCCCAAGCACTTGGACCATCTTCCATTGCCCTCCCGGGCCACAGCAGAGAGCTGGACTGGAAGAGGAGCAACCGGGACCAGAACCCGGAGCCCACATGGGATGCTGGCGCCACAGGCAGAAGATTAAACAAGTGAGCCATGGTGCCGGCCCCTGATTTCTTAGTCTTGACAGATGTGTCACGGTTATATTAAGAGGCTAACATTGTGGGGAACTGAAAGAAGGGTTAGATAAGCACTCTGAACCATCTTGCAAAATTTTCCCAAGATAAAGTCCCAAGATTGCTAAATAAATAAATAGCATGCTTAGATCCAAATCAGTGTATGAAATAGCACAGGCTTGAGCTGAAGCCTGCTTTCCCTTCATTAAAAAGGAAGACTCGGGGCCAGCACTGTGGTGCAGTGGATTAAACCACCCCTTGCACCTATATGGGTGCCAGTTTGAGTCCCAGCTGCTCCACTTCCGATCCAGCTCCCTGCTAACACCCCTGGGAGACAGCAGACAGTGGCCCAAGTTCTTGGGCCCCTTGCCACTCACATGGGTGACCCAGGTGGAGTTCCTGGCTCCTGGCTTCTGCCTGACCTAGCCCTGGCTGTTGTAGGCGCTTGAGGAGTGAACCAGTGGATGGAAACTCTCCTCTCTTTCTTCCTCTCTCTGTCATCTGCCTTTCAAATAAATAAATAAGTACTTTAAAAAATAAAAAGGAAGCATTGCAAATGTTGGAGGAGTTTTAAAGAGTCGATAGCATCAAACTGTGTTGTCAGCAGAATAAGGACCGAGGGGAGTAAGGTTCTCACTGTGTGACGAGAGGTGGTGCAATGCACACTCACGTACCAGCTACAGGTATCCTGTGCTGCCCAGGAATACAGGCCTCACTCAGTAGCACTAACAGACCAGGGCCAAGTGCAAAGCTGAGATAAGAAGTAGGGAGAACCCATCCCCCAAGCTTCTGTGTAAGAGATAAGGTTGGGGACCTCAAAATTATTACTTAACATGAGGATGGGGGAAAGGTTAACTCATACGGCTTTGCCCAACCCTCGCCACTTAGCTCTGCCAGTTCCAGCTGATGATCCGATAATCAAAAAGTTGTTCAGTTCTTTGGGTCCAAGAGGCCTGGATACACACACAAGAGATTGCTCAGCAATGCAACACCCATAGTCAACACACACCATCTGCACGCCCTCCACCCCTGCCTTCCCTCGGCGGAGTGGCCAGGCTCTGCCCACGGAGCCCTGTCTGGATCTGAGTGTGGTTAGGAAAGCAATGCTAAGAGGCCTTTTGCATCAAGCTGTCCCAAGTTCAACAACGGCCTCGTGAGGATACGCTGCAGGAAAGGGTATGGGGCTGCCTCCAATGACATCACCCCCAGAATCCGTGTCCTTTCGGCAAGTGCCCGGGCTGGGCCTCGCCTGGGTCTCAGAAGAGCAGACCTCAACGGGACAGAGCAAAGTCGGCTTCTCCCACCGGAGACCCGTTATCTGCACTGATCTGATTATCTTTGACCCTGTGTGGCTATTCAGGCCGAGGAGAAGGCAGGGTAGCAGAACCAGCCTGACCTGGGTTTCAATCCTGCCTCTGCCACCTTGTAGCTCTGTGAGCCCAGCTAAGTTATTAAACATCTCTGAGCCTCAACTCTGTCCTCTGAGAAATGGGGCTAAAGACAGTATATGGCGCATAGGATCCAATGATATAAAAGTACATAGAGGGGCTGGCACTGTGGTATAGTAGACTAGGCCTCCGCCTGCAGTGCTGGCATCCCATATGGGCACTGGTTGAGTCCTGGCTGCTCCTCTTCCAATCCAGCTCTCTGCTATAGCCTGGGAAAGCAGTAGAAGATGGCCCAAGTGCTTGGGCCCCTGCACATGTGTGGAAGAAGCTCCTGGCTCCTGGCTTCAGATCAACTCAGCTCTGGCCATTGCGGCCATCTGGGGAGTGAACCAGTGGATGGAAGATCAATCTCTCTCTCTCCCCTCCCCCTCCCTCTGTCTGTCTGCAACTCTACCCCTCAAGTAAATAAATAAAATCTTACGTACTTACGGAAAGCTCATAGAGCCAGTCACCAGGACAACACTTCCTAAACAGTATTCCTGGTAGTTTCTACAATCTCTGGGAGAAGGGCATCCAATACTCAGTTGTTCCAAATCTGATTGGTCATCAGAATCCGGGGGGGGGGGGGTGTTGTGTAAAATATGAATCCCCCAGCTCCCACACCCCTAAGGAGCTCTAAACTGGGTAGGTCTGGGGCAGGACCCAACAATTCCGCCACCATAATTGTCCTTTTACTGTGCCTTGAAGTCTCGGTGCATTCTGTGTTGCTGTAACAAAATACCTGAGATGGGGTGCTTTATCAAGGAGAGGTTTATCTAACTCACAGCTCTGGCGGTGCAAGAGCATGGCACGGGCACAGATGCCGGCCACAGCCTCAGGGTGGACACATCTCCTGGTGGGAGTGAGCATGGGGGAGAGGCCAAGGTGAGCGAGGAGCAAGAGCAGGGAGCGGCTGGGCTTGCTCTTCCATAACAACTCCCTCTTGCAGAAGGCAGATCTACTCCCACAGGGCCTAGCCCAGCCCAAGGCCAGCATCAGCCCCTTCACAGGGGTAGCCGTGACCCAACACCTCCCACTAGGCCCACCTCCTGGAGCCCCCCACTTCCACTACCACACCCATGGGGACCAGACTTCCAGCACAAGAAACATAGGGTACAAACCATGTGCAAACCGCTGCGCCAGCCCACGGTAGGAACTCAACCAACACAGGGCCCTGCCCTGGGACCTCTGCTCTCGTCCCTTTGTCCTCTCCACGGCAGCCACAAGAATCCCGTCTGTTCACTGCCCTGAACCCTCTCCACCTCTCCACTCTTAGCCCTGACCAGACAGACAAGGCTCAACATCAGCAAATGCCAACTCGGGGCACACATTAGGAACACCTGATGGCCTTGTGACCAATACCCGTGCCTGGCCTGATCCCTGACCAATGGAATCAGAGTCTCTCAGTGCAGGGCCCAAGTAGGATCACCAGGTCAAACAGGAGTCTGCCAATTCCTCTTGCGTTTCACATACACAATGAATAATAGTTTAGTATAAGTAAGTACCATGCAGGACTGGGGCATAATACACTAAAAAAATGTATTCACTGAGTATCTGTAATTCAAATAAAACAATATATCTTTACTTGCTAACCCCAAAGCCCAAGCATCAGCATTTGTAAGTAGCTCGCTAAGATCCGCCCCTTGATGGTAACCCATCTGTTTCTCTCCATCACAGCCTCAGCTGGGTCAGCCTGGGATGCTCTGTCCCCATATCCCTGTGGCTTCCCCCTTGCCTCAGGTCACCAGTAGGTGTCCCCTGGCCCCTCATTGGCAACAGCACTTGTTGCTGTTGATTTCTTCTGAGAGGATTCGTTCTGAGAGGAGGAGTGTGGTGGGGGCAAGAGGCGTGGAGTCACCACACAGACACCAGGAGTCAGATGAAAGCAGGCCTGAGGCCAGCAGCCCGCAGACTCGTTTATTTCAATTGCTACAGCTGCTTATATAGCCAAGGCAGCCAATCCGGACAAGGGGCAGTCTATGCCCTAACCAAGCACAGCCTGCTGCCAGGCAGTTTCCAAAGCCATCCAATCACAGCCTGTTGTGAGTCAGGCTCTGTTGCCAGGCAGTTTCTGAAACCATCCAATCACAGCCTGCTGTCAGTCAGGCTCTGTTGTCCTGTGGTTTCCTCTATTGTCATGTGATTTCCGAAGCCATCCAATCACGGCCTGTTGCCAGGCAGTTTCTGTTGTTAGCGGCCATCTTGGCATGACCTTTTCACCTCAGCGGCCATCTTGATATGACCTTTTCACCTCATTCCACCACAAGCACTGCCCCCTGCTTTGCGTTTTCCTTATGGCTCTGCCTGCTGCTTGCTTATTACCCACCTCTCCTCTCCCGGGCCCCAGCTCGAACCACAGCGCCGTGATTCCGCTGCCAAAAGAACTCTGGCGCTTTCCCTCGATGGGTCTTCGAGGCCTAGAACCCACTCAGTAAATCCTGATGGACCAGTCAATGGCTACTTAAAAGGCTCCCCTTTCCAACACGGCCCCTAAACATTCCTCTGGGGAGAGCTGGTAAGAAAGCATTTTACTGGGAGTGGGTGGGTGTTGTGGCGCAGCTGGTTAAGCTGCCACTCGAGATGCCTGCAACCCATTCTGGAGTGCGTGGGATGGAGTCCCCACCTCCGCTTCCCATCCAGTTTCCCGCTAATGTGCTCTCTGGGATCATCTCGGGGGACATCACCTGGGACCACCCTGCATCGCCTCCGAGGCCTACGCCACAAGCAATAAGCATACTTTCTCCACCTTCCCTACCTGGAGCCTTGATTATCACTGTTATATCTTAATGTCAGCCGTCGCAAAGCACACCGGACACCGGAGTAAGGGAAAGGGTTTATTGGGGAACACCCTACAGACCGGAGTGAAGGGGTGGTGAAGGAAAAAGAGAGAAGGAGACTGTAAGAGAGAGAGACAGAGAGGAGGGAGAAGAGAGATGAGAGGAGGAGAGGAGCCAAGAGAGGCCAAGAGAGAAGGACCAAGAGAGCATGTGTTCAGGAACAGGCCCTTTTAAAACTTTGCCTGAGGGCGGGCAGGGAAGCAGGAGCAGAGAATCCCATTAGGATGGGGGTGGAGCCTGGCTCAGGTAGCTGGGCCATGCGGCCAGCTGGCTACAACTGCGCTGGTTTCCTAACAATCACACCAGCTCCGGTGGGCAGTGGGGGTGCCTGGGCTCAAGGGTAGGTGGTAGGCAACGGCCGTCACTGGGTCCAGTGTCCAGAGGCAGGTGTGTCCACAGGGTGGTGCCTGGTCCCACAACGTGCATGAGCCCCAGGTGCCAAGCCCTGCCCAGGACACCTGCCACTCACAGCGCTGGTGTGGCTTCAGCTCTTTGAGGGCCTCATGCCTCATTGTCCCCACGCTGACTCTGTGGCTTCAGACCCAAGCCTCTCCTTCCTCTCCTGGGTGATGAAAACTCACAGGGTTGCTGGGGGAACGAGACCCATCCTTCCTCCCACCGGGTGATCCTGAACGGAGATCCTGTGTTGGATCCAAGTGCCAGCCACGGGCTCTGGCCATTGCTGCGCAGGCGCACAGCACAAAGCAGCCATGGCCTTCACTCTGCAGGGGCCGGGGAGCGGAGCTGATCTTAAATTCTAGTGGGGGTGGCAGACCAGACCTGGAGAACAGGAAAATGCACAGGATCATTGCAGAGTGGAGAATGCTGCAATTAGATCAGGCCTGGAAGCCTGGTGTGCGAGTCCAAGGCCGTTAGCACGCACCCGGCACACAGCAGCAGGTGCACAGTGGATGTGGTGCAGTGACTGGACGCGCTGTCGCTTCCAGTGGGGACAGGAAGGAAAATCAGGAAACAGTGGTGGATTAAAAGGTGGTCAGGGGGTAGGGTCCCAGGCACGGGACCCTCCAGTCCAGTGAGGCTGGACAGAACACAGCAATAGAGAAATCAAAAAGAAGTCAGGGATAGAACTTCAAAGTGCTGTCTACACAGGCAGAGAGCGGCTTCCGCGGTGGTCCTTTAGCCTGACAAGATATATTTTCCAGGGTATTGTGGCTTAGCAGGTTAAGCAACCCGCAGGTGCTGGTTGGAGACCCACGGCTCCACTTCTGATCCAGCTCCCTGCTAATGCACCTGGGAAAGCAACAAGGATGGCCCGAGTGCTTGGGCCCCTGCACCCAAGTGGGACACCTGGAAGAAGCTCCTGGCTCCTGGCTTCAGCCTGGCCCAGCCCTGGCCATTGTGGTCATTTGTGGAGTGAACCAGCAATAAAGACCTCTTTATCTCTGTCTCTCTCTAACTCTGCCTTTCAAATAAATAACAATAAAAAAAAAAAAAGATGTATTTTCGCAGATTTCCATCCAAGCTTTGGGGCCCTCCCCTCTCTGCCCGGCCCAGGCCCTGCGTGAGCGCCTCCCGCCGAGACAGAGGCCAGGGCCGAAGGGCGCCGCTCCCGGCCCCATGCAGGTTTCACGCCTTCCCTTCCCCGGCAGCCCTGTCGTGGCAGACGGCGGAGGACGGCGGCGGGCCGAGCCGGACGCTCCGCGGGGCAGCCAGGCCCGGAAGGCCCCGCGCCTCCGCGCCCCGGACGCACGCACACCCGTCCGGCGGCGACCCGGCGCGCTCGGGGCGGGCTGCGCAGGCGGCGGGCCGGGTCGGGCCGGAGCCTGAGCCGGGGCGGGCAGGGCAGCGGCGGGGCGGGGCGCGGCGGGGCGGGCAGGGCCGGGGCGGGCCGGGCGGGAGGAGCTCGCGCCGCCTGCGCTGCAGCCTGTGCGCCGCCGCCTGCAGGTAAGGGGGCCGGGAGCTGCCTGGCCGCGGTGGCCTCGCGCCGCCGGACCCCGGGCCCGTCCCCGCCCCCATGGGCAGCGGACCCACCAGGAAGCGGTGCGCGCTCTCCAGAGCTGCCCTGACTTGGGGCTGCCCCGGGGGTGGCGGGTTCTATTTCAAAGCCGGAAGTGCCCGCAGAGGTCCTGCGGGCAGGCGGCCGACGGGGAAACTGAGGCCGTGAGCCTGTAGAGGACGCCTCCTTGGTCAGTGAGGGCGTCGGACTGGGGAGGAAGAAGCCTTGGCCAAGGTCATGCAGGGTCATGAGGCACTGCACACGGCCTTCCCTGGAGAGGAGCCGGCCTGCGCGGTCCAGTCCTGCTGCCTGTGGCTGCAGCCGGGGAGGGTTGTGCTACTGGGTAAACTGAGGCTCGGAGAGACGTAGTGGTCTCCCCAGGAGCGCACCGGCAGGAAAGGGGCACGGGAACCTGGGTTGCTGCCTGCGGAGCGTGACCCAGTGTGGGGCACAGCGCCCTTGCCCTGCACGACCGTGCCCAGCCGTGCGGGTCAGACCCGGAGGGAGGACGGGGTACACCCCTCCTGCCTAACTCAGAGCAGGACCGCGCGGCTCCGGTCCCTAACTCAGCGTCATTTCGCTGCCGAAAACGGGCAGTCACCCCTTTCCGTTTGGGGGGCCCCATCCGTTCACCACATATGCACGTGCTCCTGTTCAGGCCCGGAGTTTGTCTCAGGTGACAAGGTGACTCTGAAGGTCCCCAGGCCCGCTGAGCGTGGGCGCTCTCGGGCCTCATCCGGATGCCTCAGCTGGCCTGTGCTCCCCCACAACCCCCAATCGTGTGGGGTGGGGGAGGGGCAGGGTAGGTGGGTAGAGTGTCCTTAGGTGGCCCTAATCTAACCTTGGAGCCAGCAGAGCTGGAAGCCTGGACCTGTCCTTTCCTAGCTGTGTGACCTTGAGTGTGTCCCTTCACCTCTCCGATTGTTGGTCATAGGACAGGGACCCCCAGAATGCTTTGCAGGTGGTGAGGTGCAGCCCAGAGCCGGGCCTCCGTGGGGGGCCTTGCCAGATCAGTCATAGGCAAGTGCCTGTTTATTTAGGGGCTGTAGGACTGTGGATAACCTGTTACTGCTCCCAGTGGAGAGAACCAAGAGGCGGGCACGGAGGCCAGGGTCCCCTGCCTGGTCCCCCTAGCGGGATGCTCACATCCCACACTCAGCGTTTCATCGATGTCACATAGAGGCGGGCTCATGTCCCAGCTTTGCAGCTGTGTCACTGACTGCCCTGGGCGAGCTACCTCACCCCCCTGTGCCTCGTTTGTAAAATACCTCTCTCCCAGGTTGTCACAGGATTATGGGACTCCCCCCCGCCCTGCTGAGCCCAGGGGTGGCTGGAAGGGCACAGTTGACTAATTAGTTGCCTGGGGGATTTCTTCTGAGGCTAAAGCTCTCCCTCCTCCTCCCCGGGACTGCAAGGTGGAGCAGCACCTTGGCTTGCAGATATGGGGCCTGAGAAACCGGTCGGGTGGTTTGTGGTTTGTCACTGTGGTCGTCCTGCCAGTGTTTTTGTAGACACTGCTATTGTGAGTTGCAGCTGCAGGTGAGGGGGCGGCTTCACTTCCTTGAAGATGTTGCAGCCGTCAGAAGGGGGCCGGAGAGGGGCCTTGCAGCCCCCTTTCCACCTAACCGGCCGGTGCTGGGCCCTCTGAGGGTACCACGCTCTGCCTAAAGCGCTGCTGTGGCTTCTCATTTCTGAGGGTAAATAGCAGAGCTTCCGTGTGCCCCGGAAGGCCCTGCGTCTGTGCCTGGTGCTCCCCTCCAGCTCAGACCCTTTCTGAAGAACCCCAGTGCCCCAGGCAGCCCCCCACCCCCAGGGCCTTTGCACCTGCCCTCCTGGACTGCTCCTCCTCCTCCCTGTCTCTTTTCCCAGGTAGGCACCTCCTCATTCTTCAGCTTTTAGCTCAGCCTAGATCTGCATTCCAGATACGCCATGCCATGAATCCCGGGCATGCATCTCCCGGGTTAAACTCGCTGGGCTCGATGTCTGTGTGTACCCGGCACTGGCCTGTACCCGGCACTGCACCCATGACTTCCGGGGCCCGTGGCAGTGTGCTCAGCAGTGACATCTGCCTGCAGGGCGTCCCCCGTGAGCAGATGGGGGCCTTGCTCTCTCTAAAGCGAGTGAGCGCGAGCCTTTCCCAGTTGCCGAGGTGGGTGTTCATTCATTCATTCATGGAGCTCTAGGAATTGAGCGTCTCCTCTGCCAGGCTCTGTCCTGGGACGCGTCAGGGAATACGTCACCAAAGCCTCTGCCCTGCTGGAGCTTCCTCCAATGAGAGACTGAGCGTAGACCGGTAAACCTGCCGTGCATGGTCAGGGCAGGGCGGCTCCATCAGCAAAATCCAGCAGTGCAGGGAGCCGGGGGAGCGGCGGCCCCGCTGGTGTAGCCCTGAATGAATGAATGACCAGCCGGTGTTCTGACGGGGGAACGCCCATGCTTCACCCGCTGTCGCTTGGGCCCTCCTGATTCTCTCCAGCACAGAAGCACACTGGACGTTACGTCCTGGAGGAGGCCACGCCCCCCTTCAGCTGGACAGAGGCAGGAAGGCATGACCCCAAGGCCCCTTAGTAAGAGCACTTGGTGTGTGAGGTCATGCAGGCCTGGGGTGTGTCCTGGACCTGCCAGTTGTCATCTGTGTGCTTCTGTTTTTTTTTTGTTTTTTTTTTTTTTTTTTTTTTAATTTTTATTTTTTTTGACAGGCAGAGTGGACAGTGAGAGAGAGAGACAGAGAGAAAGGTCTTCCTTTGCCGTTGGTTCACCCTCCAATGGCCGCCGCGGCCGGCGCGCTGCGGCCGGCGTACCGCGCTGATCCGATGGCAGGAGCCAGGAGCCAGGTGCTTTTCCTGGTCTCCCATGGGGTGCAGGGCCCAAGCACCTGGGCCATCCTCCACTGCACTCCCTGGCCACAGCAGAGAGCTGGCCTGGAAGAGGGGCAACCGGGACAGAATCCGGCGCCCCGACCGGGACTAGAACCCGGTGTGCCGGCGCCGCTAGGCGGAGGATTAGCCTAGTGAGCCGCGGCGCCGGCCGTGTGCTTCTGTTTCTGTGAGCCTCAGTTTTCTCGTGTGTAAAATGGGTGCAGTGGCCGGCTCTTCCTCATGAGGTGGGATTTGAGGACAGGCCTCCAGGAAATCCTAGCAGATTCTAGTATCAAACTGTGCTTTGGGAAAAGGGCACCGCTGGGACATGGGGACCCAGGCCCACAGAGTAGCGTGGAATGAGGACGGGAGAGGGGAGGGGAATGGGGAAGGCAGCTGGGCCCATCCCAGAGGTTCCTGGAGCAGGCTAGGAAGAGGGGCCTGAGCCTGGGAACAGATGGGACCAGCAACCCCACTGGCCTCGTGGTCTTCAAACCCAGTCTGAAATCTTTTGGGCCACTCTGGAGTGTGAACTCCACCAAAGCAGCAAAACAGCGTCACAGCTACAGTGGCCGCCTCGGGCTGAGACCCAGGCACAGGGTTCCCGGGTTTTCCTAGTGTGGTGACCTTGATCTTCGTTTCCCATGGCCTCTCTGTTCCCGTCTATAAAATGGAACCAACAGTACCTGCCTTGAGTTTTGGGAAGAAGCAAGATGATGCATGGCTAACATTCACCAGGCATTACTGTGACAGGTTAAATGTTTAGAAGTTGGATGTTGTGATAAAACGCACATACCGTGGACTTTGCCATCGTAACGATGTTTAAAAAAATTTTAAGGTTTATTTATTTATTTGAAAGTCAGGGCTTTCAAATAAAGGAGAGGCAGAGAGAGAGAGAGAGAGAGAGAGCTCTTCCAATCTTTGGTTCACTCCCCAAATGACTTCAATGGCTAGGACTGGGCCAAGCCAAAGCCAGGAGCCTGGCGTTTCATTCAGGTCTCCCACGTGGGTGCAGAGGCCCAAACACTTGGGCATCTTCTGCTTTCCCAGGCATATTAGGAAGCTAGATCAGAAGTGGAGCATCCAGGACTTGAACCGGCGCCCATACAGGCTGCTGGTGCTTCAGGCTTAACCCACTGCACCACTGCGCCACAGTGCCGGCCCCTGTCTTACCCATTTTTAAGTGTGCAGTTCATTGGTGTTAGGATTTTCCAGTACATAGATCTGAAACTCCACACGCATTAAAGTACAGCTCCCCCAGCCTTGGTCCCTCATAGTCCTGCCTCCTGTCTCCCTAGGTTTGACCGCCATGGACGCCTCACGTTCTTGCGGTCATGCTGTGTTTATCTTTCTGTGGCTGCCTTGGTCCACCATGTCTTCAGGGTTCATTCACCTTATAGCACTCAGCAGAATTCCTTTTTCAAGGCTGCATAGTGTTCCCTCGCGGGCGTGTGCCACACCTGTTTATCCATTCACCCATGGATAGCAGCTGGACGTGAATAGGGCTGCTGGTATGAATGGGGCTGCCATGCACAGGGGTGTCCAGATGTCTCGGACGCTGCTGTCGGTCCCCTGGGCTGGAGCCAGAAGTGATATTGCTGCATCATTTGCTGTTGTGATTTGAAGGAAGGGTGCTAGGTTTGTTCACACCATGTGTTCACACTGTGTGTTCACACTGTGTCTCCCCTTGCCCACCAGGGTAAGAGCAGTGCCTGGAGCTGTGTCCAGCAGTGTGAAAACCTGGGGTCAAGTGCACTGATAGACTTCTCCATCTCCCCTTCTTCCTGTCCAGGCCAATTTGCCTCTTGAGTTATTTTCTCATTCTCCCAGGCAGGTGTTTTTTGATTATCTCCCAAATGTTTATGGGAGCCTGCTCTGTGCACTTGCGGGCAGAGGGAGCTGAGCATCACGGGCCAGTCACCTCACCTGCCAGACGTTGATGGGTGCTGTGGACAAAGCAGAGCCCTAGGGAGAAGGGGCTGGGGGAGGCCCAGGGCAGGGGTTTCTCCGAGGTGTGAGGCTTGTGCGAGGATGAGGAGGAGTGAGGGTGTTTGCCGTGTGTGCCGGCAGAGGGGACAGCCGGTGCAAAGGCCGTGTGGTGGGAGCATGCTGGAGTGGGCAGGGAGCAGCGTGGGGGCGGCAGAGCAGAAGGAGGGAGGGGGAGGGGCCGCCCCATCGCCGTGTCAGGACCTGGATGGCGGGTGGGAAGAGACTGGTCTGACAGTGCTGCCTGGTGAGTGCCCAAGGGTGAGGAGAAAGGGGCAGGAGACTGTGGGGAGACACCTGCCGAGACCCACGTGGAGGACGGGGCAGCAGCCAACGTGGCCCCAAAGTCCCAGAGCCCAGTGTCCACCCGGTGGCAGACTGTCACACCGCCCTCCCGCCCTCCCTCTGGGCTGCTCAAGTGGGTGGGATGGGAGCACCCTTCCGCACCAGCATCTCTCTCTCTCTCTCTCTCTCTCTGTCCTGTAACATGATTGTCCGAAACCTTCTGGGTTCCTCTGTGTTGGGACTGTTGCCATGGAGACCTCCCAAGATGCCTCGCTTAACCTCTGGCTTCCAATTAGACCTCCAGATAGAACAGGCTTCTCTCCTCGAGTATTGTGTGTGTGTGTGTGTGTGTGTGTGTGTGTGTGTGGTGGGGGCTGAACCAAGCCCCCCTAGAATCCTTCCTCCTCGGAGCCTCTCCAGAGTGTGTTACGTAGGGGAGTGTGTGTGTGTCTGTGTGTGTGTGTGTGTGTGTCTGTGTGTGTGTGTCTGTGTGTCTGTGTCAGATCATTCAGCCGCTGCCCTCAGTTTCAGGCCCAAGGATGGCACTGTGTGAAGGGTTTCTTCAGCTAAACGCTTCTCTCTGCTTAGCTCCAAGGCGATTAGGCTTCACCTCCCCGACACTGCCGCCGTCTTCCTGTTCATGGTGATTTCATTGCACTGCAGAGCCACTTGAAGCTCAGCTGCCAGGGCCAGGTGTGTGGCACGGGGTTAGGGTGCCCCTTGGGACTCCCACAGCCTACGTGGGAGCAGGATGCCCGAGTCAAGTCCCGGCTCTGGCCTTATTCTGATTCTAGCTTCTTGCTAACGTGTGCACTAGGAGGTCGCAGGTGGCTCAAGTATTTGGATCCTTGCCACGCACGTGGGAGACCTGGATTAAATTCCCAGCTCCTGGCTTCAGTGGGCCCAACCCCAACTGTTGCAGGCACTTGGGGAGTAAACCAGAATAAGAGAGATTCTCATTCTTCCTCCCTCTCTCTCTCTCCCCTCCTCCCCTCCCCCTCTCCTCCCTCCTCCTCCTCTCCCTCTTTCCCCTCCATTCCGTTCCCGCTCCCTCCCCTCCTCCCCCTCCCTCTCCATTCCCTCCTCCTCCCCCTCCCCTCCTGCCCCTCTCCCTCCCATCCTCCTCCTCCCCTCCTCCTCCCCTCCTCCTCCCCCTCCCCCCCTCCCCCCTTCTCTCTGCAGGGCTGTTGGGTATGGGCAACACTTTATGAGAAACGCTGGGTTGCTTCCAAGGCTGTTAGAGTCCTTTTTGAAGAAGCTGTAGTTTGCCTGGGGCCCCATGTGTAACCTCCCCCTCCCCCATCCTACGTGCCCAGCCCCACCCAGCCCCACCCAGCCCCACGGCCTCCCCCTCCCCTTGCTCTAGGCATTTAATCTTGCACAACTAGTGAGGAACTGCAGGAAGGGATCCTGTGTCTTAGGAATAAAAGGAGTTGAGTATCTGAGGGTGGGCCTGCTTCCACCTGCTGGTCACCTCGCTAAGACCTCGCTTTCTGCTTCCTGCATGTTTGAGTCCAGACTTTAGTGGGCAAGTGGTCTCAGGTGAGCTTATTTCCCACAAGATCAACAGACAGAATTGGTCTTAATTCAAGATTTTCTAATGATAAAGGTTCAGTAAGCTCATGATGGAAGTGCCAACAACAGAAAAAGCCAAGCCCAGTCACCTGCAGCCCCCAGCGCCAGCACCCAGCGTCAGCGATTGTTGCTGTCCTGGTGCCTTCCCTGTGCTCCGGAGCCTTTGTTTGCTTCTTTCCCAAAAGGAAGCGGGGGAGGGGAAACGGGAGGTGGGAGCTCTATAAAGCTTTACTTGTTTATTTGACAGTCAGAATTATATATAGAGAGGAAGAGACAGAGAAAGATCTTCCATCCGCTGGTTCACTCCCCAGAGGACCACAGTGGCCAGAGCTGGGCCAGGCCTAAGCCAAGAAGTTTGTCTGGGTCTCCCACATGGGTGGCAGGGCCCATGCCCTTGGGCCCTCTTCCGCTCCTTCCCAGTGCATCTGTAGGGAGCTGGATGGGAGTGGAGCAGCCGGGACACAAGCCAACACCCCTGTGGAATGCAGTGTCCCAGGCGGGGACTTTACCTGTGATGCCACACCGCAGGCCCCATCTGAGAACCATTGTTTAAAGGCAAAACTGGAATTACGTTGTAGTTGCAGTGGGATGCCAGCCCACCACCTCCCTAAGGAAAGAAAACATAAAAATCCCTGATTCGTAGCATTTGTCAATTCCTGCAGCCTAAGTATCCCCACTGTGCTAATTTCAGGAATTCACAGCACTGACGCAGAGCTGGGCAGAGAAACACAGAAATGTTTCTCACCAGCTCGTGTGCGCCAGTCCTAGCAAACCCTGCTGTCTTTTTAATGATGTCTTTTTTCCTGATCTTGATGTTAAAATGTTGAGAATTCCCATAACACAAAGGGAAAAATTTAAATCACCACCCTCCCCTCTGCCTAGCCGGATCCTACTGCACAACCTAACAGTCCTCTGTCTGGGGACAGAAGTACACAGATAGCTCTCTGCAGAGTTCCAGAGCCGTGCGCATTGACGGCCGAGAATTTGGAAGCCACAGAGAAGTCTCAGGCGCCTCATCATTCCCAGATAACGTCGGAGCACGCTCCATTTTCCTGCGTGTGTCTTTCTGACACGATTGGGCCTGTGGTTCGAATATTTCTGATTTTCAGTCATAGCACAAGCATATTCCATGCTCTGGAGAAGGTGACAACCCCGGGGAGAACATTACCACTGGTAACTTACCAACTACGCTGCCGGGGCATCAACAGGTGCAGCATAGGAGTCCTGCTCCCTGGCAGCGCAGGCCTGGCCTAGATGAAGCTCAGGTGGTCTGAAGTCTCGGTTGACCCTGGTCTGGGGCCCTGGGATATCTGTGGGTCTCTTTTCCACCTGCTTTCCCCTCCAGGTCTGCACTGGAAAATGAGCAGGGAGAGACACTGAGCTTGAGCTTAAGCCTGGAAACCAGTTCATTGCTTTGTGCGAACAGCCAGCATTCTCTGAGCACCCACCACCTCGTGGCAGGTGCCCGCCTGGGCACCAGGATACAGAAGTGGGAGAGATGCGGTGGCTGCTCTCTGCCCAGGCAAACCCAGGAGCTGCCTGCACCACAGCTCAGGGAACAAAGAGAGAGACCAGGGGGGTGAGGTGCCGCGGCTGTGCCTGCCAGTGGTGAGTGCCCTTGGCCCTGCTGAGACAGGCATCCCCGGCAGGGGAGCTGGCACAGTCAGGGCCAGGCGGCAGAGAGGGGCAGCCCAGAGCCAGGCGTCCCAGAGCCCCAGGCTAACTGCTCCCTCTTTCTCCTCCAGGTCCCACCCCTGTGGACCCATGGCTGGTTTTTCCAGTTTGCTCCCTAAGCACAATTTACATATTTCTCTGAAGAACCATCCAGAAGCTAAACACACCGTCTTTGGACATAGACGCAGGAGAGGCCCACGGCTGTGTCTCAAAACTCGGGTAAGTGTTATTTAAGTTCTCACTGGACTTCCTCTTTTACTGCCTCTCTCTCAGCAGGGGGCTGACATCTGTCAGCCTGCGTCCCCGCCGAGTCCCCGACAGGTGGCATGGTGCCAGTGCGTTTTGTCAGATTAATAACTGGTGAATTGGTAGTGGAGGTGAATATTTATTTATAATTTGCTTAGGCCTTAAAAAAATCTTTAACATTCTAGATACACCCTGTTGTGGTGGTGTTTTTTTCAACTGTTGTTTTAAAATGATTAGAGATACCCAGGAAGTTGCAGAACTAGTACTGAAAGGTCCCATGAGCCTTCACTCAGCTCCCCAGAAATCTGGGGGAAGGGGGTGGGGCAGCTGGCAGGTGTCACCCGTATTGAAGTTCCAGTTCAAATTCTAGCACCCTGGTGATCAGCTTCCTGCTACTGTGCCTGCAGCACGTGAGGGCCTGAGTACTTTGGTCCCTGCCACCACGTGGGAGGTCCAGATGGAGTTCTGGGCTCATGGCTTCCACCTAACTCACCCTGGGCTGTTGCACTCATTTGGGGAGTAAGCCAGTGTATGTAAGATTTCTCTCTCTCTGTCTCTGCCTTTCAAATAAATAAGTAAATAAATAAATGAAATCTCTTTTTAAAAATTTTATTTATTTGAAAGAGTTACACAGATAGAGAAGAGGCAGAGAGAGAGAGAGAGAGAGAGAGGTCTTCCATCCACTGGTTCACTCCCCAACTGGCCGCAATGGCTGGAGCTGTGCCGATCTGAAGCCAGGAGCCAGAAGCTTCCTCCAGGTCTCCCACGTGGGTGCAGGGGCCCAAGGACTTGGGCCATTTTCTATTGCTTTCCCAGGCCATAGCAGAGAGCTGGATTAGAAAAGGAGCAGCCAGGACTCGAACCGGCGCCCATATGGGATGCCAGCACTGCAGGCGATGGCTTCACCTGCTACACCACAGCACCAGCCCCTATAAATGAAATCTTACAAATCAATGTAGAGCTGGACGTTGGCTTAGCAATTAAGACACCAGTGAAGATGCCCACATCCCCCATCAGAGTGCCTGAGTTCAAGTCCCAACTCTGCTTCTGAGTCCAGCTTCCTGCTGATGCACACGCTGGGAGACAAGGGGTAATGGCTCAGGTACCTGGGTCTCTGCCTCTTGCCTTCAGCCTTGCCTAGCCCTGGCTGTTACAGGCATCTGGGGAGTGAACCAGTGGATGGAAGGTCTGTATGTGTGTGTGTGTGTGTGTGTACATGTTATGCCTTTCAAATAAAACGAAAATAAATTTAAAAACTAAGTCTTTACTCCTTCTCAGGTCAACCTGGCCCTTGGTGCTACAACCCTGGGCAACTTCCTCTGCGTGCACCCTCCACGCCTGCCCACTGCCCCAAGCCTGGCTGCACTGAACACCCTCTGGGTTTCAGAAGCAGCCCCCCTCTTCTGCCTCTGGGACTTGACACATGCTGTCCCCTGTGCCAGGGACGTGCCCCTCCCACCCCACCACACCCCTGCCTGAGCCACTCCCACATAGCATCCAGGCCTGAGCGTCACTGTCACTTCCAGGGAGCCAGTGCCAGTGCCGGGGCCTCAGTCTCCCTCCACCTCTGGTGTCCCCATCACAGTGCTCATTCCCGGGCTTGTCGTCATCTGTCTGCTTGCCAGCATCTGCCCCTGGGCCAGGGTTTCCTCTGCTGGACAGCCCTGTCCTGTCCACCCACAGGACCGTCCCCTGGCTTCCCTCAGCCTCTGCCAGGGCCACCTTTCATTGGCATACACAGTAGGCACCTCCTTCCCCCAACAAGGTCTGTGCTGGTGTAGGATTGCTAATCCCCCCCCCAACACACACTTTTCTTTTTTTTAAGTTTTATTTATTTGTTTGAAAGGCGGAGGTACAGAGACTGATCTTCCATCCGCTGGTTCACTCCCCAAAATGGCCGCAATGGCTGGAGCTGGGCCAGGCTGAAGCCAGGAGCCAGGAGCTTCATCCGGGTCTCTCACATGGAGCAGGGGCCATCTTCCGCTGCTTTCTCAGGCATGTTAGCAGGGAACTGGATTGGAAGTGGCGCAACCAGGACTCGAGCCAGCGCCCCTATGAGATGCTGGCGTTGCAGGCAGTGGCTTAACCCACTGCACCACAGCACCAGCCTTGCCATCCCCCTTCAGAGCAGGAATGGTCAGTTGGGTCCCCTGATCAGCCCCAAGGCCCAGAACATCAGCTGATTTAAGGCCTGAGCTGATTTAAGGGCATCCCATGGCTTGTGCTCTTCTCCATCCAACCAGCAAACGTCTGTTCATGCCTGCGGTAGTCCAGGGCCTGCACAGCAAGCTAGGGAGACAGCAGTGATGAAGCTGCCTGGGGGGCGGCGCTGCAGCGCTGTGGGTAAAGCTGCCTCCTGCAGTGCCAGCGTCCCATATGGGCGCCTTTTGGAGTCCTGGCTACTCCACTTCTGGTCCAGCTCCCTGCTAATATGCCTGAGAAAGCAGTGGAAAATGGCCAAGTACCTGGGCCCCTGCACCTGCATGGGAGACCCGGAAGCAGTGCCTGGCTCCTGGCTTCATCATGGCCCAGCCCATGCAGCCATTTGGGTAGTGAACCAGTGGATGGAAGACCTCTCTCTCTCTCTCTCTCTCTCTCTCTCTCTAACTCTGCTTTTTAAATAAATAAAATAAACCTTAAATTTTTTTAAGTTTGTTTAAAAGAAAGAAACAACATGAGGGTGCCTCAAGATACCTATTGTTGTATCTGAATACTCAGGCAAGCTAACAAGTATTCTCAAAATAGAACAGGGGGCTGAGATAGTGGGCAGAGTTACTCCAGCCTGGGTGGTCAGGGAGGTCCTCTTGGAGGAGGTGACCCTCGGGGAAGGTTAGGGGAAGGATGTTCCAGGCAGGGGGAATGGCAGGTGCCAAAGCTGGTGGGGGCGGGGGGAGACCAGGTGTGTATTTAAGAGCAGAAAGACAGGCAGTGTGGCAGTGTGCATGCACGCAGGAGACAGGGCAGAGGCAGACATGGGCTGGACAGTGTGGGCCGTCATCCGGGGGTTGGGGTCTGTTACACGGGCAAGTGACATGCTGGGGGTATGTGACCGAGAGGCCCCTCGGGCTGCGGTGTAGCAGGTGCGGGACAGGCCCCCAAGAGTGAGTTGTGTGGAATGAGAGAGTGACCATGGCCTGAGCTGAGCTTTCTGGGAGCCAAGTGCACATCCCACCCCCACCCCCCTGGGGGCTAGAAACAGATCGGAGAAGCCTACTTTTTCTTGAGCTAAGAGCTGACGTGGGGCTCCCACGCACGGTGCGTGGAGTGGATGCAGTGTAGGGGGAAGTCACAGCAGGTGCCACCCGGCCTGCTCTCAGTTCTCCCCTTTTCCACCACCAGAGTCCGGGCAGAGCCTCTGAGCGGGGAAACCCACTGCAAACCACAGCCTTGGGTTCCTGGAGCAGCCGTTCTTGCGGGGTGACTTTGGGCCCTGTGTTTCTGCACGGGAGGCGAGGGGAGGAGGACGCCCACGATGGCATAGCCAGGGGACAGCACGGGCACGAGGGGACAGCACGGGCGCGAGCGTCCGGGGCTACCTTGGGTCTCATCCCGTACTGCGTCTCTGGAGACCGCTGGCCTGGCCGAGCTGTCCTCAGCCGCTCACCCTCACCTGGGACTTAGCAGAAGGGAATGGACTAGAAAGAGTTTTGCCAACTGTCACGCGCTGTGAAATCGTTGCTCTGTGGCTTTTAACTAACTCGGGGTTGTTTGCAAGGTTAATGAGTTACAGGGGGATTTTAGAAGGTTCAGGGAAACTAAAGATGAGTTGATTTGGGGGCAAAAATGAAGTTGTTTTGAAATCCATGCCTGAGAAGTATCTTCATGAAAATGTGTATTATATAAAAACTATACATGAATTTCAATTGTTTTTGCCAAAATAAGCTTATCTTTTCATTCCGTTTCCCACAAGTTTTTTGTTTTTGCTTTGTTTTTGTTTTTTTAGCACCCTCTTATTGGTTGTAGGCAGGCTTTCAAATACCCTCTCTAAAGAAGAAACATTTTCAGAACAAAAGACACATTTTTTTAAAGATTTATTTATATATTTGAAAGTCAGAGATACACAGAGATAGAAGGAGAGGCAGAGAGAGAGAGAGAGAGAGAGAGAGGTCTTCCATCCGCTGGTTCACTCCCCAATTGGCCGCAATGGCTGGAGCTTCACCGATCCAAAGCCAGGAGCTCTTTCTGGGTCTCCCATGCGGGTGCAGGGGCCCAAGGACTTGGGTCATCTTCTGCTGCTTTCCCAGGCCATAGCAGAGAGCTGGATTGGAAGTGGAGCAGCTGGGTTTCAAACCGGCGCCCATATGGGATGCCGGCACTGCAGGCAGTGGCTTAACCTGCTACACCACAGTGCCAGCCCCAAAAGACTTATTTTTTTTTTTAATTTATTTTATTTCTTTGAAAGGCAGAATGATCGAGAGAGAGAGAGAGATCATGCATGAACTGGCTCACTCCTCAAATGGCCACAATGGCTGGAGCCAGGCCATGTGGGTGCAGGGGCCCAAGCACCGGGCCATCTTCTGCCACTTTCCCAGGCCATTAGCAGAGAGCAGGATCAGAAGTGGAGCAGCTGGCATTGCAGGCAGCGGCTTAACCCACTGCACTGCAATGGCTTAACCCCCAGGGCAAAAATGTGTATTCCTTAGCTGGATGGGCACCAACTGTGGACCCAGAACAGCATGCCGCGTGGTTATTAGACTAGAAAGCTCTGGCCACCTGAGGAGAAGTAGAACAGAGGTGGTGGCCCGGCACTCTGGCCCCGGCTGTCTCAGTCCTGTGGTTGCCGGCTGTGGGACCTGGGCCCACATCCTCCACTGAGCCCATCTCCTCCCTCACACGCTGGACTCTGGACGTGAAGGGCTGACCCGCCCCAAGAGGCTTGTTGGCTCTCGTTCTTGTTTATTGCACCTGTGTGAGAGGCGGCTCCTGCTAAGCGCTGGTTGATGCTTTTATACGTTGATTTCTTTCACAAGCATTTACACAGCTGTGTCCCAGCGCTTCACAAATGCTGATGCTCATGGCCCGCTGGCTGACACCACACTTCCTGGGGGGGGGGGGGGTGGTCAGGGAGAAAGCTCAGTGAACAGAGCTTGAGTTGCCCAGGGTCCCCCATCTGTTAAGTGGAGGTGCCCAGACTCCCTCCCAGGACCACCTGGTGCTGAGCCTGTGTTCCTAGCCGCACTGCTCTGCAGTCAAGGCTGGTACCCCTCCCTACACCTCCCCTCCCCTCCCCTCCACCCCTCCCCCCACTTCTCTCCCCTGCCTCCCTCCCTTCCTCCTCCCTTCCTTCCTTCCGTGCTGGGGGTGCAGCAGTCACAGAGCGCACGCATCTCCAGCAGACGGCTCTGAGAGCTGTGCCGTGCACCTGTGTAGCCACAGCCCGGGTGAAGATGAGACAGCCCCATGCCCAGCCTGCCCTGTCCCTCCTGAGTCGGTCCTCACTCCCACAGGTGACCTCTCTCCTGCCTTCCATCACCGCTTCAACTCCACTCAAGCAGGGTAGTGCAGGAGGCACCCTTTCTGTGTTTCCTGTTGTCTGAGACGCATGCGTGTGGTGGCGATTAGCCAAGGTCATTCTCTTTCTCTGCTGTGTGATAGTCCATGGTGTGACTGTGACGCAGCTTTGCACGCTGTGGTGGGTGCACGTGTGGATTGTGTCCCCTTTGGGACTGTGGTCATCCATCGGTATCCTCAGGGGCTTGGTCTCAGGATGCCACCCCCAATGGATATGGAAATCTGTAGGTGCTCAAGTCCCTTAACTAAAATGGTATAGTATTTGCATATAATATATGCGCACACTCCTGTGTACTTTTCTTAAAGATTTTGGGGCCAGCACTGTAGCGCAGTGGGTTAACGCCCTGGCCTGAAGCACCAGCATCCCATATGGGCACTGGTTCAAGACCTGGCTGCTCTGCTTCCTGTCCAGCTATCTGCTACGACCTGGGAAAGCAGTAGAAGATGGCCCAAGTCCTTGAGCCCCTGCACCCATGTGGGAGACCTGGAAGAAGCTCCTGGCTCCTGATCAGTGCAGCTCCGGCCGTTGCAGCCATCTGGGGAGTGAACCATCGGATGGAAGTCTCTCCCTCTCTCTCTCTCTCTCTCTCTCTCTCTCTCCATCTGCTGGATAACTCTCCAAGTAGCTGCAACAGTGAGGACTGCGCCAGCCAAAGCCAGGAGCCAGGAACTCCATTTGGGTCTCCCACATGGATGGCAGGAGTCCAGGGACTTGAGCCATCTTCCGCTGCTTTCCCAGGTGCATTAGCAGGGAGCCGGAAGGGAAACTCAACACCCAGGACTTGAACCAGTGCTCTGATATAGGATAGGGATGCACTGTTGCAGGCAGGGACTTAACCGGCTGCGCCACAGCGCCAGCCCCTTTCCTGGATACTATGTATCATCTCTACATTACTTACAAAGCCCAATACAATGTGAATGCCTTGACAGTCACTCCACTGTGTTGCTTAGGGAATAATGACAAGAAGAAAGGCAGCACGTGTTCAGCACAGATGCGGCGTTTGTTCCAAGGTGTTGGATCAGCGGTTGGGAGAACCTGTGGATGTGGAATCCACGGACACAGGGCTGATGTGTGTGATTGGCAGCGCTGTGAGCATCACAGACTCGGGGCTCGGGGGGGCTGTGAACGGTACCAAACACAAACCCTTTGTGGGTAAACGCATTGAAAACATCTCTCCCCACCCCGGTGTCTGAGGTGTGTTTTCACTTTCCTAAAGGTGGTGGTGAGAAGTTCTTTTGTCTTAATGAAGCCTAATTTTCAATCTTTTCTGGTTTCTGATTTTTATGTCTCATGTAAGTAGCATGCGCCCTCCCCTGGACGCATCTCTCACTGGGTTTTTTTCCTGCAGGGCTGGGGATGGCCACAGGGGACAGGCGAAGCCCGAGGCTGCCCCAGGTCACCGAGCCAGCCGCACAGGGGGAGCCCCACGTGCCCACGGGCCGGGAGCTGACCGAGGCCAACCGCTTCGCCTATGCCGCGCTCTGTGGCATCTCCCTGTCTCAGCTCTTTCCAGAACCCGAGCAAAGGTGAGTTCGTGGGTCTCCCGGAGAGAAGGTCATGCTCCTTGGGGGAGCCAAGCCAGGGACCGCGGGAGGCACAGAGGAGCAAGCCAGTGTCCTTGGCTGAAGCAGCTCGCAAGCTGGGAAGGGGAAAAGACAGCCCGCCACCCAGTTAGTCAGCATTTTTTGAGCACCTACTGTGTGCAGGCCTGCTTTGTGGTGCTTGGAGGGCGTCTGCGAATAAGACGAGTGAGACAGGCGCCTTCCCTTCTCAGACAGGACACAGTCCGGTAGGGGGTAAGAGATGGGTGAACGCGTGAAACATGCCCTTGTTGAGCACCTACTATGTGCTGGTGTCGTGCACAGCCCTGTGGAGGAGACAGCGGACAGCAGGACTTGGCTTCTGCCCTCAAAGTGCGCGCGCCCTGCGGGGTCCCCCTGGCTCATCGTAGTGGCAGACAGGGGCAGCTGTACTCACGCGGGTCACTGGACACCTGCACAGGTGTGCCGTGGGAGCAGATGAATGACAGGGTTAATCTCTGTGTCATATGTCATGTCTGTTGTTGGCAGTATCCATGGTAGATGTGTTTAAATCATACAAGGGTACTTCAGAAGGTTCATGGAAAACGGAACTGAAGGTGTCTATTTTAGTGCAGAAAAAATGGAAATCCACGGGCATCAGAGGCCTCCAAAATTTCATGGATACGGGAGGTATTTGACCTGTTGGTTACGATGCCAATTAAGACACCCACGTCGGGTAGGCAGCATCATGGCGTATCGGGTAGTCTCTGCCTGTGGCACTGGCATGCCACGTGGGTGCCAGTTTGAGTCCTGCCTGCTCCACTTCCCATCCAGCTCCCTGTTAATGCCCCGGGAAAAGCAGCAGCAGATGGCCCGAGTGTTTGGGTCCCTGCCATCCACGTGGGAGACCCAGATGGGATTCCAGGGTCCTGGCTTCAGCCTGGCCCGGCCCTGTGCATTGTGGCCATGTGGGGAGTGAACCAGTGAATGGAAGATAGCTCTGTGTGTGCGCATGTGTCCTTTTCTCTGTTACTCTGCTTTTCAAATAGATAAATAAAAAATTTTTTTTTAAATTGAGGGAGGTAAATTGGAGTTGACTTGGGAGCAGGTCAAATGTTGGGTAGGCAAAAGCAGGACCTAGGTGTGGCCCCAGTGGCTTGGGTGGTGGTGCACACAGGACAGAGGTGTCATTGCTAAGGCGGGGTGGGGGGGCAGCAGGTTGGGGGCAGGAAATGAAGAGAAGTTCTTGTACCTGCAGCGCTTCCAAGACCCTTACCCTACCCCCCACATGAATGCTCAGTGGCCCCCTCATGCCTTGGGTCCTAACTGGGGATTTTGCTTCTGATTTTTTTTTTTAAAGATTTATTAATATGGGGGCCAGTGCTGTGACGTAGTAGGTTAAGCCTCTGCCTGTGTTGCTGGCATCCCATATGGGCGCTGGTTCTACTCCTGACTTCTTCACTTCCGATCCAGCCCCCTGCTGATGGCCTGGGTAAGCAGTGGAGGATGGCCCAAGTGTTTGGGCCCCTGCACCCACATGGGAGACCCGGAAGAAACTCCTGGCTGCCTTCAGATTGGCCCAGCTCTGGCCATTGCAGATATTTGGGGAGTGAACCAGTGGATGGAAACCTTCCCCTCTTCCTCTCTCTCTGTCTGTCAGTAACTCTGCCTCTCAAATAAATAAATAAATCTTTTAAAAAAGATTTATATGAAAGGCAGAGTTACAGAGAGAGAGAGAAAGAGAGTGAGAGAGATCCTCATCTGCTGATTCACTCCCCAAATGGCTGCAATGACCAGGGCTGACCCAGACTGAAACCAGGAGCCTGGACTCCATCCGGGTCTCCCACATGGGTGCAGGGGTCCAGGCACTTGGGCCATCCTCCACTGCTTCCCAGGCCATCAGCAGGGGGCTGGATCAGAAGTGGAGCAGCAGGGACTTAAAGCAGCACTCATGTGGGATGCCAGTGTCTCAGGCAGTGACTTAACCGTCATGGCCTTCACAATGACAGGCCTTTGCTTTGGCTTTTTATCTTTGTCTCTCCTGCTGGACTGCACGCAGGAACCTACTCATCTCCTTGGGGCAACCTGCACCCCAGGCCAGGGGGTTTCTCCAGCTGCCTCCCAGTCTGCCGCTCTCTGCGGTCGCCCCACTGCGCTGGGATTCATCCCACTCCCACTGCCTGTAGCAAGAGGACGGGAGCTGCCTTGTTGATGTCTGAGTCCCCTGTGCCTGACACACGGCCCCATGTAGCAAGGGCGCTCCGTAAAGGTTGGAGAGAAGAAGGGATGAGTTGGGGCAGGCATTTGTATTGGTTAAGATGCCACTCGCTTGGGACGCCCGCATCCCTTACCAGAGGGCCTGGTTTTAGTCTTGGCTCCTCTGCTTCTGATCCAGCTTCCTGCTCATGTGCACCCCTGGAGGCACATGGGTGGATCCTGCCACCCATGTGGGAGACCCAGTTCAAGTTCCGGCATTTAGAGAGGGAATCAGAGGATGAGAGATCTATCTCTCTCCCCCTCTCCCCCTCTCCCTTTCTCCCTCTCTCTCTCTCCCCATCTCCCTCTTTCCTCCTCTCCCCTCTCCCTTTCTCCCTCTCTCTCCCTCCCCATCTCCCTCTCCCTCTTTCCCCCATCCCTCTCCCTCTCCCCCCTCCCTCTCCCCCTCCCTCTCTCTCTCTCCCTCTTTCCTCCTCTCCCCCTTCCCCCTCTCCCCCTCCCCCTCTCCCTCTCTCCCTCTCTCGCTCTCTCCCTCTCTTGCTCTCTCCCCCATCCCTCTCCCCCCCTTCCTCTCCCTCTCCCCCTTTCCCTCTCTTCCCCTCTCCCTCTCCCTCTCTCTCCCTCTCCTGTTGCTGTGGATTCGTTTTGGGAGGGGAAGCATGGTGGGGGCAAGAGACGCAGAGTCACCACAGACACCGGGAGTCGGGTGAAAGCAGGCCTGAGGCGAGCAGGCTGCAGACTCGTTTATTTCAGTTGGTGCAGCAGCTTATATAGCCAAGGCAGCCAATCCAGCCAAGGGATGGTCTATGCCCTAACCAATCACACCCTGTTGCCAGGCAGTTTCCAAAGCCATCCAATCATAGCCTGTTATCAGTCAGGCTCTGTTGTCATGTGCTTTCTGAAACCATCCAATCACAGCCTGTTGCCAGGCAGTTTCTGTTGCCAGTGGCCATCTTGGCATGGCCTTCTCATTCCACCACATTTCCCCCTTTTTGTTTATTTTTGAGCAACGGGAGGCATGATTCTTGGCCATACCATTGTTGACCCCGTTTCCATGTGGTCTCTGTATGCAGCTGTGCCTGTCTTAGGTTGTCCCCCAGGGGATCTTACCCGTTGTTGACTAACCAGCACTCAAAATGGGAGACCACGGGATTGCTTGCTCAGATGGGGTAGGAATGAGGAACAGTGGTAATCAGGAATGGCATGACCACACACAGACTGTGGGCCATTCGAGTGGCTGACCAGAGCTAGTGGGGTATAAAACAGTAATGGATGTGGCTATGGGCAGTTCCTCAGGGTAGGATGATAGGGCAGGTGCGTCTGCTAACAAGGCAGACTCTCAGTCTTGTTCAGCTGGTTCTGGTTGACTGTCAGTTGCAAGCTTGATGTTTCTGGCTGGTACCCAAATGGGCTGTCCCGCATTCTCTGGAAAGACACAAGCATATCCTCAGCCCTTGGTCAGCAGAGGGTGTGGTCCCTTCCATTCTCCTGCCAGGGGGTCTTCCCACCTAACCATAGAGGCTGGGGTCTGGAATGGAAAGGATCCCCAGTGTATATAAGCTGGGCTGACCCCTTGGGAATCAAAACTAAGAAAATTGATAGTGAAACGGACTTCAGTCAAAGCAAGCTGTGGGTCTGGGGACATATGATTGTTTTTCTGTCTTTGTAAGAGATCTTTAATCATCCTATGAGTTCTTTCAATGATTGCCTGTCCCTGTGGGTTATATGGGATACCTGTGGCAGACCGTATGTTCCAGGATTTCCGGAAGGAATTAAATTCCTGTGATATATACACTGGCCCGTTATCAGTCTTTATGGTCCAGGAGACACCAAGGACCAGCATGGCTGACTTAACTGCCTTTATCACATTATTAGCCTTTTCTCCAGATTGGGCTGTTGCAAATACAGCCTTTGAACAAGTATCTACCACCACATGGACAAACTTGTTTACCAAAGGAGTTAATGTGGGTGATGGCCACTTGCCAGAGCTTATTAGGAGCAAGGCCTCACGGGTTCACTCCTGCTTGTTGCAGTGGGCCTAACAGGGCGAGGGGTGCACAATTCTTGCAGTAGTGAACTAGGTGTTTGCATTGGCTCGTTGTTAGCTCTGGGGAAAGCAATTGTATGTTGCTTGCTGACGTATGAAAATTTTGGTGTAGAATATGGGCTTGTTCTAGGTGTCCAATGGAAGCCGTGTTGCAGGAGATAAGACGGTCGACCTTTTTGTTGTCTTGGAAAATAAAGCCAGGTAACCCAGTATGTGATCTTACGTGTGAGATATACCATGGGTGTTTTCTGTACTCAGTTAGCTCCTTAAGTGTTGTGAACATTTGATCAATTAGATTATTGGTCAGGTTAAAGACTGCAAAAGGGATCGTCTTTGCTACCTGTACTGAGTATTTGCTGTCTGAAAATATATTTACCGGCCCATCCTGGCTAAGGAGTAGAACCTTGACTATTGCCTTTATTTCTCCCACCTGTACTGATCCCCCATGGGGTTCTACATGGATCTTATCTTTTTCTGTTAAAGATTTGATCACTATTCCAAACAGTGACTTGTTGGCGTCCATAAACACACATGGTGCCATGGGTATAGGTTGATTAACAGGGAAAGCATGTTTTGGATAGTCTATTTCTAAGATTTGTAGTGTCTAGAGTAGCCTGTCCGCTGGCAGGTGATTGTCAACCTGTCCTGGGAAATTTATTAGTTAAAGTTTGAAAGAGTGAGCTATTCTGCATCAATGTGGACAGTTCTAATTGTGATAGGGGTAGGACCACTATTTCTGGCTCTGTGTTAAATATCTTATTGGCATAATATCTTAATTTAAGTCCCATCATAAGGATGGCATCTACTTTGTTAACTATTTTACGACACTCGCTCCAGGCTATGTGCACCCAAAAAAGTGGTCCATGTTGTTGCCAAATAACTCCTAAGGGGGCCTTGAGGGTAGATATAGTTATGGCAAATAGAGGCACCTGAGGGTCATATCTAAAGGTTTTGAAATGTGACAACTGGGTGTTGATCTTGTCTATAGTGGATTTGGCTGCTGGTGTCCATGTGATTTTTGAAGAAGGGCTGTTCCCCTTGGTCAGTAAATCGAATGGTGGTCTAAGCTCTGCAGGTGTTAGGGAAGGAAGGGCTTCAGCCAATTGATTTGGCCACATAGTTGCTGAAGTTCATTAAGTGAGTATCTATGCTTGACTTTTAGGTTTGGGCCCATTGGAGATACATGGGAGGAGGTTTGATAACCCAAGAATTGAATGGGAGGAAAATGTTGTACCTTTTCTATGGCAATAGACAAACCCAGGAATTGTAAATTTCTTACTGTCTCACTTAGGCCTTCAGAGTTGCTGCATTCTTGTGAGCAAGTAAGATATCATCCACATAATGTATGACCAAGCACTGATCTTTAAGTGTGCTGGTCGCATGAGAAACGTATCTTTGGCAAATGACAGGGCTGTTTTTCATGCCTTGTGGGAGTACTGTCCGCTGAAATCTTTTTGCAGGGAGCTGAAAATTGGGCTTCCATACTGTAAAGGCGAGGTAGGCCTTGTCCTGCTCCGCGATGGGAATGGAAAAGAAGCAGTCTTTGATATCAGTGGTAACTATGTGGTATCCATTAGCAATGGCCCCTGGATGGGGAATGCCAGCCTGGAATGTTCCCATCTTTTTTATGATTTTGTTGATGGCTCTCAAATCCTGTAATAGCCTATATTTTCCCTGTTTCTTTGGTGTCACAAAAATGGGTGTGTTGTGAGGGCCCGTGGAGGGCTCTCTGTGTCCCTTTTCCAATTGTTCCTGCACCAGTTCTCTAAGGATGCCAAGTTTGGGTTGTACTATTGGCCACTGCTCTACCCAGATGTTTCCTGATTTTTCCCATTCAATGGGGATTGGGCGTGTCTTTTGTATGAGGTGAGCAGTGGCCCCTAGAATTGGGGATGAATCTTACTTGTAGGCTCTCCATTAAAGCTGCTGGCTCGTGGAGATCTGTGATCTGTAGTAAGGACCGCTTGCATGTGTGCGAGCACATCTCTCCCCCATAAGGTTGTGGAAACCTCAGCAATCAGCGGGAAGATGGTTCCCATATCTCCATTGTCATCTCTCCACGTTACAGGTGTGATGACCTGATCAGCCAATTTTAATCCTCCAACACCTTGGAGGTCGGGCCTGGGCGCTGTCTTCCAATGTTGCATTTTTCTTGCATCCCTAGCTTTTAAGACAGTGGCATCTGCCCCCATCTCAGTTAAACCCACAAAGGCAATGTCATCTAAGTATAGGGTCAATTTTGGCCTCAGATTGAAGATGGGCATCGACCAGTTAATGGTGGTGGGACTCCCTCTTACTTGCTGGGCTGAGGGCCGCCCCGCTGGGAGTTTAAAGGTGTGGTCTTTCAACCTTTTGCCCAATGAAAGCCTTTTTTACATCCGGGACACAGCGTTTTGGGCTGGCCCCATCTGTCAGCGTTTGGGCAGTTTTGCCGTAGGTGTCCCGTTTCCTGACATCCCCAACAGACTGGAGGGTCATTAGACTTCCTTGTGTTCAGTTTGTTAATGGCCGCAGTTGGGGCCTGTATGGGTGTATCGGCAGGGTTTACCTCCTTTGTGGCTGCTATCCATTTAGAAATGTCTTCATTACGGACTGGGGCCATTGCAGCTTTTACCTCTTTGGTAGCACCTTCCCAAGCTAATAGTTTGACCAAATTGTCTTGATCGGGGCCAGGCGGTAATCTTTTCTCTACTGCCTCCAAGACTCTGGCAAGGAAATCGGGGAACCATTCGCCGGGGCCTTGAACTAGGTTTCTAAAGAACTGACTATAATTAGGAGGATTTATATTTTTTAAGGCTCTAAGTGCCAAATCTCTGACCTGATCAAAATAGGTAACTATTCCAATGCAGGCCTGTTCATGAGGATATGTGTAGGTGCCACGGCTTGTAAGCGTATCAAAGGTCACTGCTATTCCACAGGCGGCATTATTCCTCGCCACAGTTTCAGCCTCTTCCTGATAGGAGGCTTTCCACTGTAGAACTGTGGTCTCCACAAACATGCTTCGAGCAGTGCAACCCAGTCAAAATGAGTTTGAAGGTTCGCTCCCATGGTGTGAGCACCTGTTCAAAGTAGGGCGAGTCGGGGCCTGACTCCTGAGAAGCCTTTTTCGGCATAGTGAGGTCACTTATGGGCGTTGGAATCCAGGGCCTGAATTCTGCGTCCGCTCCTACATTAACGGCAAACGTGCGGGTGGGATGGGGTCTAGCGGCTGCCCTGAGAGCCTGGGGTGCCTGGGGACTGCCGCAGATGTGGGGATCCTCACTGGGGTGCGGATGGGATGACCTCGCATGGGTTATCGCCTTGAGGTGGTCTAAGTTCATCCCACGGGTATGTGGGGGGTGGCTGACTAGGCATTGCTGCATTGTCTGCTGTCATGTCATTTTCACCGTCAGATCTCTCTCTCTCCCTAAGTCATCAACTGTTGTCTGTGAGGCAGAGGCCTGGAGTGACAGGCTCTTATCACTCACAGATTCATTGTGTTTGGTAATTAATCTGTGTGCGCTTCTGAGAGGGGGCATCTTTCTCGTGTTTGAGTGCTTAAGAGCAGCGCACCACGCCAACTTAGCCAAAGGAAAGACACGCACAGCACTGCTGCCATACAAAGCAAATTCCTAGCACCTCAGCGGCTGATGGCATTCTGCAGGGGGTTCCCTACCTTAGACAGACAGCCAGTGGTGTATCAGATTGTAGTATGTCCTGTGCTTAGTGGGGGACTTCCTGGATTCGTTAGGTCAAGGCCGTATGCCCACACTATGTCTCCGGAGCGTCACCTCTCTCAGTGAGGGAAGATGACTTGGTTCCGAATTCCGGGATGATCAGTCCCTTGTGTGAATTCGCCGGGTGAACCCAAAGTATAAGGAGGAGCTGAGAAGTGGCGTACGCTTCTGGGAGGTGTGTGCCTAACCTGGGGTCACTAAGACCGAGGACAAGGACAAGGAAAGGGGCGTAGGAAGGGGTTCTGTGCTCACCCTCACAGAACCAAACAGCACACAGAACACCGAGGGGCCTCCTTGGCCGAAATCAAGGGCGACCTCGCCGAGTCCGACACGCTCTCTCTCAGTCACGTTGGGTGCCACATGTTGCTGTGGATTCATTCTGAGAGGAGGAGCGTGGTGGGGGCAAGAGGCGCGGAGTCACCACACAGACCCCGGGAGTCGGGTGAAAGCAGGCCAGGGGCGAGCATCCCGCAGACTCGTTTATTTCAGTTGCTACTGCAGCTTATATAGCCAAGGCAGCCAATCCAGCCAAGGGGCGGTCTATGCCCTAACCAATCACACCCTGTTGCCAGGCAGTTTCCGAATCCATCCAATCACAGCCTGTTGCCAGGCAGGTTCTGTTGTCATGTGGTTTCCGAAACCATCCAATCACAGCCTGTTGTCAGGCAGTTTCTGTTGCCAGCAGCCATCTTGGCATGGCCTTCTCATTCCACCACACTCTCCCTTTCTCTCCCTCTCCCTCTCTCCCCCTCCCTCTCCCTCTCCCCCTTCTGCCCTCCCCTCACACACGCAGTCTCTCATTCTCTCTGCCTTTTACGCAGCCTCTCATTCTCTCTGCCTTTTAAATAAACAAGAAATTGTAACAAGACACGATGAATAACCACTGCCTTTATTAGAAAGAGATTCATGACCTCTGGATTCAGATCTGGGTTCAAATCCTAACCCCGCCACCTCAGGTTATTTAACTGCTCTGTGAGGTGGCGTAGGGAAGCCACAGCACGGCGCACGTGCCCACAGCGGTGGTGGCCTGCCAGCTCTGTCCTACTTCCTCTGCCCCAGCTCCCTCATCCAGAAAGTGAGGCTGGTACACAGGAGCTCACACGGTTAGTCAAGGTGTCCTCGGCTGCAAGTAGCAGCGCCCAGGTCTAAAAGGGATTTAAACAGCAGATTTGTTTTTCTCACTTAACAAAAAGCCCAAGGTCGGTAGTCACAGAGTTGATGTAGTGCGTCAGTAGGCCTTTCAGTTGGCTTCCCTACGCTTTGCTTGGCCCTCCCCTGCTGAGCACAGAAGAGCTGCTGCAGCTCCACACATCACACCTTCACAGGGCAGGGGTCCTCCTCCAGCCCCTCACTCATCTTTCCCAGAATACCCCGCGATGCCTTCCTTTTGTGTGCTTGGCTGGATCTGGTCACACGCCCAGGCCTCAGCAGCAAGGGAGCGGGGTGGAGCAGAGCTGGGGCGTGCCCGCTGCAGAGAGGCAGCGGCATTGTCCACGGTGCCCTCAGAGCAGCTGTGCGCAGGGCAGGTGTCGGGCCCTGCAGAGCCTCGCACACAGTCCTTCCCAGGCGGGTGTCCATGTTCTCGTAAGTAGCAAGGAGGCCTCACTCTGTCTGGAGAGAAGAAATACCTCAGATCTCCTTTCCCAAGCAAGCCAGGGCCCTGCTTCCTGCACAGCCCATACCTGTGCGTACCTGCGAAGCTTCGCCTGCCCTGATAAGCCTGTCTGGTTAACAGGTGCACACCCAGGGAAGAGCTCTGTGCACAAGCACTCCTGGAAGTGAGCTACTGCCCTTCGTCCTGCGGGCCCCGCCCCGTGTCAGGTGCAGAGTGTCCCCGCAGTTCCCTGTAGTGCAGTGGCGCAGAAGCCACCGCATCCAGTCGGCACCACACTGCAGGTTTTGAATGTTGGTGTTTTCCTGGGGAGCGCCATGTGACCCGTCCACTCTTGTGATGCCAGGGGGCAGCCGTGAGCACAGCTCCCAGTCGTCCGTGACTAAGTGGGGGCACCACGGATGTGCAGTGTGGGGTGTGGCTGAGCCATGAGGTGTGGTAGGGGCGGTGAGTTCAATGCATTTTTTTAAAAAAAAGATCTATTTATTTGCTTATTTGAAAGGCAGAGCAACTAAGAGAGAGGGAGAGACGGAGAGAGAGATTTCCCATCCACTGGTTCACTCCACAAATGACCACAGGCAGAAGCTGGGGCTGGGCCAGGCCGTAGCCAGGAGCCTGGAACTCCATCTGGGTGTCCCATGCGGGTGCAGGGGCCCACACACTTGGGCCATCTGCTGCTGCTCTCTGAGGGCACCAGCAGGGAGCTGGATCAGAAGCGGAGCAGCCAGGACGCAAACCACGCTTTCCTACGGGTTGCTGGTGCTGCAGGCGGCAGCCTCACCCGCTGTGCCCCAGTGCCGGCCCCACTCTGACCTTGACCTGGATAGACTTCCCTCTAGGAGGGGATAAAACGATACCTTCCCATCTGGTGGGCTGCATGGGGAAATGAACAAGCCAGTGCGTTTGAAGCACTCGGCACACAGGTAACGGGTGCCATCATGGCTTTTGATTTCCATGAATTTCCACCTGAGCGCCACCACGTGCGCAGCACTTCCGTGGCCGGGCTGCCCCCAGCTGCTACTCATTCTCTGACAAAGTGCTGCACGGGCACTCTGCGGGCCTGTTCATTCACTCACCTGGCCGCAGGAGAGACCGATGGTGCCTCGGATCTGCCACGTTTTGGTAAATGCACAGGACAAACATTAACTTGGATAATCCTTCCAACAACCCTGGCAAACAGATTTCGTCACCGTCATCATCCCTGCTTCACAGGGAAACAAACAGGTCCAGGGAGAGGTGCGAGAATCCGTCCAGGGTCACACGGCTACTGGAGGAGCTGCCATTTGAACCTGAGTCCATGCTCTGGACCCCTGTATGCTGTTGTGAGATGCCTCTCCACGGGCAAGCCTTTCCGATGGCCAGCAGGGCCAGCCCCGCTGCTGCCCTGGGCCCTGAGCCCTTGCCACATGTGAATTGGCCCCTTGTAATGTTGGACTCACCTGGCCATCCCCTGCCCCCGTGCACGCCCACTCGCCCACGTGCCGCCCCCGAGTCACCTCAGGGAGTCACCCTGGTGTGATTACACTGATCGTGCGGCAGTAGTTATTAACATTAGTGGCGGTTGCCGATGCCAGTCCCTGTGACCGTGCCGTTTAATCTCCGCACTAACCTGTGATCTGCATTTACAGCAGAGGGAGGTGGAGCTCCGAGAGGTGGGGTGAGGACACAGAGCAGCTTCCTGGGGAGCCAGGATGTAGCCAGGTGCTTGGACGTCGGTCTCACTCTGATTTTATTAATTTGAAGGACATAGTTACAGAGAGAGAGGGAGAGACACAGAGAGAGAGATCTTCCATCCACTGGTTCACTTCCCAGTTTGCTGCAATGGCTGGGGCTAGGCGAGGCTGAAGCCAGCAGCCAGGAGCTTCTTCCGGTCTCCCATGCGGGTGCAGGGGCCCAAGCACTTGGACCATTTTCAGCTGCTTTCCCAGGTATTAGCAGGGAGCTGGATCAGAAGTGGAGCAGCTGGGACATAAACCCGCACCCACATGGGATGCCAGTGTTGCAGGTGGGGGCTTTACCTGCCACACCACAGTGCCGGCCCCCAGTCTGACTCTTGACCCTGGTCCCCATGGCCCCCGGGTCACCTTGTACATGAAAATAGCAGTGCTGGCCTTCAGGCACCTGCTGCATGGCAAGGCCTGCTCTGGGCGCTTCTCTGCATGATCTTCTTCCGGCCCCGGAGTTGGTCTCCTTGGCTGGTTTTGCACATCGGGACGCCGAGGTGTAGAAAGCTCAGGGTACTTGCCCAGCGTGAAGGTGGGTGGCCAGCATGGCTCTGAGCTGTCTGGCCCACTGCGCATCTGCCTTGGCGACAGACAGCCGCCCAGCCTGAGGTTCTGTCCCCTTCCTGACTACCCACATCCAGTGAGCGGCTGATGATGGGAGTATAAAGAGCTGACCCAGGCCAGGTGTTGTGGCACAGTGGCTCAAGCCAACATCCTATATCAGGGCGCCACCGGTTCAAGTCCCAGCTGCTCCACTTTTTTTTTTTTTTTTTTTGGTAAAGATTTTATTTATTTGAAAGGCAGAGTTATAAAAACAGAGTGGGAGAGACATTCAGAGAGACATGCATATGCTGATTCATTCCCTAAATATACACAGCAGCCGGGGCTGGGCCAGGCTGAAGCCAGGAGCAAGAGTTTCATCCCAGTCTCCCATGTGGGTACCAGGAGCCTAAGCACTTGGGCCGCTTTTGCTGCTTTCCAAGGCACATTAGCAGGGAGCTGGATAGGAAGTGGAGCAGCCAGGATTGAACTGGCACTAATGTGGGGTGCTGGTGTTGCAGGTGGTGGCCTAACTTACTTTGCCGCCACACCAGCCCCTGCTCCGTTTCTAATACAGCTTCCTGCTAAGGACCTGGAAAGGCAGCTGAAGATGGCCCAAGAACTTAGGCTCCCACCACCCACGTGGGAGGCCCAGATGAAGCTTCTGGTTCCTGGCTTTGACCTGGCCCAGCCCTGGCTGTTGCAGACATCTGGGGAGCGAACCAGCAGAGGGACGATCTGTGTGTGTGTGTGTGTGTGTGTGTGTGTGTAACTCTGCCTTTCAAGTTAATACATAAATCTTTAAAAATAAGTCAATAGAGACCCGGCCCTCTTGCCATCTTCAGAACTCCCTGCTGGGCCAGCTGAGGCTTCCTTGAGTCCACACCACAGCTCGGCAGCTCCCGCCACCCGGCCTGCCAGCCCCCTTCCCTCCCGCAGGTATCGGTCTCTTGGGACAGCTCGCCAGGCACTGAGCATAAAGGGGTTTGGAGCCAGGAGCTCTTCAGCACTCCTGTCCACGGCTCTGGTCTCCACTCGGCAGGCAGGCGGCAGGTCTGGGGGATGGGATGGGTGGGCTGCATGGTGGGGGTTCCTGAGGTCACTCCTCCCTGCCCTGACCACCAAGTTCTGCTCGTCCCTGCGAGGCCTCAGTCTACCCCTGCTACTACCACAGTCCCCGCAGGGGGCAGAGCCTGGGTCCCAGGGCAGTGTGGCTCGAGGGGGCCCCACCCCAGCGCTGGAGCTGGGTGGGCCTTCCAGCTGCCAGCCTTCTCCCTGGCTGTGGTCCTCTCCCACTTTCCTCCCCTGTTCCACATTCCCTCTGCCCCCGCCCAGCTCCCGCCTGGCTCCGCAGCAGGAGCCTGAGTGGACTCTGCCCAGCCCGCAGGGGCCAGCGCTCCTGGCTGTGTCTCGGCTCCCCCAGAGCAGCCCTCCTCTCCCCCCGGGCTCCCGTGGGGCTCCACTCAAATGTGGCCCTGGGTGACGGAGACCCCTGTGGCAACACACATGGTTGGGGGGGACTCTCTCCACGGCTATCCCCCTGCACAGTGGGCCCTGTTTTTCTAGAAAGCACCTCCTAAGTGACTTCACAGAGCAGCCCTCTGCCTTGCTTGGGGCGCCTTTTTACATCGACAGGTGCCTTGGGCGGCTCCCTCTTTGTTCTGCTCACTGCACTAGATGGTACAGTCACGCCCGGCCGTGAACCTCCGGAGCCCCAGCAGAGCCTGAGCCGGGGCCGGTGGTCAGCACAGCTCCTTGCCCACCTCCCTGTGGCTCATCAGCCTCCTTGGGAAAAGTCATGGTAAGGGAAGGAGCCAAACAAACTTCTGTGTGTTCCAGGGGTCCCGGCCGCCAAGGGCCACGTGTGCCCTGGACTGCCCATGCCCAGGCCCAGGCGTGTCTGAGCCTCCCACGGCCTTGTCCTCAGCACAGTCCAGGCAGCTTCCGGATCTCAGCTGTATCTGTCTTTCAGCTCCTTCTGCACGGAGTTCGTAGCCAGCCTGGTGAAGTGGCTGGAGTTGTCCGAAGCCGTCCTGCCCACCATGACTGCCTTTGCCAGCGGCCTGGGAGGCGAAGGGGCAGACATGTTTGCCCAGACCTTGTCGAAGGACCCCGTCCTGAAGGGCGACCCGTCTCTGATCACCCAGGTACACCTGACACTTGAGTGGCAGCTGCTGGGGAAGTAGTACAAGCCGCTTCTGTTCAAAATTGGGCTGAAAAGCACTTCTCGCAGAGCGGGGACGTTGCAAGATAGCGTGTCGCCGTGGTGTCACGTGATCACAGCCGACGGTGATGATCACTGAGTGTTCACCCTGCACTGAGCACTCCTGTGGTGCTTACTGTGTGCTTGGACCTGCGCAGAGATGAGCTCGGGTCGTGTACAAAGCAGCCTTAAGAGCCAGGAGTAAGGGTTGAGCATTCCTTATCTGTCACTCCCCCTCTTCGTGGAGGAACGACACAGGACCCTGCGCTGTTCTTTTGTCTGCTCAGCCCTCCCCAGGTTTGCTGCTGGTTCTTCCCGGGTTGGCTACCGTCCCTTCCACCTCCGTGGAAGGGCGGTTCCCCCTGCCACATTCCCCACTTCCGCGGGGGAGCGGCACACCGCCGGCCGGCTCTCTCGGGGGCTGCACAGGTGTTCCTCTTAGCTGTTCCCTTAGATGTTCCTAGTGCATGCCGTCTCTCTCCTCCTTTATAGTCCTCTTCCACCAATCCCAACTCTGCTACCCACACGCCGAGTACGCTGCTCTCCTCCAATCAGGAGCAGGTCCTGCTGTTTATTGGTTGAACTGGAGGCAGCTGTGTAGAAGCTGTTTCCCTTCTCAGCGCCATATTGTGGGAAAGCAGATGCATAGAATAAGTCTTAATTCCAGTAACTTAGTCTAGTCCGAGTTGCTCCCCACACTTATCCAAGATGCTGGAGACCAGGAGAGTTAGTTTCAGATTTGGGTTTTTTTTGGATTTTGAAATATTTGCATTTGCATAGTGAGGTCTCTTGGAAATAGGAACCAAGTCTACACACAGAATTCATTTCTGTCTTGAATACATCTTACACTCATAGCCTGAAGATAGTATTTTTTAAAAGATTTATTTTATGTATTTGAAAGGCAGAACAACAGAGAGAGAGGTAGAAAAAGAGAGAGACCTTCACTCCCCAAAGGGCCACAATGGCCAGGACTGGGCCAGGCTGAAGCCTGGAACTCCATCTGGGTCTCCCACGTGGGTGCAGGGGCCCAAGCACTTGGGTCATCTGCTGGCTTCCTAGGCACATTAGCAAGGAGCTGGATCAGAAGTGGAACAGCCGTGACTCCAGCCAGCACGATATGATACTGGCATCTCAGGTTGAGACTTAGCCCACCGTGCCAGGACACCAGCCCCGGTGTGCAATGTTTGTCACCATTTGGTGCATGAAACTGTTTCACCGTCTGGAATTTCCACCTGGGGCATCTGGTTGGCTCTGAGAGTGTCAGGTTTGGGAGCGTTGCAGATTGCAGAGTCTCGGATCAGGGATGATCACCCTTGTGTTACAGTGGAGGCAGGGAGGCACAGAGAGGGTCAGTGACTTGCCCGCAGTCACACAGCTGGTAGGTGGCTGAGCCAGGCTCTGAACCTTGGCGCTCCGGTGCCGCAGCTTGGCTTGTTCCCTGGGACCTGTCACTCACCTGCTCTGTGTGCCATGAAAGCAGCAGAAGCTGTGGCCTGAGCTGTGGCTGGGAAAAAGGAAAACCAAGCAGCCCCTCACCTCCTTTATTCCACTGCCTGAAGCTCTCACGGGTTTGCTTGCTCATCCCCTGGCTCGCTCTTGGAGCGTGGGGGCAGGTGCTCTGCCATGGGGTGGGAGTGGGAGTGGGAGTGGGAGTGGGAGTGGGAGTGGGAGGACCGCCCCGTGAGTGGGCTGCTTGCCTGCCCCCGTCACTGACGCCTGTTTCTCCCGCCCCCAGGACCTCCTGAGCTTCTTCCTCCGGGATGGTAAGTCAATCTTCTGAGCTCTGGCAGTTGTGCGCGTTCCCTTTGACCCCGGGGCCAGGGGAGCTGTGGCCCAGTCCCCAATAGCCTTTTGGCCAAGGATGGAGAGGGAGCGCGCTGTTGCCAGGGAGCTGGGGAGCGCTTCATTCGCGCCAAGCGCCACGCCGGGCTTCCTCCTCCCAGTGGCCCTGGCGGCACGTGCCGTGGGGCTCTTCTCCGCCCCTCCTACACCTCCGCTCACCACCCTGTCCCAGCCACTGTCACCCACACCGCTCACGGGTCTTCCTGCCGCCACTCAGGCCAGTGCTTTGCCGTCCACCTGGCCACATGAACGATCTTTCCGGGGGCCATCTGACCACACTGCCGCCCTGCTCAGTACCCGCCAGTGGCTCCTGCACTGCTCAGGAGAAGGACCAGTGCCTCTGACGTGGCTCTCGAGGGCCCTGTCCCCTCCCGGGCTCATCTCTCAATACGGCCGTGCCCTTCACTATGGCTCCAGCCCCCGGCCCTTGTGGCGCCCTGGAGTGCACTGTGCCCTCTGCACCGTGGCATCTGCATGTGGCCTGTCCTGGCCACGCCCACTCACCTGCTCCCTTTCCCTGGCCCTCCTGGGAAGCCTTCCCAGCCCACTGCTCATGCCAACTGCGATGACAGCTGTGCACCTGCTGCCCGAGTCTTGGGTCAGCAGCCGACTTCCCTGCCAGCAGTGGGCTCTGGGTCTGACCGTGTTTGCTTCCAGAGCCTGACCCCTGGCACCTGATGCATAGCCAACTTGGTAAACAGTCTAGGAATTAATGTTGATCTTAGCACCCCAGTGGGCACAGAGAGGTTAGACACCTCCCCGAGATTGCTCCGTAAGCGGCTGTCAGTTTCCCGTGGCTGCACGGGTTACAGCAGCAGAAACAGTGGAGGCCACAAGTTGGAAACCAAGGTGCCTTAGGACCAGCTCCCTCTGAAGGCTCTAGGGTGGGGGCTGGGAGGTAAAGGGGGGTGGGGAGATGCTCTGTGCCCCTTCAGCCTCTGCCCGCTCCAGGCCTGTGGCTGCTTCTCCCCGCCCCCACTCTCCTCCTCCCATGGCAGTCTTCTTGTCCCTTTCCTGTCAGGACACGCTTTCCAGGGCAGTCTCCCCTCGATCCTTAGCTTGACGACATCTGCAATGACCCTTTTCCAATTAAAGTCACATCCGCAGCTTTGGGGACACAGGTGTATCTTTGAGGGAGGGGCGTCTCCCAGGGAGCCCCACACAGGCTGCCTCTGGAGCGCCTGCCCAGCCCCTCTGCTCTGCCTGGGTGCCCCCGTCCTCCATATGTGGCTTTGCAGAGGCCGGAGCTGGGGAGAGGCTTTGGCACAGAGATCTCTGAGGTTTGTCCGGATGGCCCGGAAGGGAGCAGGAACACTGAACTGGAAGTGAGGTCCCCAGCAGGCCCCACACCGTGCACAGGGCAACTTCGGCCGACTTGCAACTAGGAGGAGGAAGGGCGGGACAGAGGCGGCAAAGAGCCAGGCAGGAGGCCAGGGAGGGCTCTGGGCCCACGGAGGCACCTTGTAGTCCAGCAGGGCGGATTTCACCTGGACAGGCGTGAGAATCACAGGCTTGGTGAGGGCAGTGGGGAGAGGAGTGAGGGTTGGGCCCAGGAACATTCTGGAATGGACAACAGAGTGGCCAACAGACCGGGGACAGAGGAGAGGGGCTCAGAGGTGACATCTAGCTCTAGGACTGTGGTCGCCAGGTATCAGGGTCCCGTCTCAGGAATCCTGGAATTTGTGTCTCATGACCATCTGATGCAAGGCGGTGGCCAGAGACCATGGGGGAGTAGGGAGCCGGGGCTTCCTGCAGCCCACAGCAGTTAGTGCTGTGCAGGTTTGCTGGGAAAAATTGATTTAGCGCAGTCCCCGTCTGCAAGGGGTGCCAAGCACAAGGTTACCCTACCCTGGGACTTCTCCTTCAGAGGATAATGCATTTTCTTTTCTTTGTAAAAGAAAAAAGGGGGGGTGGGGGTGGTCTCTAAGCCCTTGCTACCCCCAGGGTGACTGGCGGCCAGCAGCTTCAGCAGCCCTGGGGCTTTGTTGGAAATGCAGATCCCCAGGCCCTGCCCCAGGATCTGTGCATGAGCAAGAATGCGAGCGATTCTGTGCGTGACAGCCTGGGCAGCGCCGCCGTGAGCGCAGCCCCAGAGCACACGGTCGGCACTGGCCATGGCCCGTGTGGAGCCTCCGTAACCGAGCACCTGGGACTGGGTCACTTGGGAAGCACGCTGATTCGGTTCAGACAGTTCTAGACGCTGGCGAGTCCGAGATTGAGGGACTGGCATCTGGCAAGTGCTGTGTCGTCTCACACTGGAAGGTGGCAAAGCAAGAGAGGGAGCTAGGGAGAGAGCATGAGGGGGCCAAACCCATCTCCCCTCCCCTCTAACCAACGCCTGCCCACCACAGCTACGTTAGCCCCTCATTGTCTGATCACCCCTTACAGCGCCCATCTCTTTTTGTTAATTATTTTATTTATTTTTAAAGATTTAGTTATTTGAAAGGCAGAATTAGAGAGAGGAAGAGACACACAGAGAGATCTTGCATCCTCTGGTTCACTCCCCAAATGGCCACAACAGCTAGGGCTAAGCAGGCTAAAACCAGGAGCTTGGAACTCCATCTGGGTCTCCCATGTGAGTGGCAGGTGCCCAAGCACTTGGGCCATCTCTGCTTTCCCAGGCGCATTATCGGGGAGCTGGATCAGAAGTAGAGCAGCTGGGACTTGAACTGGAGCTCATATGGAATACCAGTGTCACAGGTGGTGGCTTAACTGGCTGCACCACACCACGGGCCCTGTTATTTATTTGAAAGGCAGAGCACAGGAGAGAGAGAGAAACAGAAACACACACACAGAGGCACCCTGTCCTCCCACCCCGCCCCCACAGAGAGAGAGAGAGAGAGAGAGAGAGAGAGAGAGAAAGAGCTTCCATCCTCTGCTTCAGTTCCCAAATGTCTGCAACAGCCAGGACTGAGCCAGGCAGAAGCCTGGAGCCTGGAACTCCGTTGTGGACTCACACATGGGGACAGGGACCAAAACACTTGAGCCATCGCCTGCTGCCTCCTGGGAGGTGTCACTGGACTCCCAGTTTGGGGGTGTTTCCTGCCTGTGTGCCCTCACAGCTCACGTGGTCAGGGGCTGTGCAACCTCAGGAGTCGTCACCACGTCAGGCCGGAGGACAGTGACACTTTCTAACTGGAAGAGGGGGAAGAACATCTGACTCCCGGGGACTTTCCTGGAGAGCTGGAGTTTGCCCTGGGGGCAAAGGCCCGGGTTGCTCTGGAGAGCTTTTGGGGGATGACAGAGCCCCCCCCAGACCGTCACCTGGTGAGTGTCCGCTCTGCCGGGCCTGGTGCTGAGGCTCCTGCAGGCTTTGACTCTGCACTCCCCAGCGAGGTGGTGTAGGCTGCACTGCTGTGTCGCAGACCTGGGGCTCGCAACTGGAGAGCATCTTGGATGAGCCTCCCCTTTAGACAGGAGCAGGGACCGAGTCTGGGCCGGGCCAGGCAGTGGCGGAGGTGGACTGGGGGTCTGAAGCCTCTGGTCCCAGTGCAGCACCTCCTCCCAGTGCCCTTCACTGAGTAGGGAGCGCCGCCCTCGCCCCGAGCCTGCCCCCCTTCTCCTCAGCCCGCTAACCTGAGGCTGTGCGGGCACCCGCGGGCCCTTGGCAGCACACCTCTCTCTGCTGTGAGTGACCGTGTGGCTGGCTCTTGAAGAGTGATTGAGCGGCCTTTATTTTCTTTTAAAGATTTGTTTATTCATTCTAAGAGAGAGAGAGAGAGAGAGAGAGAATGAACATGGATCTTCTATCCACTGGTCACTTCCCAAATGTCCACAACAGCCACAGCTGGTCCAGGCTGAAGCCAGGAGCCTAGAGCTCCATGTGGGCCTCCCACGTGGGAGGGGCCCATGCACTTAGGCCACCCTTCACTGCTTTCCCAGGGAGCTGGATCGGAAGCAGAGCAGCCGAGACTCTAACCAGTGCCCTGATACGGGGTGGCAGCCCTGCAGGCGGCAGCTTAGCCTGCTGTGCACAACGGGCTTTAAATGGCCTGAGCAGCTGCCTGTGCTTCGTGCTCTCCTGGGGACATCCTTGTCGGCACCGGGCACCTGCAGTGGCACTGCCTCTTAAATTCTACAGCGCTCCTGCCCCTTGTTAATCACCTGTGAGACACGAGTGACTTTGCCTGCTCCCATCGGTCATTGTTGGATTTCGTCCCCACAGCTCTCCTTTAGTGTAGGCATTCCTGCTTTACAGGTGGGTAAACTGAGGCTTGGAGAGGCGATTTGCCTAAGCTGATGAGTTGCAGAGCTGGACACTTGGAAACTGTTAACTGATTTTACCCACAAAGACAGAGACGTCCCCATAGGGCTATTGTAGCACTCTTGTGGGTTCAACCAATTGCAAATAGGAACTATTCAGGAAAGCGTTGTGTCTGTACTGAACATAGGCAGATTTTTCCATGTCACTGGTCCCTGAAGACTGCGATGTAACAGCTGTTTACATAGCAGTGACATTGTAGGGCTGTCGTAAGTCGTCAGAGATGATTGAAAGTGTACAGGAGAGAATGTAGAGGTCATTGCCAGTGCCTTGCTATTTATTGTAAGGGACTCCAGCAGCCGAGGATTTTGCTCCTGGACCCAGGCCCCATACGTACCAGGAACAAAGCCCCACCTCCTACCTAAATTGCCCCAGTCTCTGATGGCAGCTTGGGAGGTGCCCTTGGTTTATCTGCTGCCCCCCCACCAGGTGCTGGCAGCTAAGAGCAGCAGCAGCAGCTTGCACAGTGCAGTGGGCACCCCATGGGAGCAGGTGCTGGCGTCTAAAGGTCCCCAGAGGTCATAGAGATGAGCAGACTGAGGCACAGAAGGGCAGTGGCTTGCTAACAGTTGCCCTGTCTGATTCCGCGACCACACCAACAAATAACCAAGGACTCAGAGAATGGGTCCTGGGGGTTAGAATTCAAAGTCACCCATGGCGAGGGACCGAGTGGTGTCTCCCGGCCTTGGTGTCCTCGCCCGTACCTTGTCGGTGGAGGTGTGGAAGTGGGACGATGCAGGTGGACTGCTCAGGACCCCGCGGGGGTGGGGAGCAGCCTGCAGGTGCCGCGCCCTGAGCATGGTCGGGGTGAGATGGCAAAGCCTGGAAATCGGGACACGTGGCTTCTCGCCTTGTCTCTGGGATGCTCGTGCTGTCGCGTCACTGCCCTGGGCTGCGGTCTCTGATACAAATGCAGGGCAGGGGCCACACGTGCCATTTAAAGAAGGTGGATTTTTAAACTGGCTTTGAGTCTAAGAACACGCCCAGGATCTCGGGGGAGCGGGTTGGCGTCTCCGATGTGCCAGTGGTCTCTGCCTCTTCCCTGAGCCGCACAGGGGCAAGGCCCTATCTGCTGGTTGACTCTCAGCGTCTACAGCCCCGTGGTGGGCATTGAGCTTTTGCTGGCGAGGGGGAGGGGCCTCCCCCAGAGGACAGCTGGCCCCCGAGCAGGGGCCCGTGCATCTGACCGCCTTCCTCCTGGCTGGCTCTCTCCCAGTGGGGCTGGCGCTCTCTCTCTCTGCTCCCACCCCCACCTGGCTGGCTCTCTCCCAGTGGGGCTGGCGCTCACTCTCTCTGCCCCCCGCCACCAGGATCAGCGTGGAGTCAGCATGGGAATCTCAGACCTGTGGGTGGCCAGCGGGCTGGAGTCTCCGCATGCCTCTGTGTATCTGTGGCTGAGTGCCCGCAGGAAGAAGGTGCTTCTGTGATACGGCTGCACTGAGCCGGGGCCCACGCATCCCTCCAGGCAGCGCCTTCTCAGCCTTCAGCCCCTCCCTCACTCCTGCCCACCAGGTGCCAGTCACCCATCTCTCGGTGTCCCCAGACCTCACCAGATGCCTTCCAGGCGACAGAACAAGCATGCGGCCGTCTCGGGTGGGGGCTCCGGTTCCTTTGCCTTTGGTGACACAGGGTCCCGCCAGCCGCAGTGCAGGGCCCCCCAGGTAGAGTGGGAATCAGTGCAGAGGGGCGGAGCCCACTTCAGAAGGTCCCTGCAAAATGTGTGTCCTGAAAGCTATGCGTGCTTTTTTTTGGCACTCACCTTTTAATTCTGTTTTCCATGAACTTTTTGAAGCACCCGCATAGAACCCTCAGATCAGCTACTAAGGCTGGTGATCAGGTGCTGCTCACCCCACCTCCGGGGAGAAGTTCAGGCTTCAGCCCGGACCCCAGCCCCCGGCCCCTGGACCCCAGCCCAGGGCTCCACTGCAAAGCTTCAGAATCCATTTAAGACAAACTGCGGCCTGCCATGAACTCTGAGTTGGCGCCTGGTCAACTTGAACTGAACGGTGATTTCTGCACTCGGGGTCCTAAAGGGAGGGCCAGTTCCAGGCCACGGGGACACAGGCACGTGGGAGCCACGGCAGCCTTTTCCGCCTCCCCATGAGTCAGCCACCCTGGGGCTGTTCGTCTTGGCCCCGGGGAGTGGGAGTACCCACTGGTACCAGTGCCAGTGGTATCACCTGGTTGCTGGCTTCCCTGCCAGCCTCCTTGGGGATCCTGTGCTTATCAGCACCTAGGCAGCCTGGCTCATCCACTCGGCAGATGGGAAATGTGCACCTGCTGTGTACACTCAGCTCTGTGCATAATTCTCTTTCTGTAATTTCTTTTATTTGTTTATTTGGAAGGCAGAGAGGGAGGGAAAGAAGGAGAAAGAGGGATCTTCCATCTGCTGGGTCACTCCTCAAATCCTCCAACAGCAAGGACTGGGCCAGGCTGAAGCCAGGAGCCAGGAACTCCATCTGGGTCATGGGTGGCAGGGACCCCAGTAAAATCCACCACCTGCTGCCTCCCCAGGGGCGGACCAGCAGGAGCTGGACCAGAAGCGAAGTAACCAGGCACTCTGACCACAGATGCAGGTGTCCCAAGTGGCATTTTTTAAATATTTTTCTTTATTTATTTGAAAGACTGAGTTACAGAGGAGAGAAAGAGAGATCTTCCATCTACTGGTTCACTCCCCAAATGACTACAATAGCTGGGGCTGGGTCAGGTAGGAGCCAGGAGCTTCTTCCAGGTCTTCCATGTGGGTGCAGGGGCCCAAGCACTTTGTCCATCTTCTGCTGCTTCCCCAGGTGCGTTAGCAAGAAGCTGGATCGAAAGTGGAACAGCTGAGACTTGAACCGGCGCCCATGTGGATGCTGGCGTCACATTACCCACGGCACCACAGCACTGGCCCCAAGAATGGCATCTTAGCATGACTTAGCAGAGAGGATGCAGGGAATACAGCATTTACCTTAAGAAGAGTAGCATCTACTACCCTTGATCACTTCATGTCCCCAGTGCTGGGCATATTACATCTCATCAGATTTAAAAGGCTCTGTTCCCATTTTACAGATTTTTTTTTTGGACGGTGGCACCAGGGTTTATTAGGGTGTGCTTTAGTACAGGCGCTGGGGCTTGCCCATGGTGTTCTTGGTGTACAAAGCCCGGACGTTCTGCCAGTTCTTGAGCAGTGACACCAGGAAGTTGACAGCCCGGTGGATGGTGTACACAAGCTCATCGTCTGTCGTCTTCACGTGGCCGACTGCCACGGCCAGACACAGCACCTTCTTCATCTGGAACTGGATTGTGGACTTCACCTCATCGACTTTGGCCACCACGTTCTCATTGTGTGTCAGCAGGGAGGGGAACTTGCCGGCTGGGCCCAGGATTCGTGGGATCTGCCTAATCAGAGACTCTGAGGCCAAAAAGGCGTCATACTTCTTGGCCAGCTTCTTGACCAGCTTCTTGTTTTTGTTGAGCTTCTTGAGCACCTCGATGTCCACGTGGGGGATGTCCACAGCCTTGGCCTCGTCGCAGTGCTGCTGGTCGCCCAGGACACACACGCAGAACTTGGGGCGGGGGCTGGACTTCAGCCTGACGGTGCCCGAGAAGCGTTTGTCTTTCTGGGGGTCATAACTCTTCAAGCTGATCTGCAGCTCCACCGTCTCCAGAAACTTCCAGCGCTTGCGCTAGTGCCCGTGCAGGACTTCCCGCACCGCCTCGTACAAGGTGTCGTGAGAGACTTTGCTGCTCATGGCTCCTCGCGCCGCGGTAACCGGAAAAAGAGGCTAAGACTTGCCCAAAGCCTTTCAGCTCGTAGACAGCGTCAGCTAGCAGATAGTCTGTGTGATAAAGGCTGACGTTTCTGCCCCTGGTTCCTTTCCTTCGGTGTAGAGGCCAGCCCCCAGCGGGAAGGGACGGGTCACGATGCCATCCCCAAGGGCATGGGCTCCAGCTGGGGCTCTCCTGGCAGGTGCAAGGTCGGCAGCAGGCCCGCAGAGGTGGGACTGTTGCTGAGAGCAGAGGCCAGTTCAATGCTTTGCAACAGGAGGCTGTCCTGCCCCACTGAGGCCCACTTGGGAGAGTCGAGGGAGTCGCTGTTGGCAGCTGGCACTTAGTCCCCAGCTCCAGGGTGCAGCTCATCTTCCAGCGCACAAGACGTTGCTGGATTAGGAGATAGAAAATGCAGTCGTGTCTGTACTGGGAGATGCTGATGGGGACAGAGCCCAGAGTTGTGGATTCGGGCCCGGCTCCATGTGAGTGCACAGGCTGACTCCGGAGTGCCCCCAGCGCTCCCTGAACCAGGGGACCAGCTGGGCTCCAAGGGCTCCTGTAGCGTGTATGTGTGTGGGGTGAATCCTCGGACCTTCCTGTAGTTCTAGGTAACTGGCACACCCCTGCCTCCTGATGGCAGAGCCCAGCTCCCTGGCTGCCGTCTCCCACCCTCGCCCCTACAGGAATTTCCAAAGAACTGCACGCCCAGGGCACAGATCATTTTTAGGTGGCCCTGTGGCTCACGGCCAAGGGCTGTCCCTGAGCTTGTGTATAAGCCCTGTGTGTGCTGAAGTTAAGAGTTCTGAACTGGCCATGTGAGATTGTCCAGGATTCCCCAGACTCACTCAGGAGTAGGACATTTGCCTGTAAAGGAGCCAGCACAGAGAGCAGAACCACTGGCATCATTATCTGGATTATAATCCAAGCTTCCCCCCTCTCCGCTGCGTGGCTTTGAGGACGTGTGTTAGCCTCTGTGTGCCTGTTCTTCCCTCGTCTGCAAAGTGGGGCAGCAGAACACCCACGCCTCGGGCCATGGGGAGGGCTAGCCGTCAGGAGTGGGAGCTCCTCCTGGGGTGCTGGCGCTCGGCCCTAGGATGCAGAGTGAGTTTGGAGCTCGTATTTTAGAGAGGAGACAGACAGTCATTTTGCAGTTTTCGGTGGTGGTAAGTGATTCCTGGTAAGGGACTAGAAAGCGGTGGAGCGAAGTCAGGGAGGGCTTCTCGGAGGTGACATTTGAGGAAGGAACTGTGCGATGGGCAAATCTAGGAGAGAGTTCAGACGTTACCCAGACTCTGACATTTAAGGATAACTCACCACTGTAAGAGGCATCCCCACTCGGAGAGGGAGAGAGGCGTGAACCAGTAATGCCTTCTCCCTTTACCCCTGGAGGGACTGGGACATGGAGGATGGTGGAAAAAGAGTGTCTCGGTAGAAGCAGCAGCAGGGGCAGCAGGCACAGCAGAGAACCCGGGCCAGCAGGGCAGTGCTGCAGTCAGTGAGTTCCCGAGCCAGTGCGTTGGAACCACGCACCTGCTGACTGCCAGCCAGTGTCCCAGGCGCTGGGAGACAGCAAGGAACAAGGCAAAGACCCCCGATGATCCGGCGGGGAGAGCCAGACATGACACAGAGAGAATGACGGTAGAATTCAGGTCCTAGGGACAGGGGACTCGGGGGTGGGCAGCTCTAAATGCAGAGCCACTGGCTTCTCCAGGGAGGTGAGGTGCAAGCTAAGACTCGGCCTGATGGGAAAGGCCAGCCAGGCAGAATTCCGGGGGCAGAGCTTCCCAAGTTGCAGGAGTGGCCAGTGCCAAGGCCCAGAGGCAGGCATGAGCTTGGCTTCTGGACAGGGAAGATGCTGGTGCATGATACAGGGGCGGGGAGAAGGCGCGGTGGGAGAGGGCGACCCGAAGGGGCCGTGCAAGCCCAGTCTTGCAGACCCTCAGAGGAAATGTGGGTTTGATTCGAAGAGCACTAGGGAGCCACTGGAGAGTTCTAAGCCAGCGTGGGAACACGACTGGTGACGTTACAGAACCCTCTGGTTGCTGTGCGGCCAGTGGCGTTCAAGGTCGAGAAGGAAAGCTGAGAAGCCAGTGGGGGGCCGGAGGGTGTGGAGTGAGGCGGTCACAGGGGTCAGACCAGGATTTACCTCGGAGGCACCGCTTGCCGTGCCAGCTGGTGGGCTGGGCGTCAGGAGGGGGAGAGAAGAGCCAGGAACAAGGCCCAGGCTTTCAGCCTAAGCTCCAAGGTGGATGGGGCACCTTTCACTGAGCCAGGACAGACAGGCCTTCACCAGGTAAGTTGGCCACCTGAAAATTGGCACAAGAACTGGGACCAGAGAACCCCAGGGTCCTGGGGGAGCCCAGGACTCGTGCCCCGCCCCGCCTCCTTAACGAGTCTCAGCGGCAAGACGAGGTCCTTGGAATGGCCCTTCCCCGAGGCCGGGGTACCAAGCCCGTGCTTGAGGTCACCTCGGGAATGTTAATCACCCATGCACCTGGCGGCTATCGCCGCAGCCTTGACGGATGGGCATGCGCTAGCCATGGATCGTGATTGCCCCCCATTAATCACCACGCCCAGCCTTCGATTGCGCGGCCCCGTTATCACCTGGCCGCAGCAGGCTCTGCGCCTTTGTCTGTGGGTGCTTTAATTAACCTAGTGACTTCGAGACACACCACACGCTGGTCTGTTTCCCAGCACGTACACAGGCTCTGCTCCAGGAAGTCGGTCAGGAGCAGCTGGCAGAAGCCGACCCTCGCACCACAGGCCCTGCACTAAGCCCACGGCCTTTGCAGAAGCCGAGACCTCCGGCTTGAACATGTCAGGGGCCCTGTGACATTGCCCTGAGGTCACAGAAGGGAGGGTCCCACATCGAGGACTTGGGAGACCCAACCAAGGCCGACGGGCAGCTGGATCTGGGAATGGACCCTTGAGATGGCTCGTGTCTCCCAGGCCCCACCCCAACACGGGTGGTTAGTGCAGCCCAGCAGAAGGCCAAGGCCTGGGCGTGTCTCTCTGTGTCCCAGAGGTCCAGTTTAGAAGGCTGGCATGGGGCTTGGGTGGCAGAGACTCTGCCCTCAGAATCAGCAGGATTTGTTTGCTCACTGAATCAACATGTTTTGAGCTGTCGCAGCAAGCCGCATGGTGGGTGGGTGGGGAAGTGCTGGGTGTGAATGAACAGATGAGGAAGTTGAGATCGGGCATGATACAGAGGGCGAGGGGCCCGGGAGAGGCCTGTAGGGAACCGCAGACCCCTCCCCCCACCCCAAGGGAAGACATGATCAGAGAGGTTCAGGGTGGAGGTGACGGCTGAGCCACATCCTGGGAGGAGAGTAAAAGTTCAAGGCCCCTGGCCCCACAGATGTCCACAGATGTGTGTCATGTTCTGAGGTCACCTAGAGGGGACCCGGAAGGGTCCTTGATGCCACGTGGGGGCCCCTGCCAGGCACATGGGGTGGAGTTTGGCAGCCTGGGCTTGGAAATGCAATCAGAGTCTTGGTGGAAAAGAGACACTTCGCATGGGATCATGTTCATCGCTCTGCTACTCAAAGACAGAAACCACTCCACAGGGCAGGGTCTGTTCGTTCTTTCTTTCAAGATTTATTTAGTTATTTGAAAAGCAAAGTTAGAGAGAGAGGAAGAGAGAGAGAGAGAGATCTCCCTTCTGCTGATTCAGCCCTCAGATGGCCTCAATGGCCAGGGCTGGGCCAGGCTGAAGCCGGGAATCTAGAACTCCATCCAGGTCTCCGACGTGGGTGCCAGGGGTCCAAGGACCTGGGCCATTTCTGCTGCCTCTTCAGGCGCATTAGTAGGGAGCTGGATTGGAAGCAGATTCGAATTGGTGCCCATACGGGATGCCGGCATCACAGAAGGCAGCTTAACCCACTGTGCCACAGCGCCTGCCCAGGGGTGCCTCATTCTGTCGCTTTGAATCCCCACCCCTAACGCGTATTGACTTTAAAAACTGCTGGGCTTTATAATTAGAGTGGAGACAGATGCTTTTGGTTAACTTGGCATCGATTAATTTTTCCAATTATAAAAGTAGCCCGTTCATTATGGATAATTTTGAAAAGGAGACAAAATCCTGTGTGGGCCAGTGTGTGGCACAGTGAGCGAAGCTTGCCGCCAGCAATGCCGGCGTCCTCTGTCAGAGCTCTGATTCGGGCCCCGGCTGTTCCATTTCCCACCCAGCTCCTGCTGGTGCACCTGGGAAAGCAGCAGAGGATGGCCCAGCTACCTGGGCCCCTGCCACCTATGGGAGAGACCAGGTAGAGTTCCTGGCTCCTGGCTTTGGCCTGGCCCAGCCCTGGCCATTGCAGTCATTTGAGGAGTGAACCAGCAGATGGAAGATTCTCTCTCTCTTTCTCTCTTTCTCTCTCTTTTCCTCTAACTCTGACTTTCAAATTAATAAATAAATATTTTTTTAAAAAAGATTGGAATTCTCAAAGTTAAATTCCTGGGGCAAAGGCAGTACAAGCTTTTTCCATAACTTGGGGGCAGAGAGGTAGAGACAGAGAGTCAGAGACGGCTTCCAGCCATTGGTCCACTCCCTGAGTGTCTGCAATGGCTGGGGTTTGGCCCAGCCAAAGCCAAGAGCTCAGAAGGCAATTCAGGACTCCCATGTGGGTGCAGGGACCCAAGTTCTTCAGCCATCACCACGCATTGGCAGGAAGCAAGACTCAGGAGCCGGAGCTGGGAATCAAAGCCAGGTACTCTGATGTGGGCACGCAGGCATCTGAACCTTGCGCTGCAGGTGCCTCGCCCAGGATGCAGATTTGGTGGTGGTGTTGTTTTTAAGTTTGTGACACTTCCTTGTGTTATCAGTGACCCTCCAGAAAGTTGACCCCAGTGCACACTGCACACGCCCACCAGAGGCCCCTCTGTGCCCCCATTATTATCATCTCCTCTTTGTCACGTGGCTGGTGGAACGCACCGTCCTCATGTTGCCATGTGGCATGTTTGCAGCTGTGTCACGTTCCCCCTGGCCCCCAGACCCGCCCGCAGGCCCGGCCATGGTGGGCAATTCCAGGATGTGGGGTTTGCTGGTGTCCCTGCTGTGAAAGTTGCTGAGCCCAGAGCCTGACCTGACGCTCCGCTGTGTTCTCTCTCTCTTTGAGGGTGCTATGATGCCCGGGCCAGAGTCCTCGTCTGTCACCTGAGCTCCCTGCTGCAGGTGCCCTTGCAGGAGCTGGAGCTCCTTGAAGACACGTTCCTGGAGAGCCTGAAGGACACCGGAGAGGAGGAGTCTGAGTAAGAGAGCCCCAGACCCCGGCCCGGAGCCAGGGTTTCCGCTGGTGACAGGACTCTGCTCCTGCCGCCCAGAGATGAGGCTGTGGGGTGGAAGGAGCACTGCACGAGGGGTCCCTGCTGCATCCTGACTTGCTGTGTGGCCTTGGGAAGTCACCTGCCCTCTCTGGGCCTCAGTCCTTACCTGCCAGGGCCCCAGATCTGTGGCTTGAATGTCCTATGACCCTGCTTGACCTCGGGCTCTTCCAACCCTTGTCCACAGTCTCGAGTGGCCTGGGTTCAAATCCCACTTCTGGCATTTATCCGCTGTCTGACCTTGGCCAGGTGGCCCTATCTGGAAAATAGGAATACGGATCACGCCCTTCCAGCGTGGCTGGGGAAGGGGATGCAGAAGCGTCACCGAGTGCTTGGCCTGGGGCTGGCGCACAGGGAGGCTCCCCTGCCTCTCTCCGCCCTGTACCCCCGAGCCGGACAGCAGCCTTGCTCTCTGTGGGTATGCAGAGGAAGTCACTCTGCAGGAGCTAATCCCAGGGCAATAAATCAGCCCCAGGCACAGGCTGATTGCAGGCACTGGGCACCAGGCACGTCTCCCTGCCTCTGGGTTTTGTTTAGCCATGGTAACCGTTTAAACAGCCCCACTACACCGGATCGGCCCCGTGGGAAGTTCAATCCCAAAGCCGACTTCAGAGCCAGAGCCGCTCTCCGGCCAGAGTCTGTGGGGCAAAGGCAAGGGGTGTTTCCTTGAGAAAGGAGAGAACGTGGTGTGTCGAAATCATCTGAAAACATTTGCTGTGCCTCCCAGAGCTGTGTCAGCAAGAAACCCTGGCTCCGCGCCGTGAGCATCGTCTCGGGGGCTGTCCAGCTTCTTCCCGTGCGCCGGACACGCGTGGGGTCCCACAGGCCTTGAAGCTGCGGGGCCTCGTAGTTGCCGTCTGGAAATCTCAGTGTCAGAAAGAAGCGCGGTGCTCCGCTGAGTGTTCTAGAACGCCGGAAGTGCCAGAGGAGGACAGGCAGGCGGCCAGCGGGAGGTGCAGCACAGCCCAGCCCTGCCGCTGACCGGGGGAGGGGCTGGACTCCCCTCGCCTAGGAAAGGGGGGCAGTCACAGCAGCCTCCTCTTAGGGCCCTCGCGGGCCCCATGAGCTCCTACCTGTGCTGGGCTTCGCGTGGGCCGGGACGGAGGGTGTGGCTGCGCCCACGTGCCGGGGGAAGCGAGCTGCTGCACTTGCGTTGTTACCGCCGTGCACAGGAAGGGCTTCCCACGTGTGTTTATTATTTCGGAGACCTCGTGGTGTCCGTCTGTGGTCTGGAAGGATCTGAGACCCGGAGAGGAATCGGAGCAGCCATCCAACCAGCAGAGCCGGTTCTCAGCTGGGCTGCGTGCCCAGCTCTCTGTGTGGCCTTGGGCATCAGCACCAGCTCTTTTTAAGCTATAATATTGGGGGTTTGAATTTTATGTAGATTTCTTGTAATTTGGAGGTTTTGGGTTTCCGGGGGGGTGAACGAACCCCTCTGAAGCCGGAGCCTGGGGTGTGCTGTGCTCCCCTCTGCCCCCGCCCCCCTCCCCCCGCCACGTGCCCTGGGGCCGCCTACGACTTCACCACCATGGGCCTCACTTCCTTCATGTCTAGCCAGGGGGTGATGGTCGTATCCACGTCTCTTGTTGTTGGGAGGATTAAATCAGTTTTAAAAGATGTGCTAATTTATTTATTTGAAAGGCAGAGTTACAGAGAGAGAGAGAGAGAGAGAGAGAGAGAGAGAGAGATGGTCCCTCTGCTGCTTCGCTCCCCAGATGGCCGCAATGGGTCGGGGCTGGGCCAGGCCAAAGTCAAGGAGCCTGGAACTCCATCCAGGTCTCCCACGTGAGTGGCAGGGGCCCAAGCACCTGGGCCATCTTGCGCTGCCTTCTCAGGCTCGTGAGCGAGGAGCTGGATAGGAAGCGGATGGAAGCAGAGCAGCCAGGACTTGAACCGGCACTCACTTGGGATGCTGGCCTGGTGTTAAATTAATTACCTTGTACTGCTCGGCACGCTGCAGGAGGCCGCCTCTGCCCCCTCCCCGTGGCGCTGGCGCGTCTAACATGGGATGAGTGCTTGTGCCCCGTGGGTCTCACAGATGAAGGAACAAACTCAGACAGGTGATACCACTCACCCCAGGTCCCACGGCGGGTGGACGCATCTGTCCAAGCCCTCTCCCCGTCCCAGCCGTCACCTATGGGATCCCTCGAGGCCTGGGTGCCAATCCCAGCTTCCCTGTCAACGCTGAAGAATGCAGAGAATTCTTCCTGGGCCTCTCCCAGATGCGACCAGGAGGCTGCCAGCACGCCTCTCAGAGACAGCGCCCCCTGCCTGTTAATGCGAGAGGGGATTTCAGATTTGAAGGCCCTGTTGGGAACCGCTCAGACAGGGGAGACGCCATGGCAGCCGGGAGAATTTACTGGGACCCAGGAGATGAGCTGTGTGCCTTTATCACTCTTCTCAAGATGTCTTTAGGGGCCAGCATTGTGGCAAAGTGGGTTAAGCTGCTGCCTGTGATGCCAGCATCCCATATGGGCACCAGTTCAAGTCCCGGATGCTCCACTTACCATGCAGCTCCCTCCTGGTGGCCCCGGGAAAAGCAGTGGAAGATGGCCCAAGTGCTTGGGCTCCTGCACTCACATGGCTCCTGGATTCATGACCCTCACAAAGCTCCTGGCTTCAGCCTTGCCCAGCCCTGGCTAAGGCAGCCATTTGGGAAGTGAACCAGCAAATGGAAGACTCTCTCTCTCTCTCTCTCTCTAACTCTGACTTTCAAATAAATAAAGCTTTAAAACAAAAAAAGTGCTTCAGCCTGGGATCCGGCCTCTGCCTTTGGGAGGCCGGCGTGGAACGCCCAGCCAGGTCCCTCGCTGGGGCTTGAGGACGTGCACGTGGCCAACAGTGGCTCACGATGTGCTGGCTGCCTAACTAGCGGGCAAAGTCCGCGCCGGGAGCAGATGCATCAGCTCTGTGAGTCTTCTCTTCCAAGGGAAAGGGAAGCGCATTCCAGACGTGACTCAGCCAGCGCACGTCACCCTGTGCTGGAGATGCTAAAATGCATCCAGTCAGATGAGGCTGAAGTAGTTGCAAGAGTAAAACGCCACGATAGTTCATGAGGACTGGCAAATGGAGTCGCTTTATATACAAAGTAAGTGTTAAGAATGTGCAGGGGCCAGTGCTGTGGCTCAGTAGGCTAAGCCTCCACCTGTGGCACCAGCATCCCATATGGTTGCGGTTCGTATTCTGGCTGCCCCACTTCCGATCCAGCTCTCTGCTGTGGCCTGGGAAAGCATAGAAGATGGCCCAAGTGCTTGGGCCCCTGCACCCATGTGGGAGACCTGGAAGAAGCTCCTGGCTCCTGGCTTTGGATCAGCTCAGTTCCGGTAGCCTAGCAGTTAAGACACTGATTAAATGCTCAGATCCGTGTTAGAGGAACTGGATTCCATTGGTGTCTCCAGCTTCCTGCTAACACAGGCCTTGGGAGGCGGCAGTGGTGACTCAAGTAATTAGGTGGCTGCTGCCCACTTGGGAGACCTGGATTCTGTTACCAGCTCCCAGCTCCTGCCTTTCACCCCAGCCCAGCCCTGGCCATTGCTGGCATTTGGGAAGATCTCCCTCCCTCCCTCCCTCCCTCCCTCCCTCCCTCCCTCCTTCTCCTTCTCCTTCTTCTTTTCTCTCTCTCTCTGCCTTTTAAATAAATTTTTTTTCAAAGAAAGGGTTATATCAGGAAGAAAAGCTTTTGAATCAATCAGTGTTTATAAATGTTCAATACCAAGCAGAATACTAGAGATTACAGCGCATCATCCACCTAATTTTTGTAAAAATGATTTGCTAAATGAATGCCGATGCATTTAAATAACACAGCCCTCAAAGACTGTATTTACATTTAGTTGTTTTATTCTGCTAGGCCACAAGTCTTCCCCTTCCACCAAACTCAACTAAAAGGGAGGACTCCCTGGGATCACAGGTGGGCAGGTGTCACTTTAGGAAGAATCTAGAAGCAGATGATGCCCACAAAGTCCAATGGCACTAACTCAAGTGTTGGACTCCTTTCTTAATAATGAATCTGTCGGCATCATGACAAGTGTCTGGCAACTCAGATTTGTTCTAATATCCACTTCCATTCAGGTGGTAATTGGTTTGTATTCTGGATAGATATGGCTTGGAGTTTTCTTGTTTGTTTGTTTTTAAAGATTTATTTATTTATTGAGAGTCAGAGTTACAGACAGAGAGGAGAGACAGAGAGAGAGGTCTTCCATCTGCTGGTTCACTCCCCAAATGGCCACAGTGGCCAGAGCTGAGACAGTCTGAAGCCAGGAGCCAGGGGTCTTGAGGGTGCAGGGACCCAGGCACTTGAACCATCTTCTGTAGCTTTCCCAGGCCATAGCAGAGATCTGGATTGGAAGTGGAGCAGCCGGGACTTGAACTGGTGCCCCTATGGGATGCCGGTGGTGCAGGTGGAAGCTTAGCCTGCTACAGCACTGCACCAGCCCCCTTTGTTTTTGTTTTTCGTTTTTTTTGTTGTTGTTGTTTGTTTTTTGAGAGGCAGAGAGAGAATTCCCATCTGCTGATTCCCTCCCCAAATGCCTGCATCAGCCAGGGTCTGGGACCACAACACAAATCTCCCACGTGATTGGCAGGGCCCCAGCCACCTGGGCTATCACCCTGCCCCCCGGGGGCGCCTTAGCAGGAAGCCGAAGTCAGCAGCCAGAGCCAGGGCTGGGACCCAGCACTGCAGTGCGGGGCATGGCATCCTAACCACCAGACTGAATGCTTCCCCCAGACTTCCCACTTCCACTGCGCTGGGATGTGCATTCTGTGCCCCGTGACGTTCAGAGATGTGGACAGTGAGCAGGGACACATCTCTGCCATGGGGCAGCACCCCACCACCCCGGCCTTGTTGGCGTAAATGAGATTTTTTTTTTTTTTGACAGGCAGAGTGGACAGTGAGAGAGAGAGACAGAGAAAGGTCTTCCTTTGCCGTTGGTTTGTCCTCCAATGGCTGCCACGGCCAGTGAGCTGCGGCCAGCGCAGCGCACTGATCTGAAGCCAGGAGCCAGGTGCTTCTCCTGGTCTCCCATGGGGTGCAGGGCCCAAGCACTTGGGCCATCCTCCACTGCAGTCCCGGGCCACAGCAGAGAGCTGGCCTGGAAGAGGGGCAACTGGGACAGAATCCAGCGCCCCGACCAGGACTAGAACCCGGTGTGGTGCTGGCATAAATGAATTCTACTCAAGAACTTTTCCCAGTGCCCCCAAGTTCCAGGCGCAGGGCAAGCTGCAGAGGGTGGGGAGCCAGAGCCGCGCCCTGGAGGCCTGGCCCAGCCATCTTGCAGCGTGAGCTAGAACAGGACCCTGGAGGAGCTTGTTTCAGATTCCTCCCCTCCTGGCAGAGATTCTGGCCTGGGAAATAGGTTTCTAACAGGTACCTTTGGTGATTCAGAGGCCTGCCATCTGAAAACCACTGATCTAGAATCCTGGAAGAACATGACACAGAGTCAGAGAGGCCAGAGGCAGGGTGGTGCTGGGGGCAGGCTTCCCGGAGGAGGTGTTACTCAGCGGCTCACACACGAAGAGTGAGTAATGTTGAGTCCACAGCAGAGGTGAGAAGATCCTGGCTGGCCAAGACTCCGAGGGAGCCCGGGCACGAGGGAGAGGCGGCATGGCGGCAGTTTTTGTGGTTCTGGAAGGCAACGGTCAAGTTGAGCAGCAATGAGGGATGAAGTTAGAGATGGAAGGGGCCAAGGCATGGCGGCCCTGAGGGTCAGGCTGGGGAGGGGACACGGCCCTGAGGCCCAAAGGTGGCAGGCAGGGAGGAAGAGAGGGAGGGCAGCCAGCCACCGGTAGCACCATCCTACTTGACCTGGCCACGGTGGTGGGGCCATCTCCTTCCTCCAAGGGGTCATTTGACATTTGCAATTCCTCTGTGAGAAAACAGAGCCTCAGAAAAACTGGGTGACCCGAGCAAGGTCACGGCAGAGCCGGGCCCAAGTGCATCTTCCCCGGCACCCAGCTCTTCCGGCCGGTGTTTGCTGCCGACTGACAGCCAAGTGCTTGTCCGGCACGTGTTCCTGGTCTGTGTTGACAGCCACTTGGACTTCTTTCTCAGGTCTTGAACTCTGTCAAAAGCCGGTAGTGTCCCTCTGTCCTCTTTGAACTAAATTAAGGATTATCAGTGGGCCGGCGCCGCGGCTCACTAGGCTAATCCTCCGCCTAGCGGCGCCGGCACACCGGGTTCTAGTCCCGGTCGGGGCGCCGGATTCTGTCCCGGTTGCCCCTCTTCCAGGCCAGCCCTCTGCTGTGGCCAGGGAGTGCAGTGGAGGATGGCCCAGGTGCTTGGGCCCTGCACCCCATGGGAGACCAGGAAAAGCACCTGGCTCCTGGCTCCTGCCATCGGGTCAGCGCGGTGCGCCGGCCGCAGCGCGCCAGCCGCGGCGGCCATTGGAGGGTGAACCAACGGCAAAAGGAAGACCTTTCTCTCTGTCTCTCTCTCTCACTGTCCACTCTGCCTGTCAAAAAAAAAAAAAAAAAAAAAAAAAAAAAAAAAAAAAGGATTATCAGTAAAGGCTCAAAGTCTCCCCCAGCCTCCACCAAGGAGATTAGCGCAGTAATGAGAGAAATGATAGCAGCCGCGTATTGAACGATCAAGCCTGCCGATCGCTGGCACCAGATGCTTGGAGACCAAGCTCTTATGACCCCTGTTTGTTGGGTGGGAAAAGTCAGACAAGGCAAGGACTTGTACGTAGTCACAGAGTGAGGAAGGGGCTCCTGCGTGGGAGGGTAGGCCAGGGTTTGCTGTTGTCACAGGTGGCTCCAGACCTCAGACCTCCACCCTCCAAGGCGTATTTCTCATTCATCCTGCAAGTGCGTTACGGATTGGCTGTGGCCATCACCCATGTCACCCACGCTGTCTGGGCTCTGGGTCCTGGGTTGATAGAGTGGCCCTCATTGAAAGGATGGTGGCCTTAGTGCAGAGCAGAAGAGACCAATCCAGCCCCCGCTCCTGCTCTTAGATCCGCCCAGAAATGATAGGCACCACTTCTGCTATGCTTCATTGGCTAAAGCTGGTCACATGACCACTGAGTTCATCAGCTCTCTGTAGCTTCCACTTCCTACAACCACAATTGAAAATATTTGGAAAAAATATCATGTCTGCACTAATAAGCACACGCGGACTTTTTGTTCTTGTTGCTCCCTAAATGATACAGTGTAACAAGTACTTTATTTATGTTCTGTTAGGTGGGATGGTTAATCTAGAGGTGATTTAGGGTATATGAGAAGGGGCAGGCAAGTGGTGCAGTCACCACTTGGGACACCCAGGTCACTCCTGCAGTACCTGTTTAAGTCCCAGTCCGTCCACTTCCGATCCAGCTGCCTGCTAACGCGCACCCTGGGAGACAGCAGTGATGGCTCAAGAACCTGGGTCCCCGCCATCCACGTGGGAGCCCCAGATTGAGTTGTGGGTTCCTGGCTTCAGCCTGGCCCAGCCCTACCTGTTGTGGGGATTTGGGGAGTGAACCAGCAGATGGAAGAGGTCTCTCTTTCTGTCTCTCTCTGCCTTTCAATAAACTAAAAATAAATAAGTATGTATTGAAGTATATGGGAGGCTGTGCGTAAGCTGTAGGCGGATACTGTGCTGCTTTGTCTAAGGGACGTGAGCGTCCTCGGATTGTGGTGTCCTGCAGGGTGCTGAGGGGGCCGCATCCGCCTCCCATGGGGAGGGCCAACTGAGTAGTGATGCAGCCTGCACCAGAGCAGGGTGGGAGCCAAGCCCACGTTTGCAGAGTTTGGGCCCCGGCATCAGAACCCGCACTGTCAGTCACCATCCCGCCTTGGTTAGCGAGAAGCACGCGGCTCTGCCTCATCCCACTCCGCTGCTGCCTTGAATTTTAGGTCGTGGAAAACCGGCACCTGTGGTGCACGGGGCTTGGTACCGGGGGTCCTGCCTCTCGCTCAGGAAGCTTCTGAGAAGTGCCGTGCTTTGCACACCCAGGAGGTGCCTAGGAGGACGTTGGTTTGTTGAGCTGAGCCAGCCAGGAGCCGAAAGGCAAAGCAGATGTTCGAATCCCAGCTCAAGTGCCCTTCCTTTTACCTGGCTGGGGAATGAGCTATTTCTCAACAAAAAGGTGCTGTGTGGGGGCGGGGGTGGGGGCGGGGAGGGATCTAGCCTGGCAGTGGAGACGCCGCCCTCCCATACCACAGTGCCTGGGTTCCATGCCCGCCCTTCGCCCTGGCTCCAGCTCTCTGCTGAAGAGGATCCTGGGATGTCTCCGTGCGGAGATAGTGGTGGGATTCCTGACACCCACGCGCCAGAGCTGCTCCCAGCTTCGTCCGCAGCCAGCTGGCACTTGGAGGGTGACCCCGTGGATAGAAGCCCTCTTGATTTCTAGATCTGTCTTACTCTCTCTGTTTTTCTCTGTCTCCCAACTTTTTTTTTTTTTTTTTTTTTTTTAAAGAAGATGATGTGGTTTGGGAGTCTTGGCTGAGCCCATGCATTTTTCTGCACGCAGACATGGAGTCCATTCTCAACAAAAGTGCATTGATTGGGTTGGTGCTGGCGTTTGGCACAGCAGCTAAGTCGCAGCTTGGGATGCTCACACTCCATATAGGAGTGCATGGGTTCGAGTCCCGACTTCTCCACTTGCGATGCAGCTTCCTGCTACTGCAGGAGATGGTGGATGATGGTCCACGTACTGGGGTGGAGACCTGATGAAGTTCTGGGCTCCTGGCTTTGACCTGGCCCGGCCTTAGCTGATGCAGCCATTTAAGGAACGATCCAGTGGACAGCAGTGTCTGTCTGTCTGTCTGTCTGTCTCCCTCCCTCCCTCCCTCCCTGCCTCCCTCTCTCTCTCTGCCTTTCAAGTAAAAATTAAATGAATAAATACAGTATTTTTAAAGAGCTTACCGATTACTTAGATAAAGAAGGAGTGAATCTGGTCTCTACAAAACGACCATCTCAGTAGGTAGGTGTTGTTATCCCCATTTTACAAAAGAGCAAACTGAGACCCAGGTGATGCTGTGTCATGGTCACGAGGGCCACACTTCTGCTCCACACGTGCCGCGACCCAGCCCCTACTCTAAATGCTTCACCCATGGCCTTTAGGAACCCCGCCACAGCCATCAGGAAGGCGCTAGTGCGGTCCCTTACTCAGTCTGGGATGCAGGTCAGTAGCCAGGCGGCTCCTTAGGATAAGATAAAGCGGGAGATGTGTGCGCCAGTGGCTGGTGGAGAGGAAGCCCTCACTAAATATTAACCATTTTCTCCAGTTTTATTGTCCTCATTAGCTACCGTTCTGCATTCGTGTTGTCAAAACCCGAGCTGCAGTCCAGAGTTCCCTCTTAATGACCGTGCGTCCCGTCCCCGGCTCCTCTCACGCTCTGGCCCCCCTCCAAGGGGCGGGAGGCTGGGGCTCCATGACTCCTGACCCCAACTCCCTCCAAACGCTTCCCTTTCGCCTGATGTTCACAGTGCTTGCATTTCGAGTCTAGCTGTTGCTTCAAGGTCAAGGTGTCCCATGCAGACATTTCTCGAGCCCATCTTCACAATGATGATTCTGAAAGACACTGGTTGCCACGTGTCCTGGGGGGGGAGGTGGGATCAGGTGGGGGGGTAAGAAGGGAGGGAGGGAAGGAGAGAGGCCCTGGGTCTGGAATTCCGTGTTGTACTTGTTTGGGTTCCATCTGGGCTTTTTTGTCTCTTGCTATTACTATCTTTTTTTGTCTTTTCAATTATTCAAATTGCAACCCTATTAGGATGGACCCATTGGGTAAGTAGCACCACCCACATGCTGAGATCCCTGCCTGGGCTTCAGCCTTTGACAAACCATCCCTGGCCCAGGGTAGCTTTGGTGCCTGACTCTGCATGGCACAGCATCTGCCCGGCCCGGTGCCAGGTTGGGGACTGGTGAGGCGGGGCGGTCTCCAGGGATCCCGGGCGCAGCTGGCCCTAAAGGCCAACGTTTTCTCTCCCAGGACAGCCGAGGCGTCCCGGAAGAAGAAGGAGAACCGGAGGAAGTGGAAGCGCTATCTCCTGATAGGCCTGGCGACCGTCGGTGGCGGGACGGTGATCGGTGAGGCCAGCTGGAGAGGGCGGCCCCGGGCCGGGGCCTGTGGAGCCACGGGCGCTCCAGGCTTGAGGGAGGAGGGGACAGTGAGGGTGGAGCGCAGCTGCCAGGCCGGGAGGCGGCCCGGGCAGGGGCCAGGTGCCCCGTTGGTAGTGACTGTGCCCTCAGCCCGGTTAGGTGCTCCCACAGAAGGCGGTGGCAGTCCTCCTCTGACCCTTACCCGCTGCAAACTGCTCTCCCTGCAGGTGTGACCGGAGGTCTGGCCGCCCCACTTGTTGCTGCCGGAGCTGCGACGATCATCGGCAGTGCCGGGGCTGCGGCGCTGGGCTCGGCGGCTGGCATAGCCATCATGACCTCGCTTTTCGGTGCAGCTGGAGCCGGCCTGACAGGTCAGGGTCAAGGGGTATGGCGGGCTAGGAGGGACTCAGCCTGGGTGGTCCACCCCGAAGATTGTCAGCAGCGATGGCTCCCTGAGGAGCAGAGGACACGTGGCTCTCCCCGCCCCAGGTCCCAGCCCTGCCACAACCTGCAGCCGCTACATGGGGACCTGGGGTTGCCCGCCAGGGGCCTGGCTGAGGGCCGAGTCTGAAAAACCCGCTTCTCCCCGTGTGTACCTCATGCACACTTGCAGAGGAAGACTCCCTGCTGCCACCGTCCGGGAGGTGTCTGATGAGCCGCCTGTGTGCAGGGGACATGCTGCCTCCCTGTGCCCACCTCCCCTGCGTCCACAGTCCCCACACGCACACACTGAAGTCCCAGCTCCACTACCCTGGCGGAGCTCACTCCCCTGTGGAGTCTTGCTGGGTTCCGTCCCCTCTGACTTAGGTGCCCAGGGAAGGGAAGAGATGCAGGGTGGAGCAGCGGTGAAGAGCCTGGGCTCTGAGTTCTGAGTTCAAATCCCAGCTCTGCCCCCAGCGGCTGGCTGGCCTCAGTGGCCATTGCCCTCTCTGTAATCAGGACCCTACTGGCACCTCCTGCGATGAGTTCAGAAACAAAAGACATTTTTCCAGAGGTGGGGCACACCACTGGCACATGCTGCACAAGTGTGAGCACAGCCGTGGTGCAAGTGTGAACAGACAGCTGCTACGAGTGTGAGCACAGCCACTGTGCGAGTGTGAGCACAGACAGCTGCGGTGTGAGTGTGAACACAGTCACAGTGTGAGTGTGAGCACAGACAGCTGCGGTGTGAGTGTGAACACAGTCACAGTGCGAGTGTGAGCACAGACAGCTGCAGGGTGAGTGTGAGCAGACAGCCACAGTGCAAGTGTGAACACAGACAGCCACAGTGTGAGTGTGAGCACAGACAGCCGCAGGGTGTGAGCCCAGACAGCCATGGTGCGAGTGTGAGCACAGTCACAGTGTGAGTGTGAGCACAGACAGCCGTGGTGCGAGTGTGAGCACAGCCACGGTGCGAGTGTGAGCACAGACAGCTGCGGTGTGAGTGTGAGCACAGCTGCTGTGTGGGTGTGAGCAGACAGCCACAGTGCAAGTGTGAACACAGGTAGCTGCAGTGTGAGTGTGGACACAGCCACAGTGCAGATGTGAGCACAGACAGCCGCAGTGTGGGTGTGAAGAGACAGCGGCGGTGCGAGTGTGAACAGACAGCCGCAGTATGCGTGTGAGCAGCTATTGTATGAGTGTGAACAGACAGCTGCTGTGAGTGTGAACAGACAGCTGCAGTGCGGGTGTGAGCACAGCCACCGTGTGTGAGCAGACCGCATGGTGCGAGGGCGGACAGCATGGGCCGGGTCACTTCCGCGCTCACCCCTGCGTCTGGTCCGCAGGATACAAGATGAAGAAGCGTGTCGGGGCCATCGAGGAGTTCACGTTCCTGCCCCTGACAGAGGGCAGGCAGCTGCACATCACCATCGCCATCACCGGGTGGCTCGCGTCCGGCAAATACCGTGAGGACCGGAGCGGGGAGGGCCGGGGCCGGGGCCGGCTCTGCGCTGTGTGTCTCTGGGTGTGGGTGTGGGGCCACCATTTGCCAGAGGAGGCAGCTGAGTCTCAGAGAGGCGAGATGACTATAGCTCACATCCATCTACCCACCCACACGTCCGTGCGTCCACTCACCCCTCACCCGGACACCTGTTTACCCGTCCATACCACAGCCAGCCAGCCAGCAGAGCCGCCTCCCACCTACCCAGCCGTCCACCCGCCCACCCAGCCACAGACTCCCAGAGGGCTGCACTTGTCGTGTGCTGTCCACGGAGCCAGGCCCAGGAGTTCAGTGAGCAGCGCCGCCATGCTCTGTTCCCGATGACAACACAGCACAAGACAGAGGACAGACGACATTGTCATAGGGGCACTTGATGGACACCACAGCAGAGGGTGTTTCTGGGGAGGGTTCCCGGAGGAAGTGGCATTGAGGCTGAGGGCTGGCTGGAGTCAGCCTGAGGAACAAGAAGCAAAAAGTGTTTACTAAGCAAAGGGGAAGTGCAAAGGCCCAGTGGTGCGAAAGAATCCGCAGGAGCCTAGGGTGGCTGCCGCAGGGGAGCAGTGGGGGCAGGGCCGGACCGTGCGTGAGCCTGGGGCTGTGACGAGGGCTTTGAATCTGTCCACAGAGCCAGGGCAAGACTGCGTGTGGGCGAGTGCACTTGGCCAGGTGATCTCAAGCAAGTCACTTACCTTCCCTGTGCCTCAGCCACTTAATTTGTCAAGAACAAACGTGTCCCTGCCTTCGAGGGGCGCTGTGGAGTAGTCTATAATGCGTGGGAGGCACCTGCCACTCATCAGCACTGCGTAGCGTCTGTTCTCCTTGCTGCTGTACTTTGCATGTGCACCTTTGGGGAGACCCTAACCAGGGTGGCTTGGAGGACTCACACCACGGTCCCCAGTGTGAGGTTCACCACCGAGAGACGGAGCAGGCGGGCCACGGGCTCCCCACGGTCCCAGCAGGCACAGGTGCTGAGAGCCCCCTGGGGGCCTGAGCCTCAGATCTGAGAGCGGCGCCACAGCTCCACTAAACGGCGTGGAAGAGAGCAAGTGAGATGCCATGAGAAAGTCTGGGGGGCCAGGCGTGTTGGTGTGTGACCGCCAGGCCCGTCCCCACCCATAGGGTCTCAGCATTCACTGAGCACCCACATGCACGTTCGGGGCATGGCAGGCATCCACCCCTGAGGGCTGGAGCTGTTGTTACCCTGGTGTGCCGCGAGGCAGGGGCAGGATTTGCACCCAGGTCTGCTGACACAGTGCAGGGGTTCTTGTTTGTTTATCCTCACTGCCCCGTGCTCCAGGGAGGAGGGGATTAGAGTCAGGGTCCCAGGAAAGGCATTGCCGATTCTGCCCGGTACAGAAAGCAAATCCCTGGCTTTGCCCTACCTCGGCCTGCTCAGTTTGCCCCAGGACAAAGGTCAAGTTCATTTGGGGGAAGAAAATCGTGTTTATGGTCCTCCAGCAGTCTAACACCGTGGCGTACCCAGGAGAGGGTGGTTCCAAGAAACACAGGTCAGGCATCCTTAATCCAGAAATCTAAAATTCAAAATGCCCCAGAATCTGAGGCAGCCTAGCACCACAGCACTTGCGGATTCGGGAGCATTTCGGATTTGGGATTTCTGGATTAGGGGGCTCACGTGGTAAAATCTATGTAAATATTCCAAAATTTAAAACCGGAAACATTTCTGATTCCAAGCATTTTAGGATAAGGCATGTGCAACCTGTCTAACCAAGACAGAGAAAGTTCCAGAAGGAAAAAGAATCACCTGCTCCTGTGTCTTTAACAGCCAGTAAAGGACCCTGGTGGTCGTCATGGGCTCTCCTGTACAGGTGGTCGACGTACCTGCACTTCTGCGGCCACCTTTAGGATGACCGTGGTTATGTAGAAGAAGAACAGCCTGTGGGCCCTGCCAGGAGCTGGCACCGAGCCGAGCGCCTCGCCTGCGTGGGCTCACTCGCTCCTCACGTCAGGCCCAGGAGGTGGGTGTGATTAGCACCCATTGTGCAGATGCGGAGACTACAGTGCCGAGGCAGGCGTCACCCCCACCAGTCTGGCTCCACGGCCCCTGTTCTAGCCCCAGGGCAAGGCAGTGCCGTGCAGCACCTGACCTCGGTAGAACGCTCCTCGCTGTCTCCTGGCATCCTCAGTACATCGGGAGCCAGATGCTAGGAGCCCACTCGCACAGACGCAAGACCGACGGTCAGAAGGGCAGGGTGCCTCGCGGGTGTCAGACCCCAGCTGACATTACAACAAGCCGTGTCCCCTGCCTGCTGTGCACTGCCGCCTCCCCCAGGGCTGGCTGGCTGTCACCTTACCTTCGTTAGAGACAGGGGATCGCTGAGTTCCTGCTGAGACAGGGTCCCCGTGGGAGGGGCAGCAGGTGCCACAGAGCTGTCCTCGTGTCAGCTACGTGGCTCCGTGCTGGTGAGGATGAGGCCTTGGGGTCAGGCAGCACCAGGTCGCTGCTGCTCGGGACCTGAAGGCTCTGGGAAGCCGACTTCCCTTCGTTTCTCATCGTGCTTACGGGGGTCCCTCCGAGCGTCAGTCGGTCGCATCACAGGCTTGGGCAATACGGTGCTCGGCCAAGCAGGCCGGAGGAGAGGCACTTGTCAAACAGAGGATGCGACAATAAGCATGACCACAGCCTGAGCTGAGAGCCTATAGGGAACAGTGCAAGGCGCCCTGGCCCGCAGAGGGGCCGGGAAGGCTTCCCCTGGGACAGGAGATTGAACCAGAATGGATCCCAGGCAGGGGCGGAAGGAGATGCACGCTTTGAAAAGATCCCACGGGCCATGGGCAGAAAGGGGTCCGTGGGGGCCCTATTGGGAGCCACTCTGCTCCTGACCCGCAGGCAGCAGTGAGGGGAGGGAGGGAGAAGCAGCCACGACTCCTGCCTGACGCTGGCCACAATGGTTCCAAGGAGGCCATTTTCCATTTCCATGTCCTACCTGAGAAAATTGAGCCCCAGAAAAAGGGGTGACCCAGCAAGGTCATGGCAGAGCGGGCCTCAAGTGCATCCTCCCCAGCGTCCAGCTCTTCCCAGTCTGTGTTTGTCGAACCAAGATGCTGCTGACTCCCAGCCACGTGGCTTGTCCCATCACAGGTCCCCACTGCGTGGGCAGCTGCTTCGTGCCGGGGGTGAGAAAATAATTCTTCACCTATAGAATAGTTCAAATACTTAATTCTTACAGCTACCCTAGGAAGGGAGATAAGTGTTCATCTCCCCACTTCACAGATAAGCAAAGTGAGGCTCAAGGTCATATAGGGATGTGCTCAAGGTCACCCAGCTGCTAATGAAGGCAGGTGTTGGGATTCAGACCCCACTCCTGGCACTGGAGCTATAGGGCCGTGCTCCACGTGCTCTGCTAACAGCTGCAACTCACAGGCAGGGGGTGTGCGTTCCCCTGTCACCGCCTGTCTGGGATGGGGGTGGGGTGGGGCATCCTGTGCCACAGACAAGAGCGACGCCACCAACCTGTGTTCTCCCCAGGCACCTTCAGTGCCCCGTGGGCTGCCCTGGCCCACAGCCGCGAGCAGTACTGCCTGGCCTGGGAGGCCAAGTACCTGATGGAGCTTGGCAACGCCCTGGAGACCATCCTCAGTGGCCTCGCCAACGTGGTGGCCCAGGAGGCCCTCAAGTACACCGTGCTGTCTGGTGAGTCTCCCTCCACCACCAACCACGAGCCCCAGGGATACCACGCCTTTGCATACCAGAGCCCACCTCCACCCGGGCAAGACCCTAGGGACGTAGAGAGAGAGCAAGGCTGCCTTCCTGCCAGAGAGGAGTTGAGGGGTCTTTGCGGGGAGAGGCGGCCGGCGGACCATCCACCGAATGAAGTATCTGTTAGCTGTCGTGTTACAAAACACACCAAGTCTTATCCACTTAAAATGGCAATCCTTATTGTGACGGCTCTGGTGCAGTTGGCTGATCTCAGCCGGGCCTGCTCATCTTGCCTCTGTGGGTAGGCCGGCTTTGCCTGGGCTGGCCAGAGCAACTTGGCTCTGTTCTGTCTGCCCCTCCCCCTGCCCCGGGGTCAGCAGGCTAGCCCATACCCCTGGTAGAAATGCAAGAGAGGCTAGCCCCGAGCATGATGGGCTGTGGCAAGGGGCGCTGCAGAGCAGGCGGAACACCTGGGTGGTGACGGATAGGGGCCATCTTTGGATTCTCACACGTGACGAGTGCCTGAGCGGAAGGGGTTTGGTGCACATATCAGAAATGCATGCGTTCTGGTTTCCCCTCTGCTATTTAGTGGTCTGAGAGTACTTGGGAAACGTGCAGGTTCCGGGTTCAAGACGCTGCACAGTCCCTAGAGCATCCGTTAGCCAATCACTTCCCTAGATAGCTGGATAGGTAGTCCCGCCCATGCCCTCCATCACCCTCATTGGTCTCCTGTCTCCCCAGGCATCGTGGCCGCCCTGACCTGGCCAGCCTCACTCCTCAGTGTGGCCAACGTCATTGACAACCCCTGGGGGGTGTGTCTGCATCGGTCAGCGGAAGTTGGCAAGCACCTGGCTCACATCCTGCTCTCCCGACAGCAGGTACCTGGGCAGGGCTGTGAGCAGGGAAGTGAGGGGACGGGTGTGTGCCCAGACATCTGCCTCTTGGAGGTGGCCCAGTGGCGCTGGGGGGCAGGGCGGTGGCTGCCCTGCTCATCTGAGTCCTGACAGCTCCCTGGGGTGAATGCATATGGTATAGACTGTGTGTCTCAAGCAGGGAGTTGGGGGAGGACTGAGTAACAGGGACCCCTGGGCAGGGCAGGGGATGCAGGCGGAAGGGAAGTGGCTCCTGCATGTCGGCTTCCAAAGGCCCCAGTGGTGCTGACCGGGCCCCTCTGGGTCTCTCAACAGAGACCTCTGAGCCGGGTTGCAGCGAGGCCAATGAAGGGACTGAGGGCTCCGCGGGCTGCCAGCTGGACGCCAGGTGCCGGTGGCCCGTGCCATGTGCCTCCCCAGGCCGTGAGGCCACCGCCCAAGGGAGTCTGCCGTGGTCCAACCCCGAGTATGATGGTTAGGACGACAAATCACCGCAGAGCTTTTAAAATCTGAGTGCGAGAAAGATAACCTCCAGAGGAGACGAAGCTCCCTCTTTAATCGGCTTGAGCAGAGGGCAGGCATTTGGCCTGGCAGTTAGGACCCTCGCCTTCCGTATCTGAGAACCTGGGTTCAGGGCCCAGCTCTGTCTCCTGACTCAGCTTCCTGCTGGGGCAGACCTGGGAGGCAGGGGTTATGGCTCAAGTGATTTGAGTCCCTGCCACCCACCTGGGAGACTTGGTTTGAGTGCCCAAGTCCCAGCCATGGTGGGCATTTGGGGATGAACCAGCAGACGGGAGCTTGCTCTGCATCTCTCTCTCTCTCTCTCTCCCTCCCTCCCTCCCTCTCTCCCTCCCTCCCTCCCTCCCTCCATATACATGTGTATCTCTGCCTCTCAAATAAATAAAAATAAATTTTAAAAGGCTAAGCATGAAGGAAATAGTCCAGAAATTTAAAAATTAGTCACTTTGAGTAAATGGATTCCAACATTTTAGGAACAGCATCAGAGGCAGCTATGACTGGGATTTGTTTTGGCTGCAAGTGGGAGAACCCCCAGAACAGCAGTGGTCTCTTACCCAGGGTGGTTTCTTTGGCCTGCAGAGGCCGGGGAGCACCGTGCCGCTCCCAGATGCCGTGCACGGTATGGAGGCCCTGGCTCCTTTGGTCTCGCTGCTCTGCCTAGGGCGGCCACAGCAGCGTCTCAGCTCTGGGACGCAGGGAAGGAGGAGCCAAGCGTCTGTGCGTGTCAGCCGATGTCTGTCAGCCAGCGCCCAGTGGCCACGGAAGCCGGGGTGCAGTCTTTACTGCAAATGGCAATCAAACCAGCTGACATCCAATTGCTGTAGTCGCCCATTGCCCTCCGGTGGGTGCCCCGCAGCAGCCCCAGCTGGGTGCCTGACTGCAGATAGTGCCGAAGCCCCTGATGCGGGCCCTCCAGAGAGTGGAAGCATGGCATTAAAAGACAGGGTTAGGGAGTGGGTGTTCAACCTGGCAGGGAGGGTGCCTCCCCCCACCCCATGAGTGCCTGCGTTCACTTCCAGCCCTGGCTTCCCACCAGGGCAGACCTGGGAGGCCGTAGTGATGGCTCAGAGAACTGAGCCCTTGCCGCCCGCGCAGGAGGCCTGGATGGAGCTCCTGGCTCCCAGCTTCAGCCTGAACCCGGCCCCAGCTACTGTGGACACATAGGGGTGAACCGGCAGATGGCAGCTCTCTCCACCTGTCTCTCTGCTCTTGGGTAAATAAAAAAATTTTAAGATTTTTTCCATAATACACATTTTCCACGGACTTCTTGAAGACCCCTCATATGCTGGGTGTTTTTCCACGCGTATGGATGCACGTGGATTTCAAGATTTCTTACATCACAATAAACTTAACTTTTAGTTCCATTGTCTGTGAACCTTTTGAATCTCCCCCAATCGTACCCATGATAAAGCTTACATTATCAGTGGGGCACAGTAAGAGATTAACGATAACCAAGAACAAAATAGAACAGCTATAGCAATAGACTGTAATAAGAGGTGAGGTAGGTGCATGTGGTCTCCCTCTCGGAAAACCTTATTGTGCCGTAGTCACCATTCCTGCGGCGATGGGAGGTGACGCAGGTACCTGGGTGATGACCTGAAGTGAGACGATACAGTCCTGACACAGCGCAGGCTGCTACGGGGTGGCTTGACCACCAGCTCCGCAGTACCGCAGCCGTCGATCTGATAACCGAGACGGTTCCTGAGTGCCTAACGGGCGGGTGACATGCACAGTGTGGATACGGCGAGCGAGGCACTCCACGTCCTGGGCGGGATAGAGCGGCGTGACACGAGATGCCATCCTGCCACTCAGAACAGTGCATGATTTAAAACGTGTGCACTACTTCCTTCTGGAGTTTTCCACGGAATGTTTTTGGACTGCAGTTGGCCGTGGGTGACTCAAACCACAGAAAGTGAAAGTGTGGGTAAGAGGGACCCACTGCACTCTGGGAAAAAGGGAAGCCTGACACAAGGTTGACCAGCAACGTCTGCCACCCAACCCCCGTATCTGCTGGGGGGGAAAAAAAAAAAGAGATGGCCTTTGACAGCTTTGGCTGTAAGACAAGGACCAGAGCGGTGTTGGCTGATCAAGCAGGAAGCTCACTCCCTCCCATGTCACAGTGTGAGTGCCAGCGTCCAGGGCTAAGTGACGTGTGTCAGTGTCCTACATGAGCTTGGACGAATGACCCAAATGTGCTGCCTTTAAACAAATTCCAGGGGGGCCGACGCTGTGGCACAGCGAGTTAAAGCCCTGGCTTAAAGCACTAGCATCCCATATGGGCGCCGGTTCTAGTCCCAGCTGCTCCTCTTCTGATCCAGCCCTCTGCTATGGCCTGGGAAAGCAGTAGAAGATGGCCCAAGTCCTGGGGCCCCTGCACCCACATGGGAGACCTGGAAGAAGCTCCTGGCTCCTGGCTTCGGATGGACACAGCTCTGGCCCTTGCGGCCATCTGGGGAGGGAACCAGCAGCTAGAAGACTTCTCTCTCTCTCTCTCTGTCTCTGTCTCTGTCTCTACCTCTGTCTGTAACTCTGTCTTTCAAATAAATAAAATTTAAAAATAAATAAAAAATAAATTCCTGGGGCCAGCGTCTTCCTGCAATGCTGGCATCCCAAGTTGGAGTGCCAGTTTGTCTCCCAACTGCTCCACTTCTGATCCGTCTCCCTGCTCCTGTGTCTGGGAAGGCAGCAGAAGATGGTCCAAGTGCTTGGGCCCCTGCACCCACAAGGGAGACCCAAATGAAGCTCCAGGTTCCTGGCTTCAGCCTGGTCCAGGCCCAGCTGTTGAGGCCATTTGAGGAGTGAAGCAATAAAGGGAAGATTCTCTCTCTCTCTCTCTCTCTCTCTCTCTCTCCCCCCCTCTCCCCCTCTCTCTCTCCCCCTCTCTCTCTCCCCCTCTCCCCCTCTCCCCCTCTCCCTCTCTCTCCCCCTCTCCCCCTCTCCCTCTCTCTCCCCCTCTCCCCCTCTCCCTCTCTCTCCCCCTCTCCCCCTCTCCCTCTCTCTCCCCCTCTCCCTCTCTCTCTTCCTCTTCCTCTCCCTCTCCCCCTCTCTCTTCCTCTTCCTCTCCCTCTCCCCCTCTCTCCTTCTCTCTTCCTCTCTCCATATAACTCTGCCTTTCACATAAGTAATCTAAGTCCTTAAAAAGCAGATCACTTGTCTCACGGGTCTGAAGAAGACCAGATGCATCCGCAGGGCTAACGTTGCGCTTGGGGATTCCAGGAAGCATCCGTGTCCTTGCCTCTTCCAGCTCCCAAGGCCACCTGCGTCCTCTGGTTCATAGCTGCTTCCTTCCGTCTTCAAAACCAGCAGGGCAGCATCTTCACGCCTCTTCCTGTTCCTCTGACCCTGTCATCCTTGGTCTGGGTAACTGGTCCTCCTGCCTCCCTCTTACGAGGCCCCGTGTGATTGTTACCCAGAGAACCATTTCAAAATGATGCTCCCCATTTCAAAATGCTTAACCTGGGGTGGGGGTATTCACACCTCAGATGGCTACAACATCCAGGGCTAGGCCAGGCCAAAGCCCGGAGCCTAAAACTCTGTCCAGGTTTCCTACATGGCAGACAGAGACCCAACTAGTTAAGCCATCATCTGCTACCTCCCAGGGTGCACAGTGGCAGGAAACCAAGTCAGAAGCAGAGTAGCCAGGACTTGAACCAGGCACTGTGATGTGGAATGCAGGCATCCAAAACATCAACTTAATCACTGCACCAGACACCTGCCCCCGAATTCTATTTCTGGAGGATTTTTCCACTGTAGGAAACGGAGTGGGGAAGTGGTCGGACTACCTGTATTGATGAAAAATTAAGGAGACGGAGGCTGGTGTTATGGTGCAATGGGATAAGCCACCACTTGCAACACTGGCATCCCATATTGGAGTGCCAGTTTGCTTCCGATCCAGCTCCCTGCTAATGTGCCTGGGAAAGCAGCAAAAGATGGTCCCAAGTGCTTGGGCCCCTGCCACCCATATGGGAGACCAGGGTGGAGTTCCTGACTCCTGGCTTCCACTGGGGCAGTGGCCATTCGGGGAGTGAACCAGAGGATGAAAGCTCGCTCTCGCTCTCTCTGTCTCTGTCTCTCTCTCTCTCTCTCTTTCCCTCTGTCTGTCACTCTACCTTTCAAATAAACCAGAGTAGGCCTCCAGAGCTCATGTGCCCCTTCCTTCTTTGTCCGCGGAGACTTGTACCCACATACAGTCAGCATCTACATCCACAGGTTCCCATCTGCTGGATCCAACCAACTACAGATGAGAAACATCTGGGGGAAAACAGGTTCCACTGTTGCTGGCGTGTCCTGTGTGGACAGGCCTATGGTGTGGCATCTGTGCACATTTGTTTCCTTGTCACTGTTCCCCCAAGCGATACAATGTAGCAAGTATTTACATGGCGCTTACCTTGCAGTAGGTGTGATAAGTAATCTAGACAGGGTGTAAAGTACAGGGGAGGATTGCACAGGTTGTGTGCAAAATAGGAGGAACGGCACAGATTGGGGTGTCCCTGGGGGTGTGCATCCAGTTCCCCCCAAGGATACTGAGGAACGACTGCTGTGGGGAGCAATCCAGACTGGACTAAGTTACTGGAATTAAGACTTATTCTATGCATCTGCTCTCCCACAATATGGCGCTGGGAGAGAAGTAAACAGCTTCCGCACAGCTGCCTCCAGTTCAGCTAATAAACTGTAGGACTTGCTCCTGATTGGAGGAGAGCGGCGTACTCGGCGTGTGGGCAGCCGAGTTGGGATTGGCGGAGGAGGACTATAAAGGAGGAGAGAGACGGCATGCACCAGGAACATCTAAGGGGAACATCTAGCTGAAGGAACACCTGTGCAGCCCCCGAGAAAGCCGGCCGGCGGTGTGCCGCTCCCCTGCGGAAGTGGGGAATGTGGCAGGGGGAACTGCCCTTCCACGGAGGTGGAAGGGATAGTAGCCAACCCGGGAAGAACCAGCAGCAAACCCGGGGAGGGCCGAGTAGACGAAAGAACAGCGCAGGGTCCTGTGTCGTTCCTCCACGAAGAGGGGGAGCGACAGACTGCACCAGATTCCTTTCATTTATGTTGGAGACTTTCTGTAATAGTTGCCTTTTCTGGAAAATTTTTTATGTTTATTTGTTTATTTTCATCTCTTTGAAGGATAGGATGACAGAGAGAGAGACAGACAGACAGACAGACAGACATAGTCCATCTGCTGGTTCACTCCCCAGATGCCCACAATAGCCAGGGCTGGCCCAGGCTGGGCCAGGAGCCTGGAGCTCCATCCGGGTCTCGCACGGAGGTGACCAGAGCCCCGCACCTGAGCATTGTCTGCTGCCTCCCAGGATGTGTTAGCAGGAAGCTGGGTCAGAAGCAGGGGAGCCGGGACTCGAACCAGGCACTCTGATGTGGGGTGTGGGTGTCCCAGGTGGCTGCCTAACCCTCTGTGGCACAAGACCCACCCCATGCATTTGACGTTCTACCTTAACTTGGCATTTAAAGCCAGCTTCCTGTCTAGAAGCAGAACAGTTGTCTGTCTCGTGTCACCCTTTACCCTGCCACCGTCACACCTGAGGTGCCCCCTGCTAATCTGCCCACATCCAGTGCAGTCTCACAGCACTGCAGGCATGTGCCACCGGCTGGGGAGTCCTGAGAAAGGAGCTCTTGTAACTGCCTGACCCCGTCTCCTGGGGAAGAAGAGACAGTGGCTGTTGATGGCTTGAGATGAAAGGGAATTAACCCAGCCCAGGGCTGCCTGCTGGCCTTGAGAAAGCCCGTTCCGGCAGCAGGTGCACGCCTGCAGAAATGAGGGCGCTGACTCCCCAGTGAAGACTGCGTGGGCTAGGCCAGCGCAGACATGACTCACTGAGTGTGAGGAGGTCCTGGGGGGTGCAGAGGCCACACACATTGCGGCCCACGTCACTAGATCTGGCTGTATTCCTCAGATGCTGTGTCTGTCCCCCTCCCGCCCCCCAGGGCCGACGACCTGTCACCTTGATTGGCTTCAGCCTGGGAGCCAGGGTCATCTACTTCTGTCTGCAAGAGATGGCGCAGGAGAAAGGTAAGTCTGGTTCGTCGTCACAGACCAAAGCCTCTGCCTGCCCCCAGGCGTGTCCCCCCAGGCCAGAGGTTCTGGGCCAGGAGTCGTGAGCCTTGCGAAGTGTGTTCTGAGTTCCTAGAAATAAGAGGGGCAAGATACAAATAGCTTAAATATAGAAAAAAAATCAGTTAAAGCATTTGGAAATCGATTTGTCTGCACCCAGATTAGAGTGGTTGAGACACAGACAGGCCCATCGCCGTGGACCTGTCCCCGTGATCCGATGCACATTCTCCAGTGGGAGGGAGGGGCCTGAGGTGTTCTAACTCAGAGGTGGGCAGGGCCACGCTGCCTCTGGCTGTCCCTCCTGGCTCCCAGGGACTGCCAGCATCTGGCCTCCGTTGGGTCTCCTCACTCCAGTGTCCGCCCCGGTCATCACGGTCATCACGTGGCCTGGTCCTTCGTGTCATCTTCCTTAAGGGCAGTGCCATTGGATTTAGGGTCTGCCCTGATCCAGTAGGATCTCATCTCAAGATCCCTAATTACATCTGCAAAGACCCTTCGTCCAAACAACCTCATTCGCAGGTTCTGGGTGGACCTATATTTGGGGTGGGATGCGGGGGGCACCAACCCACTTTGGACAGCTTTGAGAGTGTGCTGTGCTGAGGCAGCAGAGGGCGTCGGTGGGGAGTGGGGGTCCCAGGGCTGGATGCTGGCTCTGACGCACCTGTCCGCGGAGGTGGCCCGTGGGAGGGGCTGGCTGGGAGAGTCAGATGCAGAGCTGGGGGCGTTTGGGGTGTCCCCTGGTTCCGGGGGTGGGAAACGCCCTCCCTCCTGGCAGAGCAGAGAGGCCACAGGCTGAGAAGCCCAGAGGAGCCCGTGAGCTGGGGCGCAGCAAGGGGAGAGAGTGAGGGGCTGGAGTGTCGGCCCCAGTCTCACTCAGGGCTCAGCGAGTGCCGCTCTGAGCCTCCGTTTCCCCACCTGCGAAGTAGAGCTGGTGCCCACCCCCCACTGCCACATGGGGTTGCTGAGGAGCAGGGGAGGCGGCCCAGTCTCTGTGTACAACTCCAGACCCCACTGAACCGCGCCAGCTGGCGGCTGTCACTTGACAGCTGTCTGTCCGAGGCAGCCTGTCCTCTGGCAGCCAGGCAGATGGTGCAGCAAAGGGGGTGGGGACAGGTGCCACTGATGGGTCCTGAACGCTGCAGTGACACCGCAGCTGGCTGCTCTCATCTCAGCCTGGTGGGCCAGAGGGCACAGACCCTGGAGCTCAGACCCTTGCTAAACTGTCTCCCCACCCTCACCATGGACCAAGGCCAAGGCCAAGGGTAGTTTCCCTGGTTACCAAGCAGGTGGACGTGCGTCCCTGGCACTGGCTGACTGCGGAAGGGCCGTGTTCCTGCCCCCACGCCCCCTGCCACCACCTCCCCACACTCCCTCTTGGCTTTCAGGAGCCTCCCTCTCCCCCTGGCTCTGTCCACATCAGTGAGGCAGTCAGAAAGCACCTCTGTCCCACTCATGGGGACAACCACGCACCAGGACGCGAGGAGCCAGCTCAGGGCCGAGTTCGTCAGGAAAATCCAGGCTGATGTCAGAGGTCAGACTAAAACCACCAGGGAGGTGGCTGTGATTTGGGGACAGGCAAGTTTCTGCCGTGGAGAATAAGGGACCTTCCCTTTGCTTAGACAGTCTCTCCCTTCCCTGTACCTTAGAGGTAGACCAAGTCAGGCAGAAACCCCCTCCTGCCCCAGAAAATCAGCTGGGACCCTCGGGCCCACCAGGGGAAGCCCACGGATGCCACAGGTCTCCTCGGCCCTGCAGGCTGTGGCTCTGCTGCGCACCACGTCCCGGACTCTGCCTGCTCAGTGCCGACGCCTGTGCCCCTGCTGCTCTGTGAGAACAGTACCCACAGCGTGAGGCTGTCTCTCGGGAAACAGCAGGACACGGCATCTCTGTTATAAACGCCTGGGGGCTGTGGAGAGGCGGGCTGGGTGTAGCAGTCAGCCCTGGCTGCAGGGATGCTGCCTAACAAAGTGCCCCAAACTCAGAGGGTCACAGCCACAGACATGCTCGTGGCAGGTGCTGTGGCTGGCTGCAGCCCAGATGACCTGAGCTGGGCTGTTTCTGGCTATACGGTGGGTGGGTGGATGTGGTCCCAGGCTGTGGGTTTCGCTCAGGTCCACTCTGTGTGTGTGTGTGTGTGTGTGTGTTCTGGTACAGTTGAAGGGGCACCAGGTCCTCTGGGGTGCATGCTTAGGTAGCAAACCCAACAGTGCATCTTTTAGAGTTTGGCTTGTGTCACGTTCGCTCACTTTTATCATCGTTATCTTTTTTTTAATATTTTATTTATTTATTTGAGAGATAGAGTTATAGACAGAGAGAGGTAGAGACAGAGAGAAAGATCTTCCATCCACTGGTTCACTCCCCAAATGGCCACAGTGGCCAGAGCTGGGCCTATCTGAACCCAGGAGCCAGGAGCTTCTTCCAGGTCTCCCAGGTGGGTGCAGGGACCCAAGCACTTGGGCCATCCTCTGCTGCTTTCCCAGGTGCATTAGCAGGGAGCTGGATCAGAATCGGAGCAGCTGCAACTCAAACCAGCACCCATATGGGATGTCGGCACCACAGGCGGGAGCTTAGCCTGCAATGCCACAGTACCGGCCCCATCTTCATCATTTATGGCTGCCAAACCACCTCTGCAAACATGGTTTTCTGAACACAACAATGCCCGATTATGTCTCCCAGTTCCGTGGGTTGAGAGGCCGTTCTGTCTCACCCAGGCTCGCTCATGCCACTGCGGCCAGGGCTGGGCCTCCTGGGAGGCCCAGGTTGACCTCACGCGTGTGTCTGGCCATCTGTGGAGCCGCGGCTGGTGCAGGCTCCTCCCTGCTGTCTGCTCTGCTCCTCCCAGGGAGGCCTTGGAAAGTCGCCGTCCCCCGTGCTGCGGCCGCTTTGCTCCCGCCCGGCCTATGCGCAAACCCTCTGCCCAGCTCATCACGTGGCATGACAGGGTCTTATGAAGGGAGAAGGCACGTCCCTCCCTGCCTCCAGGTAGCAGGAATTCAGGTCAACTTCAGATCACTAATGCAAGCCGAGCCGTCCCTTCCCCTCCAAGCAGACCAGATTCATTCGGCCGTGGGACAAGGCCAGCAGGGGTGCCTGCTCTGTGAGTGGAGTGACCTTGAAGTCTCTGGGCAGAAGCCCTGGCAGTGTGTGGGTCAGGATGGCTCGGCGATGCTGCCGTGACAAACATCCCCGAGTCTCAGAGCTGTAACAGCAAAGCTTAGCATCCCGCTCACACTGCCTGCCCACTGCGGGCAGGCACGGGCTCCGATCCCAGCGAAGCACTCAGACCCCAGGGGAGCCAGGCCCCCTCTAACATCTGGTTCCTCAGTAAGGGGTCAGAGAAAACGGTGGGCTATGCACTGGCTCGCACTCACTCACGCTCTCTTTTTAAATAAGAATTACTTGTTTATTTGACAGATACACAGAGAGAGCAAGTTCCATCTGCTAGTTGACACCCCATATGCCTGCAACAGCTGGAGCTGGGCCAGGCCAAGAACTCAATCCAGTTTCCCACGTGGGTGGCAGGGACCCAGTCACTCGGGCCGTCACTGCTGCCTCCTGGGGTCTGCATGGGCAGGAAGCTGCAGCCAAGTATTTCTGTTGTTGTTCTTAGATTTATTTATTCATCTGAAAGACGGAGTTGGAGAGAGAGAGGGAGGGACGCATAGAGAAAGATTTTCCATCTGCTGGTTTACCCTCAAAATGGCCACAACAGCTGGGACTGGTCCAGGCCAAAACCAGGAGCCCAGAACTCCACCCAGGTCTCCCATGGGGGTGGCAGGGACCCAAATACTTGGACCATCCTCTGCTGCTTTCCCAGGCACATTAGCGGGGAGCTGGATCAGAGGCAGAGCAGCCAGGACTCTAAGTGGCGCTCTGATATGGGGTAAACCCGGGCACTCCAGTGCAGAGCACAGGTGTTTTAACCAGGCCACGTGCCCACCCCGGGCTGGTGGTGTGTGTCTGCGGGAACACCACAGGTAGTGGGCCACCATGCCCACGTGCCACCCCAGGGACCCCTGAGGCTCTGCAGAGCCTTCTCGGTCTGGTGTTCAGGTTCCCCGAGCAGCCTGGGCGGGCTCCCAGTGAGCATTCCCTGCCTTCTGGATGAGTTTCATTTTGTTTTTAAGATTTATTTTATTTACTTGAAAGGCAGAATGTCAGAAAGAGAAAGAACGAGAGAAAGAGATCTTCCATCCGCTGGTTCACTCTCCAAATGGTTCCAATGATGGGGACTGGTCCAGGCCAAAGCCAGGAGCCTAGAACTTCATCCAGGTCTCCCTTGTGGGTGCAGGGGCCCAAGCACTTGGGCCATCTTCCACTGCTTCCCCAGCTGTCAGCAGGGAGCCGGATGGGAAGCAGAATAGCCGGGACTTGAACCGGCGCCGGTACGGGATGTGGGCGTCAGGAGCAGCAGCTTCCCTGCTGTGCCACCGCGCCGGCCCCTGCCTGAGTACTTTGAACACTGGAGGTCACTGAGGAATTCCTCAGACAGAAAGGGGCCTGCACGCCACTGGGGTTTCCTGAGACCCCTCGGCCTGGCTATCTGATTGCTTGATTCTTTCACATCATCAACCCCAGCAGTTACTGGGCACTGACTCTGTGCCAGGTGCCGCCGGACACCTTACTCGTCCTGTGTAACCTCGACCAGTCCTCTGAGGTTCTTACTGTCCCCATTTTCTGGATGAGGAAACTGAGGCAGAAGGGAAGTCACTAGTGCATGGTTTGGGGAGTAGGAGTGATGAGGCTGGAGTTTGTATCCACAGTGGCTGGCCCACGTGCGTACTCACGACTTGCTCGCTCATCCTCACTGCAGCCTAAGGTCACAATCATTATCTCATGCAGGAAGCAGAGGCTCAGGGTGAGACCAAACTGTTGCATTTGTGGGTCCGTTCAGGTTTTGTTGTGCAAGTCCCTGTGGTTTCCATCAATTGCCCTCTGTCAGCCATACCCCAAACTCTCCTTGGCACAAAGAGACCTCAGGGCAACCCATACCTGTCTCTGTCCAGACTGCCCCCGGCCACCCTTCACGCCAGGGCCCCACCCCTCCCTCATCTCCACATGGAAGGGAGCCCCCGACTCAGAAGCATTTGGGAAGGTTGCTTCTTGCAAACAGGGACAAAGTTGTCAGGCTGCCAACTGAAACACACACAGGAACTTGGAGGGGAGACGCACCCTTGTGATGGTCAAGGTCCCAGAGTTTGCCTGAGTTCTGGGGCAGAAGCAGGCCACATCCCCATGCGGTCACTGTGGGCGCGCAGGTCATGCAGTGCCTCCTCACGCGCTGTGGGAGCCGACTGGACGCGGCCCTGTTGCTGTGTCCCAGAGGGCCAAGTGTGGGTTGGTTTTGGTCTTGGTGTTCGCCACTGCGAGGTGGGGCATGCACGCCTGGGGCTAATGATGACGGTGATGCACCCCGCTCCTTGCGACCTCTTGTGAGATGTTATTCAGCCCATCTCACGGGCCTGCAGACAAGGAGACAAAGCCAAAGGGATTCGCCTAAAGTCAGAGCTGGGAGGTGGCAGAGCTGAGCTTCACCCCCTACACCTGGGTCACCTGCTGTGCCCGGCCGCCTCCCTGCTCCCTTGCCTGGCGCTTTCCCCATCTATCTCCACACTCCCCTGTACTGATTTTTTCTAAGATTTCTTTATTTACTTGAAAGTCAGAGTTACAGAGAGAGAGAGAGAGAGATTGAGAGAGGTCTTCCATTCACTGAATCACTCCCTAATCGGCTGCATCAGCTGGAGCTGAGCTGATCCGAAGCCAGGATCCAGGAGCCTCTTCCACATCTCCCACACGGGGGCCCCTTTCCACTGCTTTCCCAGGCCATAGCAGAGAGCTGGATGGGAAGTGGAGCAGCCGGGACTCGAACCTGCACCCATATGGGATGCCGGCACTGCAGGCAGCGGCTTTACCTGCTATGCCACAGCTCTGGCCCCTCCCCTGTATTGTTAAAACGGCCTCTGCTAACAGGTCCCTCTTCCCGCTTAGAGGGTGGTCGGGTGAGGCAGCTCCTGTCTGCTTTGTCACCTGTGTGCCACCAGCTCTTGGCACAGAGGAGGTGCCAAGTACACATTAGCCGCTAATCTGTTCATGGGGGCCATGGGCAGGGACGATGGCCAAGGCCTGTGGGCAGCCAGAGGCTTTTCTGCCTTGGCAGAGTGACACACAGCCCACGAGGCCAGGCCCGGCTGGCTGACACGTCGCCAAAGGCTCCCGGTGACCTGGCTGCACTCAGGCCACTTTGTCCCTGGCTGCCCTGCGGGCATGATCTGGCATAGACAGAGGTCCCGCCCACTCAAAACCGAGACAGAATGTGCACCTGCCAAAGGGCGGTGCCACGTGGGCAGAAGCTGAATGCAGCCAGGATCCCCAGGGATGACCAGCCCCCTCCAGTGACCGTCCGTCTCCCAGCCAAGGGCATGAGTTGGCCTTGGGAGTAACTGACCCTCTGGCCAAGGATATTTCTGGCCCCAACAGGTGGCAGGGGTAGGGGCGGGTCCAGGTGCCCGCTGCCAGGAAGAACCACTCTCTGGGTAAGCACTAGGAGACTCTGGACCCCAGATCATAATGGATCTTATGATAATGTTCACCCTGTCATTGCATTTGCCATAAGAGGGTTTCAAAAACTAAGTAGCTGGAAAACAAACTCGATTCAGTCTGGCTCCGAGTAGCTGGCTGCACCGGAAAACGGCCACCGAAGGCAGTTGCTACTTCAGTTTAGTTATGCATTTCTTCTCCTCTTCGTCCCAAAAGGACCGGAAGGGAATTCATTCAGCGCAGTGGGTATCGTCTGCCGGTCTCCCTGCCGAGCAGCAGGTAAGGCGGCAGCAGCCGAGCCAGCTGGCCTCTGGCTGTGTTCATTCCACAAATTAAAGTCTGCATGGCCTCCATCCTCGGCACTGGGGTCCACTAATTAGATCAGCTCTGCTCCGCACCCTCTGCCGCCTGCCGTGTGGGCTCTCCCTTTGATCACTTGGCCAAGTGCCTTCAAGATGCAAGGGCTGACGGCAACCAGCTGAGACTGCTGTGCAAGAGGGAGCACTGGATGCCGAGTCCAGAAATCTGAGCTCAGATCCGGACTCTGCTCAGCGGTGTCTGGGCGCCTGTACCGGCCCGCGTTGTGTCACTGAGACGAGCTCCTTGGGAAGGAAGGGCTTCATTTCAGCTCAGAGTTTGGAGTCCGCAGTTCAAGGTCAGGTGGCCCCATTCGTCCAGAGTCTGCAGTGGTGCAGCAGGTGCAGAGAGACCACCACACGGTGAGACACACACAGGAAGCTCGCACAGGTGTATAATCAGCCCTCTCTCTCAGGACCGACCACCTGAGGCCAAGCCCTCAGTGACCCGAAGACCTCCACCAGGCCCACCCAGCCATAATCAGAGCAAGTCCCCACCCCTCTTTATTTATTTATTTTTTTTAAGATTATTTGAAAGGCAGAGTTAGAGAGAGGGGGAGAAAGCAGAGAGAGAGAGAGATCCTCCAATCTGCTGGTTCACTCCCCAAGTGGCCACGATGGCCAGGGCTGAGCCAGGCTGAAACCAGGAGCCCGGAATTCCACCTGGGCCTCCCACGTGGGTGCAGGGGCCCAAGCGCTTGGATCACCTTCTGCTGCTTTCTGCGCATTAGCAGGGAGCTGGACCAAGCAGGGCAGCTGGGCCTCGAATCTGCACTCATGGATGCTGGTTGTTGCTCCCCCATTCGCGGAGGAACAACACAGGACCCTGCGCTGTTCTTTCTGCCCGGCCCTTCCCGGGTTAGCTGCCGGTCCCTCACTCGTGGAGGAACGACGCCGTCCAAGGTTAGCTGCCGACCCCTCCACCTCCGTGGAGAGGCGGCACCCCCCGCTGCTTTCCCTGCTTCCGCGGAGGAGCGGCACACCGCCGGCCGGCTCTCTCGGGGCTGCTCAGATGTTCCTCAGGTGTCCCTCAGATGTTCCTGGTGCTCGCTGTCTCTCTCCTCCTTTGTAGTCCTCTTCCACCAATCCCAACTCTGCTACCCACACGCCGAGCATGCTGCTCTCCTCCAATCAGGAGCAGGATCAGCTCCTGCAGCTTATCAGTCAAATTGGTGAGAGGCAGCTGCATAGTTGTTTGCTCCTCCCCAGCGCCATATTGTGGGAGAGCAGATGCATAGAAAAGTCCTAGTTCCAGTAATTTAGTCTAGTCTCAGTTGCTCCCCACAGCCGGTGTCACAGGTGGTGGCTTAGCCCACTGCACCACTGCAAGTCTCCACCCTTACCTGTCAGCGTTAAGACTCCTGGGGTTCAACGTCTGCATGAGTCCTGTTCAGTCTGAATGGTGCCCCTGGGCTGACAAGCCACTTGACCTCTGTGAGATTCCGGCCATCTTGATGCCTTCGGGGGTTATTCTGGGATTGAAGAACCATCATTCATGACCACCTTGTGCCAGGCAAGGCGCCAAGGCCTCGACCTCATTTCTCTCATTTAATTCACAAACAACCCTACCACGGGGGAACGGATGGTCTGCTTTGCCTATAGGAGTTGAGGGTGGGGACTGTGTGCCTTTCATTCTCCCCTCTGCCAGCAGCCCCCAGCGTGGGACTTGGCACCCAGAAGAACCTGGGATTCAACTCCAGGCTGTCTGACCACTAAGCTGGCCGTCCACTAGGGCGCATGTGATAACACGGTGTGTGGCCCCTACTGGAGCTTCAGGAAAGAATTCCTTCCTCCCTGTCTCCATTACTTATCCAACTGGGCTTTTCCAAGGCTGCAGGACTCCGCGCCTCTGGGCGCACTAACCCAACAGGAACGTCTTTAGACCCGACAGCACCTCTCGGGACAGGCATGAGTCAGCAGGACAGGGACTGGTCTCACCTCTGCTCTAATGGGAACTAAAAGCTGATGGACCCCAGGGGTCTTGGGTAAAGGCCATGCCAACTCCTTTGAAAGGCATGTGCTTCCTCTGGGGGATGCAGATGGCCTTGACTTTAGCTGCTGCCAGTGCTGAGATGCACCTGATCACACCCTGCACACTCGCTCTGAGAGGCAGCCACCATTGGTGATGGCGTTGGACATGTGAGGCTGCTGTGGCTGGGGGAACCCAACAGTGCCCAAGTTGTAACCTTGGAAACCACTCCTCCTCCAGCCCCAGGGTTCCCAAGAGAGATGCACCCACAAGCTCCAGCTCCTTGGTGAGCAGGGTACCCGCCACTTGAGCGCCAACCTGGCTCGTGGCCAGCAGCACCAAAGGAGGGAGCTGTGCCAGAGTCGGAGCCCACTGCTGGCTCCATGCAAAAGCCCCCAGCCTCACATGGGAGCTCTGGCTTCAGCATGGGAGAAAGAAGTCAGGAGAGAGAGAGGGGGGCCAGCGCTGTGGTGTAGCAGGTAAAGCCACTGCCTTCGGTGCCGGCATCCCGAATGGGCGCCGGTTCGAGTCTCAGCTGTTCCACTTCCAATCCAGCTCTCTGCTATGGCCTGGGAAAGCAGTAGAAGATGGCCAAGATGGCCCAAGTCCTTAGGCCCCTGCACCCAGATGGGAAACCCAGAAGAATCTCCTGGCTCCTGGCTCCGGATCAGCACAGCTCTGGCCATTGCAGTCAACTAGGGAATGAACCAGCGGATGGAAGATCTTCATCTCTCTCTCTCTCTCTCTGCCTCTCCTCTCTCTGTGTAACTCCGACTTTCAAATAGATAAATAAATACTTTAGAGAGAGGGGGCCGGCGCCGCAGCTCAATAGGCTAATCCTCCGCCTAGCGGCGCCGGCACACCAGGTTCTAGTCCCGGTCGGGGCGCCGGATTCTGTCCCGGTTGCCCCTCTTCCAGGCCAGCTCTCTGCTGTGGCCCGGGAGTGCAATGGAGGATGGCCTGGGTCCTTGGGCCCTGCACCTCATGGGAGACCAGGAGAAGCACCTGGCTCCTGCCTTCGGGTCCACGCGGTGCGCTGGCCGCAGCACCCCAGCCACGGCGGCCATTGGAGGGTGAACCAACGGCAAGGGGATGACCTTTCTCTCTGTCTGTCTCTCTCACTATCCACTCTGCCTGTAAAAAAAAAAAAAAAGAGAGAGAGAGAGAGGTGGGGGGTAGGACCCTACCTCCCCAACAGGGGACGAAGATCGGGCCAGAGAGAGAGGAAGTGGCCGTCTCGAGACAGGGAACAGAGCCTGGGGTTTGGCCACTGCCCACTGGTGTGTGTGGTCCAGTGCACTTGGCTGATCAGAGCAGCACCCTCGCTCCCCTCCAGGGCAGTGGTGGGAGGCCGGGAAGAAGGTAGGCCGAGAGATGAGCTGGTGTGAAAGGAGGGAGCTGGGGAACACACTGTTCCCACAGCTGAGACTGGACGAAACCCAGGCGCCCTTGTTCCAGCGCCAGAGCTGGTGCCCACATTCAGCCACCCCCGGACCATCGGCGTGCCCATCGTCCCTGATACCTGGCCACGGGTGAACACACTTCCTCCTCCCAGCTCTACAGTGCGAGGGGTCTTTGAAGAGTGTGTCAAAATGTGCATGATGAAAAAAATGACGTACCTCTATTTCCCATGGTTTTTTCTGCCAGATAAAACTCACCTGTTTGTTGTAGGACCTGTTTGAAGTCCCCTCCTGTGTGCAGGATGAGGATGTGGCCAAGGCAGGAGCCTGCCAGTGACTAACCAGAAGGCCACGGTTCTCAGCACCGCATGGTTAAGATCATGGGCTCAGCATCAGGGTTTCCAGATGCTTCCAAAGCCTGGCCAACCACTTGTCAACTCCATGACCCCGTGCAAGCCACACAGAGTTCTTTGGTCAAGCAGAGGGAATGAGTCTCACCTTGAGAGATTAAATAAAATTATTTACACTCTGGGTGCCAGGCTAACTCCACTAGACAGCAGGTGGTTTGCAGCCTTAACAGCATCAAGGGCCACCCCATGTGCAGAGAAATCCCCTCCCCAGGGACCATTCTCTGGTCCCTCCCCTCCCGGCCCTTTGTTCACAGTCCTGTGGGAACATGTGTCCTGCTGGGGTCTGCGGGTGGCTAACCCCACTGACACCATCATCAGGGAAGAGCCCGCCCCTCTGCGGTGAAGGGACTTTCCCAGGTTCTCGGGGGAATGCTGGCCAGGGAAGAGGACACCTGAGCCCCCACCCCCACCTCACCCCACTGTCGCGTTCTGGAACAGAAGCCGGGTTCATGCCCTTGACTCTGACAGTTCTCGGTCATCACGCCTGCTTAGCCAGGATCCCCAAACCCATGGCCTTCTAGAAAATTCCCAAGGCCGCCTTGCAGAGTGGAGGATAACAGGGACCTGCCGCAGGTGGGCACGTGCCCCAGGCTTTGTGCCTCGGTGAGTCCCATGGCCTTCTGCTGTGCCCTTTGTTACCCTCTATGTCTCCCGTCTTTTACCCAGACGCCCGTTTATTTACTTATACAAAGCCCCATCTTCAAAGAATGTTTCAGGAAGTGCAGTCACCAACAACTTACTGAAAACCGTAAAACCTCAGGACCAGGAAAAGCATCCGTGGGAATAGGCAATGTGGAAACTGCACGGAGGAGCCAGGCCCGGGCCTGGATTCCAACCCAGCCCTTGACTCTGGCTGAGCAGACGCGCGGTGTACTTGGTCTCCTCGCCTGAGGGATGGGTCTAAAACACTTTCTTCATGGACGGTGAGAGGATTGAGTGCAGGGCTGGCGTGGTGCAGTGGGGTAAGCCCACTGGTGATGCCGGCTTCCCGTGTCTGAGCGCCTGCCGGAGTGCCGGCTGCTCCGCTTCCAACCCAGCTCCTTGCTCATGCACCTGGGAGGCAGCAGGCGATGGCCCAGTACCTGGACCCCTGCCACCCACATGGGAGACCCGGATGGAGCTCCTGGCCCCCGGCTCCTGGCTCCCTGGCTGTTGCAGCCATTTGGGGAGTGAAACATGGATGGAAGATCTCTCTCTCTCTCTCTCTCTCTCTGCCTCTCTGCCTCTCTGTAACTCTGCCTTTCAAATAAATAAATAAATATTTTTTAAAAAAGAAGAAAAAAGCTGGGTGGGGAGTGGACAATCTCAGATGTTCTGCTGTGGGCTCTGGGCTCCCCAAACAGCAGCTTAGCCCGCTGTGCCACAGCACGTGCCCGTCCTATCGCATTTTCACTTGTTATCCAGT